>NC_087252.1:10591200-10949700 GCF_037042905.1 Lytechinus pictus
CTTTAAATTTTTTGATATTTACAATATCTACTGTACTAATAAACAAGCATGTGACAAGCATATAATCATTGACTGAATCAGATTACTTCTGGAACTTTTGTTTCCAAAAAAAAATCATTAATTTTTTTTTACATAATGTGACTAGATGTATGTTCTTGGGATGTTATATCTAAATATAATAATCTGTATTGGTACATTGCTTGGAAGTTGTCAAATATGTTTCCATGCAGCTTGCCCCAGTGCATGGCAGTACTGCTTTACATTTTGCAGAAATTCAAAATTTCAACAAAAGCATTTCAGTTCATTTTTATTACACAAATCATAATACATTTTGCTTCCAAAATGGCAAGTAAAGAGTGGTCAAAATGAAATATGACATGAACGGATTACACTTATTAGTGTGCGCTTTATCGCATTCAAGGAATGGCACTTAAACTTAATGGTATTTAGCCAAGCGAGGGCTGTCAGACGGATGTAACTTGTATTTGTCAAATTTGAAGAGACTCAAAGAGTATAATGCCATTGCAAACAAGTCTTTCTCTCTCTTTACGTGTCGACGGGTAATGTCAAGACGTGTTAGAGCTTACTTCAATGAAGGTAAGTGCTTAAAGGGACTCATTAGAATATAAATAGGCCTGAATGTCTATTGAAATTAAATGTTTTCTTTGTTACTGTACCACATGAACAACTTTATTGCGAAAATAAGAGTGCCTTTTATTCTTTAAAAAGTATTAAATTGTAATAATGATGAGGATGATAATTATGAGAATGATAGTAATATTAGGAGTGGGCTATACATGGGTCAAAAATACTTTTTTTGTAATTTCAATATGACAACAGTTTTTTTTTATTCCTTGTAATGTATCTCAACATGAAATGACAATATTTTTTGTCTCGGGTCCGAGAAAAAAGTGTGCCGGGCCAAAATCCAAAATGGCCGCCAAAACCCCCCAAAATCACAGTTTTGGCCACAACTTTTTTATTTGGTGGTCAATTTCTCTGGTTTTGGTGTCTATTCATATGTTTTGGGGGGCAGGCAATTTGTTTTTCGTATAATTAGTACTTTTAAACCATTATTTGTAGAGTTAAAAGGTAATTATACCTAAATTTTCCCATTTTTGTAGCCATTTTTCAGCCAAAAAGTAGGTTTTATCATCCTGGGGTTCTGGGATATTAGATGGTACGAGGTCAACAATAGCAAGCAGCTTCATATAGCTATATTGCTTTTATTCCTCCACTTTGGGTTTTACCGATATTTGTGAAATATATCTTATTAAATAAAAAAGATGTCATTTATCCATTGGGACAATACAGTATACATATGTACAATGTACTGTACATACATACTGCACTGCATAAATGCATTGGCCACCATGACAGATAACAAGGCTTGTATAAACTATAGTGTCATAGAAATGAGCTCTCAGGTTTAGAATTAGATGCCTCAGAAATTGAAGGTATGTAATGTCTCAGAAATTGAGGGCATGTTTTGTCAAATATGCTAATTCAGGGGGCAGAGAGAGGTAATTTACACTATAGCTATTCTGGGCCCCGTTGCATAAAAATTTACCATTATCATTATGTTAACTTAACTTAATGGTAACTTGCATGCAATCCTTTATTCTGATTGGCTGTTGATCAGCGTTACCATGATACTAGTAGTTACCTGACCCCATAAACATAGGCCAGTTAGACACCAGAACTAGGTTAAAATAAAAGCCTCCAAATGAAGAAGATATGGCTAAAAATGTGATGTACGTATATATACATGTATGTGATATTTACATGTAAGTGTAATTTACATTGCTGGTTTCACCATGTACATCAGCTGAAAAGGAATCAAATTCACAATCTAATTCTAAACCTTTGAAGCTCATTTCTATGACACTATAGTTTATATACAGGCCTTGTCATATGCCATGGTGATGGTGGTCAATGCATGGATATATGCAGTGTAGTATGTACAGTGCACTGTACACCGTATAGCCCCTATGGATAAATGACATTTTCTTTTATTTAATAAGATATATTTCACAAATATCCGTAAAACCCAAAGTGGAGGAATAAAACCAATATAGCTATATGAAGCTGCTTGCTATTGTTGACCTCGTACCATCTAATATCCCAGAACCCCAGGATGATAAAACCCAGTTTTTGGCTGAAAAAAGGCTACAAAAATGGGAAAATTTAGGTATAATTACCTTTTAACCCTACAAATAATGGTTTAAAAGTACTAATTATAGGAAAAACAAATTGCCTGCCCCCCAAAACATATGAATAGACACCAAAACCAGAGAAATTGACCACCAAATAAAAAAGTTGTGGCCAAAACTGTGATTTTGGGGGGTTTTGGCGGCCATTTTGGATTTTGGCCCGGCACACTTTTTTCTCGGACCCGAGACAAAAAATATTGTCATTTCATGTTGAGATAAGGTAAAAGGAACACAAAAAAACTGTTCCCACAGTAAAAACAAAAATCACCCATTTATAGCCCACTCCTAGTAATATGATTGTTTCCCTGTTTTGAAACGGGGGGGGGGGGGGGGGGGGGTTGAGGGAGGGAAAGCACCCCCCATCTAGCTTCAGTCTACACCCCTTATATTCTCTAATCAATTACTAAGCATTCTCATGAAATAAATGATCAAAATAGATTATAAAAAATGTAAATGAAGAAGGAATGAATACTTCATAAACAATATTGATAGAGACAGTGTAGGTATAAAATGATGAATAAGTTAATGAATCAATAGAATAATCAACGACAAGGAAATCCTATGAAAATAGATAATCAATATAAGTTATAAAACGAGCAAGGAATGACTACCATACACAATGTAGAATAATAAATATAAAATTATGAATAAATTTGATTAGATATACAGATGAGATATATACCATTTGAAAAACTATCCTTGTGTTTGTTTCTTTGAGGGATGTGTGTCTGACACCAAACTCTTCCAATTTCCAACCACACTCGTAATGTGATGATGACACCGATAAATGACCAACTTAACAGCTCAGCCTTTTCTTCTTCCCTATTCATTTTATCCATCCATCCATCATTCTTAGCAATTGACTCCATGCTTGAAGGTAGCTATTGTACCTCTGTTTGAGAAATAGGGCACTCTAAAATAATTTAGGGCAGTGCACTATGCCTGAACTGGCAATCTTTGACGTAGCTGCTCATTTTTTATGCCTTTTATCTCATCTCTCTCATGGGTTTAACAAGGTTAGTATATTTTTTCGGATAATAGCCGGCTGTCGTAACGTTGAGTCGGGAGAATGATACACGTGCTGGATGCATTCAAGTAATTAATGTTCATTACCATCTGCACTCCTCTGTCGTATATTTCTCCCTGTCTAACCTAACAGGTAGGCTATATTTTCATCTAAAAAATTCGACCTACATTTTCCGTCTCTGATATAATTTCTTCTCTTAGAATTTAATCTAAATTGTATGTTTTGCTTATTAAATTTCTTTTTTTGGTGTAACTGCACTATACATTTTACTGATTCAATATGAAGTAATCATGAAATAGAATTGTGCTCATATATCATCAATCTTTGTCTATCTGTCTATCAATCTTTGGTTCCATCCATGTCTTTCCTTGTAATTTTAATCTGTCTTAATCATCCAACCTCCCACTTTTCTCTTTGCAGTCATACATGTACATACCATTTTCTATCCTTCTGTCTCTCATTCTTTCACTCTATTGATCTATTCCATTTTCTTCTTTCTTCATCATTCCACCATTCCACTTTCTTTTTAAAGTTTGTGTTATTCCTATTCAGTCTATCAATCTTGCACTCCATCCATCTCTTCTGTTTCTATCTCATCTATTTTCAACCTTCTATCTCTCTACTTTCTATATGAAGTCATACATGTACATTGTTATCCTGTTAATCGATGTTTCACTCCATCCATCTCTTCTGCTTAATTTTCATCTATGTTCAACCTTCCTTCCATCTCCTCTCTAAAATTATACTTTTTCTAATTGTCCATCGATCTCTTGTTTATTTTTCATCTATCTTCAAACTTCCACCCTTCCACTTTCGATCTGGGCTCCGCAACACAAAGGTTTGCAATCAATCGCTAAATGCCAATGACTATTAAATCAAGATCATCGTTGCACTCGCACTCTGTTTAAGATACTGACTAGGAACCAATAAGTGTGGTTCTTTCATACTTGCAATTCATCGCAAACCTTTGTGTTACAGAGCCCAAAAGTCACTATACAGTGTACTATTTTCCATCCTTCTGTCATTCCATCCATCTCTTTATCCATCCTTAATCTAGCCCAATCCTTCACCCTGCCATCATCCTTAGACTTTGGTAGGTCCATCACTCACTCACTGTTAATTTATGCAATTACCTGCTTCAGAATAGAACCTACCATGCTAAGATACTGTAGTCTTCTTCTACAGACTTCCACCAAATACGACTTATTCTATTCAATTATGATTTAAAGAATTATTATCCATTTTCAATATAATTTTGATACAATATTAACAGACTCTCATATTTTTAACAGTCATTTTCAAATTACATGTATCTTAATTTTTCACAAAACTATAAATGAAATTTGGATAAAAGAAAAGCCTTAGGTTGTAGCCCCCCCCCCCCATTTTTTTCCTCGGATCTCAGGGGGGATTCCCTCTGAAATTAATCGAAGAGAAAATGTTTTAACACAGCTTTATACTAGTCTTTGTTGCTCTTATTGCATGCTTCATAAATTTCATTTGATCTGACAAAAGATTGACTTTAAAATCATTTATGGATCCATTAGTAATGTTTACATGCTCCCATTAAACAATCTGAGTAAATATAGAAAAAGTAAATGAGCACTCCGCTCTTTCCCTAAATAGCAGTAATTGATTTTGCTGAATTACAACAATGAAAAACTTTGTTTATTAATAATTTACAGATAGACCTTGGCACCTTGCTTTTCTGTCACTTTGTAAATTGTTTTATTAGAATAAAATTTGAAACCCCATTCTCTTAATTTAGTTTTTTTTTTGTTAGAAATGTTGATAGAATATTATTGTATTGCAGGAATAGAAAATACATATCCTTAAAAAAAAAAACATGTACTGTACATGTATATCTTCGAGTGAAAGTGTGCTCTACACTGTATGCTTTTAATAAAATGAAAACCTCAATTTCTTTCTGCAAATGGCTAAGTTTGCTTGAATGACCGCATCCATTCTTTCTTCCAGATAGCCATTGTTTGCAATAAATGATGGAGGTATTTTGTGATATTTGATCTACTAATGGAAGTATGGATGAATGGAAATGTCTGTTATTTACACAAAGTAATCAGTCTGATTAAAAGCAAAAGGATCATTACCTTTGCATTGTTTTTAAACGTAGCATTAGAAATAAAACCATTTCCCTGCTACACTGATCTGGTTGATATTTTCCGCATGAATGAAATATAAAGAGATCTTTAATATTTAATTAGATTTTGGCTTTTAAGCTTTGGTTTTATGCTATGCAGTTTTTACCCAGATTTCATTTCATTACAACAATTGATACATATACCTTTGAATTTCTAATGTAAATCATCAACAATTTAAAGCTTTTGGCACAACATTGTTAATAACCCAATAGCCTGGGTTTGACAGCTCAACAAAATTTGAATTGTATTTTTTTAGAGAGAGAAATGTTGTAGACTTGGAACCAGAATGAAAAATGACTGTACTCTGTATATTTCCTGTCGTATTTGACATGCCTGTGGTTTTGTTAATATACAATGGTTTGAGTTTAGTTAACCATATCACAGCTATGTTGAGCAGTGAAAGTAATTAAGCTGGGTCTGTAAGCCCAGACTAACATCTCCCCAAAACCGGGATCGTAAATACGCACACAGGCTTAATGAAGTTTTAGGAGACACTGGCCGGCTCTCTTCATTTCATTATCTATCGTCATACCGGTAGGTTCTCTTTGCTGCTGACAAACTCTCTCTCTGCACTCCCCCGCTTCAAATTTACTTTCCTCTTGTCTCGTTTGGGATATTTCACCTACGATTTATCAATTTGGTCATCCCCTTTGCATTTTTAAAGGATTTGGTTGATTTTCCAGCTTTATTTTCAGAAATGGTGAGTGTGACATTTGTATGAAATCAAGTTATTTATTTGATTTGAAGCTTTTACTGCTTCCGCTTTACAACGTGTGACACTTTATATTTGGGATGGGCTCTTGTGCCACCAGCGCAGTCTATGATTGACCTGAGTTTAATGAAACTGAGTTGTATTGAATTGCATTTAGATGAAGTGGCACAAAGTGAATTGAATTAAACTGAAATGCAGTCAAGTCAGTGAGATATTGAACTCGACAAATTTGGATTGAAACAAGCCGCAACCTTTTGTGTCTAGTAGAATAATTTGCTTCCAGTTATACGTTTTGTAATGATTGAATAATTGAAATTTATAAGCAGATATTTATTCGTGATAGATTTCCATTTATAATGCAGTGTAGTAAAAAGCTGTCTTCAGCTGTATTTGTTTTATTATATCATGTACTTGTTTTTACAGTTGGAAAGAATGGATGGTGGAATTAGTAGTGTATATGAGAGTTTTGATACCCCTTCGTCCTAAAATAATGAAATAAGCAATTAAATGGATAGATAATTAAGAATATAGATCAATTAATGAGTGAATTAATTGGTAAATTATTAAATTAATAAATTGAAATACTGAGCAATGGCAATAAATAGATGTGATTATGATAATGAAAAAAAATATAAAACTAAAATAATGATATTGAGCATAACTTGATAGAACATTTGCTGTTTGTTGAATATCCTATAGAAATAAGGAATTTCTTGATATTTTTAATAAACAGCAAATAATGTACTAATGAATTGGATACAGCCCTATACATGTACAGGAGCTATATCTGACTTAAACAGCAACAAAAAATAAAAGCAAACAAAAACATACAGAACACTCTACTCGCTGTAATGAGATTTAGATTAAATTTGACGGTTAATCATTTGTTTAGACCTCACATGAATTACAAATCTGATTTAAGCTTGTTTCATCACATGTAACCCTGTACTACTATAAAATTAATATTATTCGATATCCAATTTGCGATGAAGCGGCAACGTCAGAAAGAAGTGACAGTAATTTCTTGCAATTTGGTCTGAGTAGCAATAGGGACATGAATTTCCTGGGTCAATATTTTAATAATGTTGTAAAACCCAGAAACGATATAATTATTTGAACTCAAAATACCGCCAGTCTCGCCAGATGGAAATCAAATTTGCAGTGATAAAGAGTTTTGATCACAAAACGAAAATTGGTTTAAAAATAGATTAACCATAGACTCCTATAACCTTTTGCTTCATATACTTTTGAATGAATATATGATTGTGTGGATGGTATGATATTGTATATGATTGTCAACTGATATTTATAGTTTATGTGAGTGAATTTAAACCAAAAAAAAAAAAAAATCAATTTTAATATTCTCTTCTCAGACAGGTTTACTTCTCCAAAAGAATTAGGAAGATTATGTAGATCACAGGAAGATGATTTGATGTTGTTAAATGATTTTTAAATGATTATTCAAAAACTTGCATGGAATTTTTGCAAATTGTAAACCAAATTAAAATCTTAAAGTGATTATGACATATATCACATATGAATTCTGTAGTTGTTTTACTCTGAAATTCAAAATCTGAAGTTATCCATGAGCATTCACACTGGAATGCTCTATTGAAATTCAAGCTAGGCCTGCTTGCGTTTTCCTATATAGCATTCACTCTGGAATGCTTTATTGAAATTCAAGCTATTGAATTGTGCTGGCTTACGTTTTCCTGTGCTTATTGATAGAAAATTCATATCAAAAGCTTATTTGGAAGCTATACAATACTCATGCACGAGGAATGAGTTTATTGATATTTTATACAGATGACTAGCTCTGAAATGAGAAATACACAAGGTATGACGGCTCGTATTGATTTCCTGGCGTCTGTTGTTCATGAGAATAACTTCATCTGGAGAGAAAATGCCTCAATTTCTCTCTTCTTTCTGTTTTCTCATCAAGTTTATCATTTTGTGATATATTCCCTAACCTTTTAGAGATCTCAAAAGGACATCAACTGTAATTATGTATTTGAGCAACTTGACCATGTTTTCTTAAGCTAATAGAATTATGTAGTCATTTCATGAAAGAAGTTGATGATATACTAGAAAATATTTATTTGTTAGTATTTTCTGTTTTTGCAGGGGACTACTTTCACATCTAAAGTAGAAAGCAGGGGCCTCAGAATTTGTTTTCAAGGGGATGGGGGCAGCTGACCATGCAAAAAATCACAATAAGATGATACTTTCAAGCTTTAATACACATCTACCGAAAAAGTGTTTAAGGTGGGGGTGGGGGGAGGGGCTCAAGCTCCCTCTGACCATGTGGTTATATGGCCCCTGGAAAACTGTACGTAATTGTGACAAACTTGAACCCTTTATTTTATTCATATTTATGGTATGTCAATTTTAACTTCAAAGCAGCTTTAAAAGAATTCCATTTTATCTCCAATACATGTACATAAGCATTGGTAGATTCATACAAGTTTGTGTGAACGCACCCGCATTGAACGTTGTTAATACATCATTCTATTGAAACCACCATTATTGCAACGGGTCAGGGAACAGTGAGTATAGTAAACTCAACAACTGTTAAAAGGGAAGATGGCAGATATAGATTATTTCAACTTTCCCCTCTTCTATTGAAGTGCTTATCCCAGAATGTCAGAACTTAAAACATTTGAAATAGATGTATGTCAGATGCCTGCGTATCAATATCTTTATAAGTGCACCGGTGCATGTAGCGATGCGCCCAAAGCTTGTCAAACATTATTTGGCTCAGAAATTTAAAGATCAAGGTGGATAGTGAGTTCAATACAGCATGCTACAAGCTCCTTTCCTTCATGGTATACACTACTGTATCAAATTTTTTATTTAATTGCCAGAATCTGTAAGTATTTTGCCCTAAATATGTGACATTTTCCTCCATTATTTATTATTGTAGAATCTTATTGTCCAAAATATGAGGTTTGAAATTACGATTAATTATGTGTCCATGTACATACTACATGAATGTACATATACACGTACATATGTAGATCCAATAGAAGTACGTTAGGAAAAGTGGAAAAGGTCAAAACAATCATGATAATTACCACACACCATCACCAACCCACGTTCAAGTCAGAGCAAAACATATTTCAGTGATAAACACTTTCCATATGTACTTATCCATGAATCTCTTTCCCTTTTCATAACTTTATTCATTTAGAATTATTTTTGGGTTGCTTTTATGTACATGCAGAGCTGGTAAAATTTCATGCATGGAAGCTATTAAAGGTAACTTGGCCCCACACACACAAAAAAAACACACACACAATACCATGGTTCAAAGGTCAAACTCTACCCTGTACAACACTAGTGTTGAATTTATGGTGTTCAACAAGTCAGCCCCCATTACACATTTGTTTCTTTTATTATAGTTTAACACTTTGGTGTCTTTAAACACTTAAATGGTGTGGTTTCTGTAGAACACTGAATTGTTTTGCTTTTAATATTTTAACACTAGCTGTCAGACACAAGTGTCCAGTGTATTCATATCTTTGTTAGACAGCAATAGAATCAGTTCCCACCTAATTACAAATGAGGCTCATAACAAAGCTTTTCTGGGGCCCGTAACACAAAGCTTAGTAATGATCGTAGAACATTTTTCTATGATTGATTGCATTGACTACAATGTACAATCAATCATAAAAATCAAGCATATGATAAATTACTAACCTTTGTGTTATGGGCCCTAGGTTGTCGCTTAATCAAGTGGCTTTTTTTCAGGTTATAACTGATTGGTTTTCAAACCTTGGGCATTTATATTGTACTTCAAATTATGGGGAAAATCCCTTGTCTAGACTATTGAAGGACTTCTATCAAGTCATGTTCTGTCCAAATCATTAATGCTTAACACCATTGGAGCATTTCATGTAACACACAGTGATTTTCACTGAGAAATGTTATAATCTACTGATCTATATCCTTGCATCTGATTGGCTCAGAGCAAATTTTTCTGTGAAAAGTCACTGACAAGGTGCTTTGTGAAACACCATTTCAATGGTAAGGCAATCTCGCTTGATACATCGTTTCGGAAGCAATTTTTTTCCTCTCAAAATATTTTACAATTTTTTTGAGGTACCGTACATAATTATGCAAAAGCAAAGTTTTGCCACTCCTGCATGAAATTTACACCTCTGCCCTTTGTCGTACATACACCCAGATTATCATTCTGTCTGAATCCTTTATGTACATGTGATAATGGGTTGACCATGGTTGTGGATGTGTATGAACTTGCCCTTTGGATATCATTGAATGTCACCGTGAGCTGAACCTCAAAATGGTAATGAAATATTCCTCAAAAGTTTTTTAAATATGTGTTTCATGTGCCAATAGGTTAAAGGTAGTTGATGGGATCCTTGCGGGCAGCAGTGAACCCATGTGTGAATGAAGCCTAAATGAGTATTTAAATATTCATCAAATGCTTTTGACTACCTTACGTCATGAAACCTAATATGTTTATTTGTGCCTGTGGGCTGAACGTAGTTCGTTGATGGGTATGAACGTGGCTTTTGGGGGAGCAGTGAACCCAAGTGTGAAGCACTTTGACTATAAATCTTTATGAAACGTTAAATATTTCAGGTCCAAATGGGTTATTAGTCAGTTTGTGGGAAGCAGTGAACACATGCGAGTCCAAAGCCTATAAATAATTTTTGAAATATTCATCAAAAGATGTTTCACTATCCTACGTCATGAAACCAACTATCTTTCAGGTGTGAATGGATTAACTGTAGTTTAAAGTTGGTGGATATGTTAACTTGCCCTTTAATATAGGTAGCAATAAACTGAAGCATGAACCAACCGCTTTCTTTATCATACTTTCTGAAACCTAATACGTGTCCTGTGCCAAAGGGTTAACCGTAGTGAGTTGATGGGTATGAACACGCCCTTTAGGGGGTAGCGGTGAATCCATGCGTGAACAGAGCCACAAATGGGTCGTGAAATATGAATGAACAAGTTCACGAGAGGAAAATTAGCAGAATCCGACAGGGAAATGGAGGCAGTAGATACCGATTATCATCAATATGCACATGGTGCTAACCAAAGGAATGGCAGGCTGGTATTAATATGTATTAAAGATACCAGTCAAATGATGTAAGAATTCACAGGGAATGTAATATCAAAAGTCATACAGATACATTTTCATGATATTTTGCTTATTCACCTTGTTTTCAGTCCTCATTTTTGGGGAAAATACAAACCAGTTCCAATATTTCAGCTTTTAAAATTTTTGTGCATAAATACCCAGTGGCTGATTAGTACTGTACCTCATAATGTATGAATTCAATAAAGCGGAAATTCCAATGTGGCATTTAAATGTTCTGATGGTAATTATGCAAGAGCAGTATTAATGAATTAGCATCTAGATAGAATGATGAAAGGTCAATTTGTTTTCCTTTCAAACAAAAAATGATTTCCTGGTGTGATGATTGTACAGGACATGTAGATTCAAATGATTCATTAAGAGGTATTATATGTACTGCATTTTACTTGCAGGGGTGGGGGAGATTTACCCAAATTCAATGAAAGCATGGTATCCAGGGGAGCGTTTCATGAAAGGACTTGTCGGACGTTTTATCCGACAAGTCCTGTCTTATCCGACAGTTACCATAGTAATATTGCTTATCAGCCAATCAAAATCAAGGAAAGATGTCAGATCTGACAACATGTCGGACAAAAATGTTGATGAAACGCTCCCCAGGAATTTGTATAATAAAACAATAAGGATCTTCCCTGTGAAACTATGCTTTAGGAAATGGAATTCCATTGTGAAAAGCATGCAAGTGAATTTCCGAAATTACTTTAGATGTACAGTATGTAGGTCAGGTCCATAGGGTACAATTTCACAAAATGAAAATCACCGCCTGTGATGGGTTTGTGACATGGCTGATTGACACATTAATTACAGATAAAACACCATGTCAGTTGCAGATCTAATGCACTTTCTTTGTAATAAGAAAGACAAGGCTCCACACTAACTTTTTTCTTGGTGGCCCGATCAGTCCACCAAAATCAACAATTTCATAATTTTGGTGGCCTCAAAACAATAGAAAACATCACAATTTATCAAAACTTTTGGTAGCCTGACCAGGGGCCCGTTGCAGAAAGAGTTGCGTTTAAACGCAAGTCAAAAAATCTATCGCAAGTCCCAAATGCGCGCTGTTGATTGGTTGAAAATCAAGTTGCGCATGAGTTTTAGAGTTGCGATTGATTGCAACTCTTTCTGCGACAGGCACCAGGCCACCTAGTGTAGGTTTTCAAAAAATGTTGGTTGCCTGACTCCACCGCCACTGCTAATGTCAAGCCCTGAGATAGGGCAGGTATTACTATTCCCTCATTTGATGATCTATTACATGAAGTAGCAGCAGCATTATGTTGGTTCATTTATTAACATTCCTCCAAAATTGCATTGAATTTGAGTTGAAATTACTGTTGTATTAAAGAAAAAAAATTGCCAAATTTATATTTGCAGGAGGCCTTCTTGTTTCTTTTTGGGTACTTAAGTAAAATATCAACATGAATAAAATCACTGAGGAGGTCATTCATTTATTTCATAATATTAGAGTACTTAATCAGATTTTATTAATGTATTGTGCCATTTTTATAATGCTAATGACGTTTTACCAAAGTCTATTCATTTTGATAAAAAAATAGGATTATCTCTCTTAATTTGAAATAAAGATGGTAATAATTATCGGTCGTGGAGGGATATTTTTTTTACCACCAGCTCTGTCTCAATCATCTGTAATTTAGAATAGAGATGTACAGTATAACTTCACAACGTGTATAAACTGGGAATACAGATCCCTAATACTGGGTATTAAGAATTGATATTCTCTACCACGGAATGTAATTGACTTTCCCTCTTGGGATTATCTAGGTATACCTTATACATTCAGGTAGTTCAAGAAATGCAGCTTGGATTGGCAGCCCCTCGAAAAAGGCTTTTCCACCTCCTCCCCCCCCCCCCCCATTATTAAAGGCCTTTTCAGTACTATGGAGATTGGCCAATTTTGTGTATTTAATCAATCACTTCCAATAAGTGAAATAAATGAATTATTAAATACCAGACTGAATAAGATTTGTAATGAATCTTGAGAACAAATTAGATGGTCCCTAATTGGTTCCATGACGTTTGCTCCTGCGACAATTCCTCCGCTTTAAATTCCACCTACTAAATCAAATCACCAACTTCAACCCTGGGTTCAACACTGTACCTTTAATACCCTAAACCTAAACATAAAACCCTATTACCACCCTAACCCTACATCTTAGACGAAATTAAGTCCGGAGCAAATGTCGTAGGAGGAAATGTCTTGTCACCCCTCGTCATGTATGTGAACGGGGTACGGCATGAATGACGTAATGCATAATGGGAGCAATCGGCTGGTTGGGATCGGAAAGAGAATCAGTGACTGGGAATAGAACCTTGTGAATATATGTGACATGTGCTGGTGCATGCAACTCATTCTGTGGCAAGGTAGATATTTGTTGTCAATTATCGAACTTGTTACATGTGTAGAGCATGTCATTTTTGTTCACCATGTTATTTTTATTGAATGGATTGTTTTAAACAAACAATAGCAGCGAAAAGGTTGAATTTCATTCAGTTTAAACAGGAACATACATGAACATACAACGGGAAATTATCCGCCCTGCCAAACAAAAAATAATGTAGCAATTTTTCTTTTGTCTCCAGCTTTGTCATTTTCACAGTGAGTGTTTTTTTTTATTGGTTATGAAGTTCATCAAGTTTTATCATGTCAATCATTTTTGGCAAAGAAAAATTGTAAATTCCCAAACCCCAAATATCAAATGGAGATTTGATATTTAATTTGTCTTATCTGTCTCTACAAATTTATACATAAAGTGCTGCTCTGGTTAATCATGTAAATAGCTTGTTGATTTGTTTGATTTATATTGTAATTTATATTTTGATCAATAAAGATTGAAAGAAAAAAAAAAGATTTGAATATATCAAATGTATATCATTCAACTCTCTCAGCTTGGGAGCTGGGAGCCTGTTGTTCTTAACAAATGTATTAATCATTCTAGTCTTTCATTAATTTTTCCATTCATAGAAAGGACCTCCACCTTCCCACTGCTATTTTCTTCTTGTTTAATCAAACTATTAGTCATTTGTAACTTTGCAGTCCATTGAAAACATCCTCCCCTTTCCATTTCTCCTTTTCTCGTGTCTATTCATTCCATTCTTGTCAGTTGTTAATTTATTATTTTTTTTTTACTAAGGCCATCGCAATGCATATCGATAGTGCCCCAACGAAAAATCTCCTCTCATTATATCACAATCCATTTGCAATTCTCATCTCATCTGCATTGTAAATGGATGAAAGCTAATAAGTGTGAAGGACATTTATCTCTGAGGTGTGAATGCACCCTGAGGAGGCAGGTGCTGTCTTTGTGCCACACTTGTTTGATGCAATCAGCAAGGTGGGCACTTTCACACCAAGCAAGATATTATATTGATGCGGTACAGCAGCAGAACCTTTTAATCACGGGTGTTGAGCATTATCATTTTAGTCATTATGCCGAGCGACAATATTTTTTTTTGGGGGGTGGGTCAAATTGAAAAAAAAAAAACAAATAAAAAAATTACAAAATAAGGAAGTCATAGAATGGCAGAGCCATTGTATTTGGGCATAAATGAACAGTTTAGGAGCAAGTTTTCTTTGGGGGATACAAATGGAGAACGACTGTTCTTTCAAGTAAACCCCAATGAAAAGAGGCTTTTAAATATTTTCACTTTTCTCTTCAGTGCTACACTTTCAAGATGCAGTGAGCAAAATCAATCCATTATTACATCAATCAATCACCTTTACTTTCCTACCTTTGTTATTTATTTCCAAATGAGGTGAAGCATTGAGTATGATTTAAACCTCCGTGAACATCCTAAATTAAGCGTTCATTGCCAATTTTATGTAGGTGAGCATTCTTATTTTATTGGTCATTGGGTTATAGATTAGTTTTGACTTCTGAAAGTGCCCTTGGAAGTGCAACAAATAACAAATTTAAATTACAAGTGTACTTTACGGACTTATCATCTTACATTACAAATTAATAACATAACCCTAGTTATTGGATTGACAATTCTACCCATCCAATGCACTCTACTCCTATTAGTTTTGTAGTCGGTCAACATTTTATTTATGCACAATTGCTTTTCAAATCCTTATGACACATTCTCTTTTGCCCTTGGAAGTATTCTGTTTTTCACCTGGGTAAAAAAGGGCAGATTACCTTGAATATGGTAGACTTGGGACCTTTGTATTTTTTCCGGCTGTATTTTCTATTAAAAGTTGAAATAAGATAAAGCCAGACAAAATTACTGCTTATAGGGCCATTATTTTTTTCATGAAATGTAATTATAATGTTTTGATGTGAAGTTATCTCATTGGTGTAAATTAAAAGAGCCTGTTGTGATTATGGTGTACCAGTTATCGCTGCTATTACCTTCTGAAGCCCCCTTCAGACACAAGGCAATAAATTGAGCTGGATAACTAGTGGAAACGTGACACTTAAATCAATAGTGACCAAGAGTGCTGTGGATGGTCCAGCTACAGGGAAACTGACCCTTCTGAATGTTTGGTGTGGTGGGTTGCTTACACATGCTAAGATAAGAAAGTGTATGCATTCTACATGTAAAACCCCTCAATTATGAGTACCCAGTTCCTTTTTTGCTTGAATGTGCCTTGTTACATTAAAAACTTGTCATCAATGAATAAAAACTTTCCCTTTGATTGCCAATTTTTAGTCAATTTCATGGATCACTCTGTAAGTTGCAATGAAATGCTACGTGTAGTTGATGGAGGCAGCGTAAGAAAAATACATGAGGGCGACGGTTGATGTTGCCCTCATGTTACCCCAAATCGCCCCCTTAAATTCCCCCAAAATGCATGCTTTGGGGCTACCATTCTTTCTAGAGTCGCCCCAAGATCTGCCACAAACGATTTTCAAGATTATTTAGAAAATCAATATTCTAACTATGGCAGAATAATGATATTTGTCTTTACTGCATAATTGCTTGTTACCCATAAAAATAATAATAATAATAATAATAATAATTAGACTTATATCGCGCAAAATCCACTCTGTAGAGTGCTCAAGGCGCTTTTTAGGAAATTATAAAAGAAATAGCTCTTAAGTTAAAATGAAAGAAATAACCCCTAGAATTCCTCAATTGCCCCAATTGAAAACAAAGATAGCCCCTAAAAATAAAAATCATTTCCTACCTTGGATGGAGCATGCATGTAATTGGAGTGGGGACTTTTACCCCCTTCTTGTTTTCACAGTTTTATTGTTAACTGCGCATCTTCTAAAATAAAAAAAACAAGATTGACTGTTGCTGAAAAATTATAATTTTAAACAAAAGAAATATTGAGATGCATCTGTGTTTTGTAGACATACATGTATTGTGTTAAGTCTGCAACAAACATGTTAAACGCTCAATTCTCAAGTGTTAACACACCCCACCAACCCATATTCAGTATCAAAATGCATGAACATGTACATAAGCCAAGATATTGGCACCTTTCCTAAATTTACACGCTTCCACTCTTCGGTAATCTCGATGAGTGATATCTAAATGAGACCGAGAGCCCTCCTCCGCCAGAAAATTTTCCTCCCAATTTCTGCGAGTCTATGTTGGTTTTGAGCAGTCAATGTTGGAGACATTGCGGAGTAAATATGCTCGTCGCCATGATTTCGTTTGTGCAGATCAATAAAAGGTTGCATTTCATTGCACAATTTTGTCTTGTAGTTTGGAAAGGAAATTCGGGGGATGGGAAATGGATATTATATTACCCACAGTAGGTAATGCTGATTACAGCTGTAGTCTTGAAATATCAATATTGAAGCTCACTTTAGAAATATTTTAGTAGATGTAGTATTTTGTGATGAGAAAAAAACATTCATTTTCTCTGTTCTATGCTTTTGAATGAACATACATTGTATGTTCATCAATGATACAAGACAAATAAATTGTTTGTAAAGAAACACAAATGTTTTTTTTTCATTTATTTTTGTGATTGCACATGAAAAGAACACTTTTGATATATATCTAAGAGATGTTGATTACACATTAAACCAATGAGTAGGACAGTTTTATGAACTATTTATTCTCAAACTAATCTGTTGGTGAAATCCCCCCCCCTAAAAAATACATCCTGTTTTTGTAAGAATGTAGATGATTTTTTTTTTTTATCTGAAAGCATTTGTAATGACAATTTTTAAGAGAATTTCAAATATGTCTACATATTTCTTCGACAAAAATAGCTTTAGAGTGAACTTTCCAAGATCAGATGATACATTTTCATTGCCATATAATGCAATTTATCTGAAGTGAAACATTTCACACAAGGCCTTAAGATCATTGAGACCTCAGAATCCGAGGATAGATGGATAGCCATAATCTATTGGTTGCATGTCGTGCTTAGATATTTAAGCCCTTGGCATCCTTCAAATGCATTATCGTTCTATAAGAACAAGAAAGATGTATCTCCATTCTGATCAGAGTCAAAGGGTCATTTTAAGTTTGGTGTTTAATAGAGATAGTGTTGGTGTCGGTGTTTGGAATCCAAGTATAGCTTCTGTATTTCCACCTAAAATTCAAAATGTGTTTATAAAAGTAATGAAAATCACATTATTGTGATACTAGTAATCCGACACAACACCTAATATTGACATTAAGTCCAGCACCAGTATCAAAGCCAGGTTTATTGTCTGGTATGGTGTCGGTGTTAGGTTCTTGAACCTAAATGTAGCGCCAACATATACGTACATGTATACATGTAGAGTTTGATACAAAAAACTAGTCTAAAAAATTGGTATCTATAGTACATGTATACACCCACTGATAAAATCAATTCCAGCACCAGTATTATTTCATATTCGATCATAATTATAGTTGTATGTGTTAGTGTTGTGAGTAAGAGTGTTAATTTTATAACCTAGCTCAAAACACCACATATCGGTCATAGTGAGATGGTCAAAGAAATTACATCTATTGACAGCAGTGTCTTTAATAGCACTAGTATCATTCAGGTTTGGTGTTGGCATTGGTGACAAGAATGTAAATTGATATACATATCCAACATTGAATAGGTTCATTAACAAAATTGCTATCCAAACTCTATGACTAATTCTAACTCTAATCCCCACCCTTTAATTCTGAAGAAAAAAAAACCCTACATGTCACAGAGACAGTGTTGTGTCTCTATATATACAAGAAGAAACATTATCACATGTCTTTGAAGTGGAAGAGAAAATAAAGGTCAGAAAGGTCTTGTGAATGGTAATCTAGTTTGGACCGTTTGCGGTGGAGAGGATAGGATGTCTAAATCCGGCGTTAGATCTTTCTCATTCTTCCATCATTTTGTTGCATTGTCTGGCTCTCTCAGACAATATAACGCACTCTATTTACACGCAAGTCTAATGGAGGTTCAAGTTTAATGGAATTTCCAATTTAAGATAACCCATACATGGTTAGTGTAAAGTTTCAGACCCTTTTGGAAAATAAAGTGATGTCTCTGCTTTGATTCTCGGCTTGATGAAATTTGTTTAGAGGGAGGTACAGAATTTGTAATCTCTTTGAATATTGAATAACCATTTTCCAGGCAGATCCAGAAGTGATATTTTTACATGTACGTATTCTTATCATTCTTGTATCCTAGTAGATAATTTTTGTTGCATTATTTGTCAGTCAATCCAATGCATTTTAAACAAACATTAAATAGACAAAAAAATTTAGTTTGACCAGGCTACATTATGTTGGTTTAGTGGAAGAGCCATGGTGCAGTGGTTCTGACTCTCGCCTTGTAAACAGGGGGTTGTGTGTTCGAAACCACCGTGGTCTAGCATCCTTTGGCAAGGCGTTAATCCACTCTTTCCCACTCTCGACCCAGGTGCTAAATGGGTACCCGGTAGGATGCAAAAGTTATATATGTTTGAATTTGCCAGCGCCATTGTGAGGCTGCAATGAATGCGAGGAATGGTCCCCAGAGGCACAAATTGTGCACTTTTTGTGCGAGATTGAAAAGAATCCAATGACGAGGGTAGTAATATTCTGTAAAGCGATTTGAGCCGTTATGGGAAAAGCGCTATATAAAAACTAGCTATTATCATTTAATTTGTATTGGATAAATGCAAGGAGATTTGTGCATGTTTGTAACAGGTGTCTTCTTTCATCAGAGAAGCATTACTTTCAAAGTTTACATTTAATGAAACCAAAGCAATATTGAAACTCTGAATATGTAATTTACATGTAACTTAATATTTGTATGCAAATTATTTATACCAACCCCACATACTTAACTTACATAGCATTCATTAGGGAAGATAGATAGAATCCTACCTCAAGGGTCTGTATATCACAGACTATACTTTTACATGTATCTCTTGTACACTTATTCTGAAGTGCCTTATCAATGTTAGATATGAACTTACTACACACCTGAATATGTTCATTTCCTGTTGGGATAATACAGTGCATGTGCATGTATCTCTGCATGGCCATTTAAAAACAATTTAAGGAATGTTCAGGCCTAAAAAAATATGTAAGGCCACCCTTATACGACTGACTGTAAAATGCCAAAAAAAAGGGTCACAAATTTTTGTTCTTTTCATAGCAGGCCCCAAATCTGCAAATGCAATGTTTTTGTGAGAAAATGTCAGATTTGGGTGAAGGATCGACTTAAACCCCATTTGCTATTTTGTACTAATTCCTTTCATATTCATGGGCATGGCCTTTGTTTAATGTTCATTACACTCTCTCAGCCACTCAGATTCTTTTCATTGTTTCTTTGCTTCAAATGTACACTTCTCTTTATGTCTCCATATCATCTCATCTCCAACTTGTCTTTATTTGATATTGCATAAATTTATCTCTCACCCTACTTGCATCGAGCCCCCAGCAAACTCAGCATGCTCCTTTTCTCATTCATTAGTAACTTACTATTGCCTGCTATGCTGCTAAGACCTCACATGCTTCCTCAGTCATTAGTAACTTGCTATTGCCCCTCGATGACTTAACATAATGTATGATGTCACAGCAACGTCTCCAAAATCTAATTATCACCTGGGGTAGAGCAAACCTGCAAACCTTGGCACAGGACGGCTCTTATCTTGTTATCCTGGGTCGCTCGCCTTTAGGCTCTGTACCATTTTAGCGACCTAATTTTATCAGATGCTCTGAAGGTTATTGCTATATTATAATATTAAAAATGGGCTAGCTTAGCTTTTTGCTCTCCAGTTTTCCTCCCTATTTCTATAAAACTCTCCCTTATCTTTTTCTAACCATGTTATTTCCCTCTCTTAGATGGATATTTCTTTGGTGATTATTTCAGTAGTCTAGTTCGTCCCCTGTCCAAGTTTTTGTGTCTTTCATGACAAAAAAAAAAAACTTTTATCACTTCCTTTCATTCTTTCTTTGGCTCTTGTGATAGTTTGATTTTGAAATGTATGACAAATTCTTATAATGTCAGTTTTGTTGACTGGGCTGCTGATAATTACTCTCATTGCCAATAATGCTTCCTGAAAATTTGGTAATTGATGCTTTAAAATACCAATATCAAGGACATTTTTTTATGTAGTTTCACAGGAATTTATCAAGTGACTTTCTGATTTATTTGTATGAATTATGTTAGCATTCCTTCCTATTAAAAAGCTTTAACATGATACAAGTGAAAAACAAATAAAAATAGCATATATTCATGCAGGGCTTATAAAACAAATCAAAGGCCAAGGTTTTTTTTTTTTTACATTTGTGCTCCAATATAGAAATGCACCTTTAATACAGAATAGTGCCCTTGCCTCCAAAATATTGAAATACATGCATGCACATGTATCTCTGTTCAACTGTTCCGGGCAGATCAATTAGTTTCAACATCGTTATCCCATTGACATGCATGGCCCATGCGCTTCTCTTCCTGCCCAGGCGAGAGAAGATTTGGATGTGATTAAAAAATTATCGGGTCGGTATTTTACGTGTCATATTGCTTCCTGCCCAATTTCACAGTGAATTCACAATAAGGTATTACTATTCAAGTGGGAAATTTCTATGGATGATTACTATTCACATCTTGCAGTCTTTTGTTGATTTAGGTGCGGTATATGAAATTCTCTAGATGGATATGTTTCCCTTTCTTGTCCAAGAATATAACCATATTTGCCTGAACCTAATTTTGCTCAGCTCTAATGTACCGATACAATTGGGTTTTTGTTGGGTGTGGTGGGGGAGGAGGGGCACTTGGTAAGGAAGTTGATGTTTTGTAAAAAAAATCATGGCATATGTATTTCTAACATGGTAATTGGCATAAATATATCTTCAATATCTTTCAGATCACACTTCATAAAAAACTGAAATCAAATTGATGACAAAATTTATGTCATATTGAACTTTTTTTTACTTGTTCGATCAAATCTACAGCTTTATTATAGTGTGAATGGGGTCGTTGATGCACTGTATAGTAGGGGAGACCGGGGTTAGTTGGAACATTTTTGACAGAAATGGCTGTAAAATCCAAATAGATTTTATTCGAGAAACAATCGATATATCAGCTTGAAGCATATATCTCAGGGCTTCAAATGTACCCCATAAAATTTTTAACTCCATTATGGTTACTGAAAAAATCAAACTTGAACAAGACCATCGCAAACGTTCCAACTTACCCCCATATCGGGGTAAGTTGGAACATGGTATGGGGTAAGTTGGAACACTGCATGGTCAATTAAGAATTATACTTAAACTACTTAAAACTGTAATATCACATGGTTTTAGCCTATTTGCTTTATCTTATTCAAGTTCAAAATATTAAAGTGTGGATTCATTGAAATTTAGGCTTTCTATTATACAGCCATCCACACAAGCAGACTGTGTAGTAGAATTCCGCATATTTGGGTGCATTTGAGTTTACATGCAATTAGGTGTACTCTCAGCAATTTCATGTACTTCTGCATCAAATTTATAAGACAAAAATTAATTGTTTATATTTTTTTCATAATTAATTATGCAAATAAGCATATTAAATATTCCTGAAATTTGCTTTTTTTGGTATGTTTTTGCCTTTAACTCTAATTATTAAGCTAGTAGAATGCTAATTTTTGGTGAGAGTATCAATTTTCACATTTATAACAAATATCCACCAAAAATTCAAAAAATTTAATTTATTATGTATTTTTTATTATTTTTTTTTTATTTGTATTTTTGTTTTCCGAACTTTGTTTTTTCCGATGGACTTTGTCAGGAGTCTTTTGCGATCATAAATAGTGAATCTATTTGAACCAGCAAAAGTAAATCATACATTTAAGACTTTTGGTTGAAAAATTATGATGTTTGATTATGATGTTTAGGGTAAGTTGGAACATGTTCCAACTAGCCCCTTCAACTTTGTTCCAACTAACCCCGGAGGCCCATTTGACATTTATAAGCTTACAGCACAAAAAAGGGACTTCACCATGGCATATTAATAACCTCATTTTGTAGCTTGGTATAAGTGTCTATTATACCCCCAAACTGGCCAACTTGATCTATAAACTTCTCTGAGATAATCAAACATTTCTGAACGAGAAAAAAATTACTCAGAAGGTCAAAAAACAAAAATTTGTTTCTAACTTCACCAGGCTTGTTGCACATGTGTTGTCTGTAATATGGTGGATGGCTCTTGATAATGACAATAACTTGAGGGCAGTATTGCAGAAATTTATTTAAAGACGTTAAAGAAAATTACAATGTTTCAACTTACCCCATGTTCCAACTAACCCCGGTCTCCCCTATACTCTGGAGTCATTAGCCTTGTTATTACAGCTTTTCCCTTCATGGACTCTTGCTGCCATGTTTATTCAGTCAACCTTTGAAAACAAGCATCATTTCTTCATCCACTTGCTTTTATCGCTTCTTCAACTGTCTGAAGTGGTTTTCAATGTTATGCTGTAATATATAGTGCGCCACTGAATAGGCAACCAGATAATCGGTGCCTCATGGATGTTATATGTTATTATTATTATGCAGCTATTTGCTTAATTGAGTATGTTTAAGGGCTGTCCCACAAGGGTCATGGGCATCCCCTCTATTAATCCTTTTTTATGACCAAAGAGAATAATGAAGAGGGTCCCCAAAAGGAAATATAAAAGAGAGGAAAAGCAAGGGGGGGGAGAATTGAAGAGAGAGGGGGCTTTACCAGAGAATGGCATATTCTCCTGCCCAAATTTGTTTAATTATTGAAGAATTCAAAGGCCCTCTTGCTGCCTCTTTTCATACAGCTGGCAGCTCAGCCTGACACCCTCGGAAATTCTTTAACAATTAAACCAACTAATACATGTATAAGAGATTGGTTGCAATCTGGGACCTAATAGTTTACGTTGGCTTTCATGGGCCAAGAGCTGATTTTGAAGGGAAAAAGCCATTAATCCTATCATGCAATAAACTGTAGGAACATAATTATGTTGAACAACCTATCAGTGGGATGAATTATTTTTCACTATCCACACTGTACACACAATACATAGACAGTACAACTTTTAAAAAACGTGGTGTAAACATACATACATGTAAACTCCCCCTTTTTGGGATAGCATGTTGTGATGGTAAACTAGATACATGTAACCATGCTGTTATACGCGGTGTACATTGATGTTCCGACACTGCAAACAGAAATGTAAGACACAATGCATTGTGGAAGTGAACCGACATAGTTTAAGATTACAGGAATGAAACGAGAGAGCCATTGCATGCTGAAAACCTCTTGACGAATATTATGTTCCATTGTGGTTTGTTGGACATGTAATTTACATTGATTTTCACCGTCTAGAAATAGTTTCTTCCCGACAGGATTGAATTAGAAGAACTTTGAAGCTCAGCAGAGTGCCGTAGATTTGTGTGTGGGGAAGGGTTTCTGAGTGATTGTACTTCAAGCGTTGATGTCTGGAAGTGGTCTTTGTGTTTGTTTCCTATGTATTTTTGAGAAGTTGTATTGACTTCCATGTAATATCATTATTCCACAAAGTTGCACATTGTAGTACCTTGGAATTTAGAAACTTGTAAATCAATTGCTGTTCGTTGTTAGTTTCCTGCAATAAGGTGCCCTAATTTTAATATTCTAAGGTTATCTATATAATAAAAATCACGAAATAGCACGAAACTTGCAATCAATTGTGAATAAATTTTGGTCAACAAATCATAAGTTTTGCATATGATGGCTATTCTTTATATTTTATTAAAAAGTTTTTGTCCTGTTTTTTTTTTTTTTTTGGCTACATTTAAATTGTATGTACAGCAAAAATTGGTCAACCTACTGCAGATTTGCTATTGAAATTTGCAAACAATTCCTTGTTACTTGATATTGATAATAATAATATCCCGCATTTATAGACGCTTAACACATCGGAACAACATCTCTAAGCGCTGCACAGATATATTATTACCCCGGTCATCGGATCCATACATGCCTGTATACAATGTATGCACCATCTCCACTCCCTGGGGAGCATTCCAACAAGAGTTCCAAGACTCATTTGCAAGGCATACTACATAGGCTTTCGCATCTTACCGGATACCCATTTAACACCTGGGTGGAGAGTGGCAAATTGTGGATTGACGCCTTGCTAAAGGACGCTACATGTAGGCCATGGTGGGATTCGAACACACGACCCTCTGATTACAAGGCGAGAGTCAGAACCGCTACACCACGGCGTTTCCATTATATTGAAATAATGAACCTCTCCTTTTCCATTTTTTTTTCTTGATGCAGGCATCCACTAAGGCAGATCCCCCCAAACCAGCAAACCAAGAGGAGGAGGAGGAAGTCGACATTGACCTCGGTGACCCTGATGTCCAAAACGCAGCTCTCAAAATCCAGGCAGGGTTCCGCGGCATCAAGGCCCGAAAAGAAGTCAAAGACGTCAAGGGCAAGGAAAGCAAGCCAGGAAGTTCCTAGAATCGTTCAAGAACTCTTGATATAGAATATTTTATACTCATTATTTAATCCTATGAAATGACTAGAGAGCCGACACTATTTATACTCGTCAAGTAGACGGCATCAGATATTTACAAATTTAGAAACGTGAGAGTTATAGAGGGCTAGCCATGGTTGATAGAAAGCGAATGTTGAGGGGAAAATGAACAGCAGGCCCTGTTGCAAAATGTGTTGCACTTAAAGCAATTAAAAGATTAAACACAACTCTAAAATCCTCACTTCTGATTGGTTAAAACTCAAGTTGCGACTAATATTTAGGGTTGTGTTTGATTGCAACTGTATTTGCAACATACCCCCTGATGGATGACTTTAAGAAGATGTGAAACAAAAAAAAATCCTCCTGGCCCTGTTGCAAACCGTTAAAAGATTAAAAGATTAAACACAACTCTAAAATCCACACTTCTGATTTGTTAAAAGTCAAGTTGTTCCTGAGTTTTAGTGTTGTGTTTGATTGCCCTCCTTATGCAACAGAACCCCTGATGGAACATATGAAGGATAGAACTTGCATACTTCAGCATTTTATTGAAGAGAGCCGAGTTCTTCTGTCCTTCCCAGTCATTTTCTACATAACTCAGATCAGTGTTACTTTTGGCAGGTCCATGTCTGCACATGGTGATGCACACAGTTACATCAACAAAACCGTCACCAGACCAATCAAAGCTATTACTTTATTTCAAATGGCATATCATCAATTGGTTTTGAGTCGGTTTTGGTTGGTGTGATTTAAGCATTTGGTGTCATGACTTCAACATTACTACTTACATTTGACAGTGTCTACGTACTCTAAGCACTCAATCCTTATCAGCGTTGGTCTCCAATTCTACCACATTGAAGAAAACCTTTTTTTTTCTTAACCATTCTTGGGCAACACGAGAGCAATAATTGATGATTGATTCAATAAATCTCTGGATAAAATGATACCGAAGAATGATTCAAAGTCTTAACTTTTTTTTTGCCACATTATGAAAAACACTATGCAATTACTTTCATGTTTTGATTCCTAGATCATATTTTAAAATTCCACTTGAAATGATTCCTGTTGCATAATTCAAATTTTCACTTAAATTTTAGTCTTTCTGTATTCAAATGTGTTCATATGCTCAAACTGTCAGAACTTCTTTTCGATGTGAACACACTTTCAAGCCGCAATGTGTTTTTGATATTGATCATGCACAGCCAAAATGGGGAGTGTTCATATCTATTGAAAGGATACAAACACTGTAAAATCACAAAGTAATGGATCAGTTCTGGCCCTCCCCTCCAGTTATAAAGGAAAAACAAAACAAACAATATACTTGCAGGTCACAATTTCTGGATTTGTTGGTCAATTTAGATTCCATTACCTAGTCATTTTATTCAAGTAGGCAAAGTAATTTACAATGTAAGCACATATTCATGCATATTTCTAGTTTTGATGTGTATATTCCATATTATCCACAAATCTGTTATTCCTGTATTTCCATATGACCTCTATCTATATCTATAATACGTACATATTTTTATGGTATTTTCATAGAACATGTATTCAAAGTAGCCTCCATTTTCAAAGCCATTCCATTTACAGATCTGAGTTTAATGCCTGTAATAAATGCTTTAAACTTTAAAAGGTAGTACATAGACTTGTGGCAGATACAATACATATGGAAAATAATTTATATATCTGATTAATATCATTTGCTATGTAAAAAATATAAGTGGTAAATATCCATACTCATTGCATTTCTTCATTTGATAGATATTGTCATAGAGCATTGATTCCTAGATTTCAATGCATTGCACATCTGTTCATAGTTTCGCATCAAGAAACAAAAATTATAATACCAAAACCAGCCAGGCATTCATGCCCTGGCCACAAAACTCAATTATTAGAACCGTAAAAAGGTCAACACGATGTTTTTCATTAAGGAATTATCCATTAAAATCAATATTTCTTGCCTTGCTGCCCCGTTCAAGGCGAAATGAAATTCAGGCTACTTTTTTTAATGAACAAATGATGTCTGCTCTGGAGGGAATTATATTGCAATTTATGGTTGTGTTTGGATATTATCACAAAATGTTGCAAATTTTGGAAGTCTTTGTACTCTCTTATCCATTTAATAAGTCGAGGAAGTCATTTTCAGATGTTATATCTTTCAACAAGTCTACCGAGAAATCAGCTTTTAAGTTGAAATTCTAATTACATTTGTAACATTGAATATCTGCTGTGCAATGCATGCTTTTACAATGATATTTGTAACTTCATTGTGAATTTCATACACCTTATAGTAAAAATTACACATTAAAAAGTTAATATGCATTTTTTGTATACCAGGAGAAATGTATATGTGCATTACATTCCAATGTAAGGTTATTGCGGATTACTGGAATTGGAATTCTTTATAGCAGAATATACATGAAGTGTACAACAACATATTTGACCTGAAGCTCAAAGGTCAAATGTACATATCTGGGTTTGCATGAAATCTACCATTATGATGTACTTATCTAGATGAAAGTACATTACTTTTCTGTAAAATAGGAAATGGCAGTGGAATGATGATGTAATTGCAGGAATCGGGGGAAAAAATATTTTAAGACTATGTAATGCCTTCTAATTTATTTCAATTTCATTAGATATTCTAACTTAGAAAGATAAGCAAGATGCATATGATTTGAGAATCACTAAGAAAGCGACTGTCCTTATCAAAGAAAAACCTTTAATATTGGAAGAGGCATTGAAGATTTGACTGGAAAAGTGAAAATATGCAAAGAATTCAAACAATTCTGCTCTTAGCATTTCAAATTTAATGTCTCACTGTACATAGTTATTCACAACTTTTAATTGTATGATCATTTTGAAGAAAAGGATCTTTTTAATCACATCTGGTCTATTTATTTGTTAATCATTTTGATATAGATAATTTTGTTTTCTTGGTTGATGTAACTTACTTGAGCAATAAACCAACTAATAAATAATTCAAGATTTGTATCACTTTTTTAGACAGTGCCTTTGTGAAAAATAACTCGCAATTGCAGGTACATAGCATTTTGTAGATTTCTAAACTTTTGACGTCTTACTAGCAATATTCCTCTCTTGGACTTCTTTCTTTCCACATTAAAAAAAGAAGAATGGTAAATATCTACCGCGAACATGTAGATGTACACTTTAGAATTTCAGAATTTCATATTCCACCAGTTTTCAAGGAAATATAAATACCATAAGGATGGAATAGAGAAATGTATATATTGTATACAGTATGTTTTCTATACATGTATGCATGTGACTGTAAAACAATCACGAATGAAATCAAAGATTGCTTTGCTGAACGCATTTGAAATGTACATCATGGGATGTTCTTACAAAATAGGCTGTACACTAGAGGTTAGTAAAAGTTCAAATAATGTATTCATTTTTCAACGCACTCAGCATTATTCATCCTCTCTATTCGCAGCGAATTGTATTCATCATCATATTACATGACAGTGTGATTGTAAACTTGACTGATAAATGCAATTGCCACCTATATCATGATCTTTATCTTTGGGCATAAATATTCAGAGTACCATCAAGAGGCACTTAATTCCATATCGCGCTATCTGCTGCGACTATAGATAGCATATGTGGAATTGCTCAGATTATGAGAGTGGAATTTCAAGTATGCCCTTGTAGTTAATTACTGTAGGTGAGGTTTTGAAAATTTGAAAGGCAGATGCATTATGGGATGCATTCACATCTGGGGGCCGTTTCATAAAGCTGTTCATAAGTTAAGAGCGACTTTAAGAACGGCTGGTGAACCTTATGTGCTGAATAATCACTAATGAACATTTAATGGTGAACCACAAGAAAGGATCACCAGTCGTTCTTAAAGTTGCTCTTTATTTGCGAACAGCTTTATGAAACACCCACCAGGACAGGTTATAAAAATACAGACTTCCTCCTCCTCCTGGATATAAGCTTTGGATATTACTATATTTGTATGACAAAATCATGTACAATTTACAGTCTTAAAAGATGAAAAGAGTGTTATACTATGGTTATTTAGATAGGTATTTGTTGTCATGTTTTTGGTACATATATATGTATATAAACATATAGTTTGTTTGGAATGATATTTGAAGAAGGTATTATCAGTGTTAAACTTCATTTTGTTTTAAAAAATCCTTTCATGCAAGACACAATGGTTGTGATCCCCAACGTTTTTATTTCATATTGTTTGGTTGATATTCCAGGGCCCTGTCTTACAAAGACTTGCGATTGATCCGATCAAATGCAACTATGGACGGCCAGCAACGTCAACATATACAATGCATGGTTGCTCAGAAAATTTTCTTGATTTGAATATAAATCTTGACAATTTGGTTTGTTCTCCTTTGTTTACAAAGGAAATTTTACAAATTTCCTGTAGAAGAAATTATGACACTGATGGATTTCCATAGAGTTAAGATTGATTGGATCAATCATAACTCTTTGTAAGACGGGCCCCAGAGCTGTAAGAACGAAGAGGAAGCATTGAAGGCGTAACTTCTAGTCAGAAGGGTAATATTTTTAGTTTACATTAGTACTCTGCATAAACGACAAAATATGATTTGGAAAATAAACACACAATTCATCTGCCTTTATTTTTTAAGCTAAGTGAAAACATTTACTTTCTTATTATTAAGTGTAAACATGTATAGTTAATTGATTTTTTTTTTAAGTTGTATAAAGTGTAAAGTTGGATAAAGCCCTGACCTATTTATGGTTTTGCTTCAGATAGGGTTATTTGTGCAGAAAGCATTTTTATTGTGAATAAAAGTCATATTCGCAACAATTTAAACATGATATGTTTGCCTTTTCATTGAATGATTTTGTTTTAACGGGGACATGCAAGAAACTTGAAATCATTTAAAAACGGGCAAAATTTTTATATTTTTTGTTTTATTAATTTTTTTTTTTTGGGGGGGGGCTTCTCTTAACAACCTACCTCCTAAATGTACAACAATGAATAAACTAAACATTGCAATGCTTGGGAATTTTCTGGGCTCTTTTTTTTTTGTTTAGATTCCAGGGCTCTTGAGCATTTCAGTGGCAAATCCCCCTGAGTCATTGGGTATTTTTCCCCCTGATTGCAAATCTATTTGTTCTCTTCAAATTAATCAAATATCTTGTAATTGCAAATTTACAACTGATTGCTAGGCCCCTTTGCATAAAAGTTTACATTGTGGTTACATTGCCATGCAATAGCATGGGCGGAAATCCCAGGGGGGGGGGGCACACAATCAAATGTCCCCCCTACTACAATACATTTTGGGTGATAACCTTTTTTTTTCTTGTCAATTTTTTTTTTTTAAATGACTTTACATTAAATGTTAAATGTTCTATGATCGTCGCTAAAGCTTTGTCTTATGGTCCCTAGGTCTGCTTATAGCAACAAGGAGGTATAAATCTATTTGTTGCAGCTTAATATTGATTTATCAATACTACATTGCAATACAATTTCTTTGGGAGTTCTAATTTCTTGCCACTCCCTTTAAGAGCCCTGTTACGGTACAACTGTTGGCAAGTATAGAATGGAAAGATGAAAGAAAAGAGGGAAGAAGGGGTGAAGATGAGTGTGTGTGAGTAAATAGCCCCCTCCCCAAAAAAAAAATAAGTCGCCCAATAAGAATTTTCATATTTTAATTTTAGCGTGAAAAAGCACATCTAAAGCTTTTAAATGATTTGTAATTTGTCAAAATTGATCAACAATAACACTAGTACTTGATTGAAAGCATACAAAGTTAAGGGAAAGCTGAAAAAATGAGAAAATAAGGTTTGAAGTTTGAGGTTCACTCATGCATGAAATTTGCGTGCTAGTTCTACGCAATCTCTGTAAAACTTTATAGTCTGGAAAATTGGTGTCTAAGATACTCTTGTATCTTGTATTTAATTCACTTACACTACTTCCAATATCGACAGTATAAAGCTATACTTTTTCATTTAAATTAATTTTCTATATTTTGTAAACTTTATTTTTACTTGAAATTTAGACAATATAAAGAAGAATAATTACTCTTTTTGATAATTTTTTTTTAATTTATTTTCATTTTTTGCCTTTTGAAGACCAAGTTACTATTTTGAATTTGTCAACAGATTCTTCACAGGTGATTTTGGGTGGCTGGTCACAAATAATACGCCCTTAAGCTCTAACATTAAGGGGAATATTAGCGAAAAAAAAATCTCCCAAATCATTGTTCATCATGAAGATGCATCTACATCATCGTAATGACCATTTCAATGAACAAAATAAACATTGAACGTATATCACACAGTCATCTTTAAATCATGATTAAAACCACGTGGTTACATTCTTTGGTGTGAGCAAAATTACAAAGCAATTACAAAAGTGAACCCGATTTGAAAAAAGTACAAATTCGAAATAATGTTCATAATGGTATTTATTCAAATAATAATCGTCGCAGTCTTTTGGCTAAATTACAATGAAAAAAAAAATGCATGCAGCGTGGAGAGTAATTGCGAGCATATAAATCATGATTGAAGAGAAAAGGGGGAAGGGAAGTAGAAAGGATAGAAGAATGTAAATTGGAGAGTAAGATAAAAGGAACTGGATTTACTTTATAATGATAAAGGAGCTTAGTATAGGCTAAATACTCGAATAATAAACAAATTGAATATATAGAAATTAATTAAAAATCTAGATAATACATGAAATTTATAATCTGAGAAACAATTGATTATTAAATGTAAATTGATATAATTACAATATAATTGTGATTATACAGACCAGTCGAATATATGTTGAATTAGTAATTTGTTGGGTTGAATAGTTTATATCACGTCTAAAGCATTAGATATAGTTGTACAAAGACAATGAATTTGACTGCCATACAGCATAAACATTTATTATAAATCACATGCCCAAGAAAAAAAATCTCAAAAAATGGATTAAAATTATGTTATCAGGAATTGATCGTTACCAGCGTTGGCCTACTATTTCAACGTCTTTTACCAAAAAGTCAGAAAAACAATTAAAAATATTAAAATTTTGTTATCAGGAACTGATCGTTACCACCGTATTTTTTTTCCGACTGGTCCGTACTATTTCAACGTATTTTACTAATACATACACACAGAAAAACAATAAAAAAAGGGATTAAAATTATGTTATCAGGAATTAATCGTCAGAGTATGATTAACATCTTTTACCATTTATATACACACAGAAGAAACAATCACAAAAATTGATTAAAATTATGTTATCAGGAATTAATCGTTGTCGGAGTACTGATTAACATCTTTTACTATTTATATACACACACACAGAAAAACAATCACAAAAAATGGATTGAAATTATGTTATCAGGAATTAATCGTCAGAGTATGATTAACATCTTTTACCATTTATATACACACAGAAGAAACAATCACAAAAATGGATTAAAATTATGTTATCAGGAATTAATCGTTGTCGGAGTACTGATTAACATCTTTTACTATTTATATACACACACACAGAAAAACAATCACAAAAATGGATTGAAATTATGTTATCAGGAATTAATCGTTAGAGTATGATTAACATCTTTTACCATTTATATACACACAGAAGAAACAATCACAAAAATTGATTAAAATTATGTTATCAGGAATTAATCGTTGTCGGAGTACTGATTAACATATTTTACTATTTATATACACACACACAGAAAAACAATCACAAAAAATGGATTGAAATTATGTTATCAGGAATTAATCGTCAGAGTATGATTAACATCTTATACCATTTATATACACACAGAAGAAACAATCACAAAAATGGATTAAAATTATGTTATCAGGAATTAATCGATGTCGGAGTACTGATTAACATCTTTTACTATTTATATACACACACACACACAGAAAAACAATCACGAAAATGGATTGAAATTATGTTATCAGGAATTAATCGTCAGAGTATGATTAACATCTTTTACCATTTATATACACACAGAAAAACAATCACGAAAATGGATTAAAATTATGTTGTCAGGAATTGATCGATATCCGTGTACCGATTCAACATCTTTTACCATTTACATTTAAATATGTACACAAACAGAAAAGCAATCATAAAAAAAATGGATTAAAATTATGTTATCGGAAATTTATCGTTATTAGAGTACTAATTTACATACACACAGAAAAACAATCACATAAAATGGATTAAAATTATGTTATCAGGAATTAGTCGTTATCAGATTACTGATTAGCATCTTTTACCATTTTATACACACATAAAAGATTAGGCCTAGATTAAAATTTTTTATCAGGAATTGATCGATATCAGAGTACCGATTCAACATCTTTTACCATTTACATGCACACATTACCTCATGTACTTGACTCCCTTGATAGAGGATAAATACAAGTTGCATATGGATTTTCATTGAAATATGCTAGTATAAAACATTATATAAGATAATGAAATAAATTAATATTTATTTCAATAAGTGCACGAAGATGAAATGTAAAGAAATGCATGATACAATTTGTAAAGAACAGTACTCTTGCAAAATATTTACTCAATCCTATGAACCTGGCAAGGGTTACATTGATGAATTATATTAAATGTTTGTGCTATAAAACTTGCAACAGATATTATATTAGATAGCCAAGACAGATAGCCGAGCGCGATTGGTCCATTTGTTGTTGTTGTTATTTTAATTAGGCAAACTAGTCAGTTTTGACTATTGTTGCCTTGTTACTTTGTTTTTTTTTATTGTCAAAAGGTCCATAGCGCGTCACGTGATATGATTGAAATCAATGTATTTTCCCAGCTGGTCCACCTTCGATGAATATATTGAGCAGCCGGTCCATGAACATATTTTTCTACGTGTATGGCGCCATCTTGTGGATTAGATGTTACCAATTACACGGAAATAACATATATGTGGGACTAAAGTAGCAGTCGTTTGCAATCATAGAGATATATATACTAATAACGCAATTAGTATACATCTCTATGTTTGCAATCGATCAACACTCTTTGAACGTACCGGACCGCGGAATTTAAGTGAGAGCGACGAGCCTACTAGTTCTACGAGTTATATATCTAACGACGTTAGGCCTTCTCCAGTTATTTGTGTTGACAAGAATAACCGTCATTTCTGAAATTAATATGGGGATATATTTAACAATTTCTGGATATGTATTGGTGAGTGGAGCCAATGTCAACAGTTAGTTTATAGCAGATAGAGACTGATGGCGAAGCTTACTTCTAAAACTTTTACTACTATTAGTTTTGGATTTGGTCTAACGTCAAACTCAAAGATTTGAGGTGATGTCTGAGAGCAATGAGGAATAAGATCAGCTTTTGGACGATAAAATTGGGTAAGTAGATCTAGATCTAGATTAGATTTAGGCATAGCCTAGGCCAAGCCCAAGATCTAAGTTAGGTCTAGCGTTTTATCGTGTTAAATATACTAGATCTAGGCTAATTAGAGAAATCTAGCGTTAAATCTTGCTAACGACAATGTAAGTTAGTGTTACTTCGCAAAACATAAGTTAGATTTGGTCATGGACCTGGTTCGACACCAGAAAGATCAGGACCACCACCAACAGAAGTCTGACATAGTCATAGGCCTAGATGATAGATCTAGATCTAACTTAGTCATGTTTACGGTCATCCCCAATTAGATCAGAATCTGCATCTGATGATGGCTCAACATGCATTCTCGATCTGGCTTGGGTCCTGCATGGACCTGGACTGGACTCTAAATTAGATCTAACAAGTTAGGCCTAAACAAGCTTGATTTTGATTTGATAGAAAATGGGCATTCAATGCGCTAGACTAACATTACTTATATAGTACCAGTTCCATCAGTCACTGTGAATATCATACACAACTAATCTACTGCACGCACCGTATACTGTGTATAGCCCTATAGGCCTATCTAATTTTAAGTTTAGATTTAACGTTAGATCTATCTTCTTCATTCAAGGCTATCTAATATAACAGATATTGACTAATGGAATGTGTAAAAACACATTCTTTGGACCGCCTAAAGCCAAGGATTTATATTTTCCCTCGTGATCATATTTTCCCTCAGGCTCAGCGCTTTGGAAAAATATTATAACCCCTCGGGAAAATATAAATCCGGCGGTCCAAAGAATGTTTATATTACACATCCCATCAGTCAATATCTGTATAATATATATATACGACATTGGTGTACAGACAGGGGGGGGGGTGGATATCAGTAATATACATACATGCACAGCGGTCGCGTGCATCCGTTTACCGCGACCCCGTTCCGGACGTTCCACAGTTATGTTTGTGCGCATCATGATCTGCGCATATTTTACACTCTGCGCGCTGACGTCACAATGGATGAACTTGTGATTTAATCAGCTGTAGGTAATGTGAGCTGATTTTTCTCCTTATCTACATTAACTGCAGATCTGATGTGTTATTTTATGAAGCTAATAAACTGGAATTATTCCATGGACCATTTTTTTTTATTCCTCTACAATTTCAAAATAGATTCTCTGTAGTGCTGCAAAGTATGATGAATATGACCTCGAGTATGAAAAAATGGAAAAGTGGTTCGGAATTTTTCCTCACATAGATACTGCTTTTGGCGCGTTTTCGGGTGTTTGAAGAAGCAAATTTGCTCTAATAAGAGTGCTGATAGTTTGAAAACAAGCAAATGAACCCATATTTTTTAATGTTTGCACCTCTTAGGTATACCTTCCTGTACAACTTTGCAAAGTTTGGTGAAAATGACATGGGTTTTGAATAAAGTGCAGCATTTCTTATACTTCTCAAGTTTGTTATTGAAATTTGACATTTTTTAGGTTGAGTATCTTTCCCGCAATTTCTAAGAACTGAGGGTGTTGTTAGACTTAAATGAGCAAACAATTGCCAGCAATCGATAGATTATCCATCTTACGGATACAATTATTAATCATATTGCAAAATTTGATGAAATTTTCATGGATTTTGACTGATTAATAGGGCTTTAATCTCAATGTTGTGATCTCGTGAGGTCTAAATTCGAATTCTTTTGGATGCGCAATTCTTAAGAACATCATCCATTTTGGGTTAACTTTTAAGCTCTATAGCAAAAAATCAAGCACATGGACCCATGTTAATTTTTGCATATTTTGAATATTCAGGTGCTAAAGTATCTATGTGCAAAGTATGATGAAAACGACATGGATTTTCAATGTTTGGGAGCAAGACTACGGAACCACTCGCATTTTAGACGGTATTAACAGACTTTTGCTTGTTTTCGGTGCATTTTGGGCTGTTTCAAGCCAACACGCAATATTTTGGACACTGATTATTTTTTAAAACGAGCACATGGACCCCAAATTTGTAATGTCTTAACTTCTTCAGAATCTATTCCTTTACAAATCTAGAGAGTATGATGAAAATGACATGGATTTTGAATGTTTGGGAGCAGGACTAAGGAACCATTCGTATTTTAGACATTTTGGACGGTATTAGACTTTTGCCCGTTTTAGGCGCATTATAGACTGTTTAAAGCCAACTCGCAACACTTTGGACACTGATAATTTGAAAACGAGCACATGGACCCCATAATTTAAACATCTTAACGTCTTCACAATATATTCCTCTACAAATCTAGAGAGTATGATGAAAATGACATGGATTTTGAATGTTTGGGAGCAGGACTAAGGAACCATTCGTATTTTTGACATTTTGGGGGTATTCGACTTTTGCCCGTTTTAGGCGCATTATAGACTGTTTAAAGCCAACTCGCAACACTTTGGACACTGGTTATTTGAAAACGAGCACATGGACCCCATAATTTAAACATCTTAACGTCTTCACAATATATTTCTCTACAAATCTAGAGAGAATGATGAAAATGACATGAATTTTGAATGTTTGGGAGCAGGACTAAGGAACCATTCGTGTTTTAGACATTTTTGGACTGTATAATCAGACTTGTTTTCGGTGCATTTTGGGCTTTTTCAAGCCAACTCGCAACAGTTTAGACACTGATAGCTTAAAAACGGGCACATGGACCCCATGTTTTTAATATTTTAACGTCATCAGAATATATTCCTCTGTAAATCTAAAGAATATGATGACATTGACATGGATTTTGAATGTTTGGGAGCAAAACTACGGAACTATTCGCATTTTAGACGGTATTATATATTAGACTTTTGCACGTTTTCGGCGCATTTTAGGTGGATTTCAATATTTTCAAGCAAACTCGCAACACATTGGACACTGATAGATTAAAAAACGAGCACATGGACCCCATATTTTTAATATTTTAATGTCTTTAGAATATATTCCTCTACAAATCTAGAGAATATGATGAAAATGACATGGATTTTGAATGTTTTGGAGCGTAATATGGAACCATTTGCATTTTAGGGTATTAAGAGACTTTTGCATGTTTTCGGCGCTTTTTAGGCGATTTTCAAGCCAACTCGCATCACTTTGAACACTCATAGTTAAAAAACGAGCTCATGGACCCCATATTTTTAACTTCCCTACACCTTCGATATGCATTCCTCTACAATTTAGCCGAATTTGTTGAAAATGACATGGATTTTAAAAAAAGTGCAGCTTACAAAATACTTTTTTAATTTTTGAGTAGATTCACGTCTTTGAAGATTTGTTTTTTTCCGAGTTTTTGCACCATTCTTGCCAAATGAGGGCGCTGCTGACTCCAAATAGATACAGTTCTACCAATTAAAAGACTTTCTCTTTCTTTTGTATACACTTTGTTATATATCTTGAAAATTTGATGAAGTTTGATGCGGTATCTACTGAGTAAAGATGATTTACACTCATTTGGTGAATTCGTGAGGTCTAAGGGAGGCATAATTCTCTTGATTGCGCAAGATTGCATATCATTGAAATACGGCGACTTTGAAGACCCGTAGAAAAAAAATAAGCACATGAACCTATGTTATTTTTTGCATTTTCATAATGCATAGATACCAAAGTAACTCTCTGCAAAATTTGGTGAAAATGACATGGACTTCATTTTAACTGTGCAACGTCCTTAAAGGGATGGTCCGGGCTGAAAGTATTTATAGCTTAACAAATAGAGTAGAATTCACTGAGCAAAATGCCGAAAATTTCATCAAAATCGGATAACAGATAACAAAGTTATTGAATTTTAAAGTTTAGCAATATTTTGTGAAAACAGTCGTCATGAATATTCATTAGGTGGGCTGATGATGTCACATCTCCACTTGTTCTTTTGTATTTTATTATATGAAATTAGGTTTATTCAAATTTTTTCCTCTAAGAACTAGAAAAATTGAATTGACAATTGATTTAGTGCATTAGATATTTATTGCTGCAACTTATTTCATTATAAAAGAGACATATTATTCACACAAGTATGAAATAATGAAAAAAATATGATTTTATGTAATAACATAAGAAAACAGAAAGTGGAGATGTGACATCATCAGCCCATCTAATGAATATTCATGACGACTGTTTTCACAAAATATTGCTAAACTTTAAACTTCAATAACTTTATTATTTGTTATCCGATTTTGATGAAATTTTCAGCATTTTGCTCAGTGAATTCTACTCTATGTATTAAGATATGAATATTTTCAGCCCGGACCATCCCTTTAACACACCACCCAGTATATTTCGTTCCCAAGACCCCATATTTTACCCTTAATAAACCTCCGCCATTTCAGGATTCCGTGAGGCACACCCCCATAAAAAAATTTGATTGAGTGCCCCCCCGGGACTGAGCCAAGTATGATTGATCCATAGATCCATAGCCCGTCACAGTCATGATGATTGAAATCTGTACATTTTCCCCGCCGGTCACCTTTGAAAAAAAATATTTTTATACGTGTATGGTGCCCTCTCGTGGAATAGATGTTGACACTTACACGGATATAACATGTTTTGTTTTGTAGTTGGACTAATTCAGTCTTTACAAATAAATTCATACATACATAGTCTAGAAAATATCATAGAAAAAATTATAACAAATTGCAGCTGTGAACACACAAGTCAAATAACATTATAGACAATTGGAAAATAAACATACTAGATAAACTTTACAACAACAGACTGAGGCATAATCAAAATCGTAGAAAATAAAATTTTCAACGACTATGCAGCTAAAACAATGAGAAAATATGACATACCGTACTACCAGCTAAGCAAACTGAATGGATAAGTGTATTTAATTACGTTTTCCCGCTCCGGGAGCACCCCTACATAATCCTACACCTAAAACTAAACATTCTAACACACTAAGAACAACATACAGGACAGAGAGGAGAGAGAGAGAAAAAATGAACAAACAAAAGACAGAAACAAAAAACCAACAACGACAACAACGAACCAACCAACAAACAAAACATTGGGCAGTTTACAGTGGCAGATCGACTCAATGCGTGGGCAGACGAGGGTCCCCTTTCCTTTATCCTTTTTATGTTGGTCCAATGTAAAGACCTTTAGATATTTCCATTTGTCATAGTTTCGCGTTAACGTTTCCCGCTCTATTGTTATTATCCTTTCTTCTTTGCCTGAAAGTAACTTTTCACTTATCTATTCAAGAGATGATTTACCCTCACCTCTCCTTTGATATATTAAATGTTTGATTTAGAGACTGTGTATTCAAAACCACTGAAGCGAGACCATTGAATTTTTATAGAAATTAGAACATGAGATGAGCTTCCTAGTCCCATACATTTCATTGAGAAAAAATTCTACTTTTGGAAGTAAATTTAGCCGCATACGAGAGGGACATTTTTAAGGGACGCGCTGTATAGCACTCTGAACTTCCAGAAGATCCCGTTCAAATATACATATACGTTATGACTTACGCAGTGATACAGTGAGATGATGTTTATAGTTTCTTTGAACAGTGAAACTTTAAGCAAAAATTATCTTGGTAAATATTGTACGCTAAAAACTTTCACTGTTACATTTCTAAGTGATACTGTTCCCTTCTCTCCGTCTAATTGTAGCAAACCTTGATTGCGTCATGAAGACACGTCTGACCGTCTGGTGACTGGACATTGGGATCTGCTCCATGATTGACTAATAGATACTCAACAACAGAATAACTTCGGGTTACCTTGGCAGAGAGAACATTTAAACATATCATATTAGCATAATGAGTAACGAAGACAGTTATATTTTGTATACATTCTTTTCGAGATGTCTATACTTTAATTATTACAATAAAGGTCAAGTTCATCCTAGAAAATGCTGATTTGAGAAATAGAGAAAAATCGAACAAGCCTATTGCTGAAAATTTATTCAAAATCGGATGTTACATGATAAAATTATCACGTTTTAAAGTTTCGCTTATTTTTCACAGTTTAATGTACAACTCGGTAATATGTAATTGAGAGAACAGGGGGCCCGTTTCATAAAGCTGTTCGTAAGTTAATAATGACTGGTGAACCCTTCTTACGCGCTAAACCATCGCCAATTCAATATACCATTTACCACAAGAAAGGATCACCAGTCGTTCTTAAAGTCGCTCTTAACTTACGAACAGCTTTATGAAACACCCACCTGATGTCGTCCCTCATTCATTAATTATCATTATTATTTTTTTTTTACTTGAATTATACAGTAGACTTCTATTCCATTTTCGTTTTTGGCAGATTTGACAATAAAAGAGGAATTTTTTTTTTTCACATGACAATGAGGAGGAAATTTAAATATTACATATTTCATTTAATAGAATAAAAAAGAAATAGTCAGTGGGTGATGTCAATAGTTCCTTCATTTGCATACCGACGAGGATGTGAACATAACTCTTAAGTTATAATTATTAAGCTTTGGAATTTAGTTGCTTATAAAAAAACAAATTTTGATGAAACTTTCAGATGTATTTTTATTTTTCGATTTTTATTCAAATCAATTATATGTTTGGGTGGACTTTGAATTCAAAATTGTACTAAAGCACATATTTTGTGTTTGATCCATTTGATCCATTTGATGTGTTTGATTTTTGATGGTGCGTTTGATGTCTAATGTGTTTGAATCCTTGGGGCCGTTTCATAAAGCTGTTCGTAAGTTAAGAGCGACTTTAAGAATGACTGGTGAACCTTTCTTACGCGATAAATAATCACAAACGAACATTAAAGGTGAATATCATTTACCACAAGAAAGGATCACCAGTCGTTCTTAAAGTCGCTCTTAACTTACGAACAGCTTTATGAAACGCCCCCTGGTGTTAATGACGGAGTAAGTTGGATTAAATCTGGTTATTAGAAATGCCAATCTAATATTAAACCGCCTATCATCCCATCAAAGTACAGATAGTTTTATTAGAATAAAAAACTTACCTCGGATGTGGAACACATGACTAGTACCCAAGTAGCAAAGACAGCTCTAGATGGGTCGTTCCCTGGATGCAATCTTCCTGAGGACGTGCTCCTGGGGCCTGGAGATCAGAAACAATATCAGGACGAACATCCAGAAGAGCAGAGAGTACTGGAGCACATCCATCAGCTATTTCGTTGTCGGCTGTGGCTCATTGGCTTATTAGGTATTCGATGACTTTAACATGACGATTCTTGATAGTAAAGAGCAATGCAGTTAGGCCAGCATTATCTTCTTTATTCAACTCGGCTCCTTGACTGATGAGATATTTGGTGGCACCAATATGTCCATTCTGCGATGCATCTATGTGTAATGCAGTCCATCCAATATCATTCCCTCTGTTCACATCAGCTCCATGATTGATGAGATATTCGATATTTATCAAGATGACCATTCCCAGCAACAATTTCCAATGCAGACCAACCACTTTTGTTCCCTCTATTCACCTCAGCTCCTTGACTAATGAGATATTGGATGAAATCAAGATGACCATTGTGAGATGCACTGTGTAATGAAGTACATTCAGTATTGTCCCCTTTATGCACTTCAGCCCCTAACATGCCTAATGAGATTTTAGGAGTGCAATCATCTTTATTCCCTGTATTCCCTTCAGCTCCTTGACTGATGAGATATTTGGCGACATCAAGATGACCAAACTTAGCTGCTCTGCGTAATTGGGTCCAAACAGTATTATACCTATTATTTACTTCAGCTCCCTGACTGATGAAATATTTGGCGACATCAAGATGACCATTCTTAGCTGCACTGTGTAATGGGGTCCAACCAGTATTACCCCCTTTATTTACTTCAGCTCTTTGACTGATGAGATAATTGGTGGCGCCAAGATGAACATTTTTGGGAAGCAATGTATAATGCAGTACATTCATTATCATTCCCTTTATTCAACTCATGATATATTTGGCGACATCAAGCTAACCTTTCTCAGCTGCACTGTGTAATGTAGTCCAAACACTATAATCCCCTTCATTCACTTCAGCTCTTTGACTGATGAGATATTAGTCGACATCAAGATGATCATTCTTATCTGCTATGTGTAATGCATCCAATTCCGTGTCATTCCCCTTACTGACTTTTAGCTCCTTGACGGATGAGATACTTGGTGACATCAAGATGGCCACACTCAGCTGCACTGTGTAATGCTTTCCAACCACTATTATCCCCTCTATTCACTTCAGCTCCTTGACTGGTAAGATATTTGGCCACATCAAGATGACCATTCTGAGCTGCACTGTGTAGTGGGGTCCAACCAGTATTATTCCATTTATTTACTTCAGCTCCTTTTCTGATTAGATGTTTGGAGACTTCAAGGTGACCTTTCTCAACTGCACAGTGTAACGCAGTCCAACCTGTATTGTTCCCTTTATTCACTTCAGCTCCTTGACTGATAAGATGTTTGGTGACATCAAGATGGCCATTCTTAACTGCATAATGTAATGCAGTCGACTCAGTATCATCCCCTTTATTTACTTCAGCACCTTGACCGATGAGGTATTCGGTAACACCAAGTTGACCATTCTTAGCTGCTATGTGTAATGAAGTCACACCAGCATTATTCCCTCTATTCACTTCGGCTCCATTACTGATAAGATGTTTTGTGATATCAAGATGACCACCCTTAGCTGCTATGTGTAATGCAGTCCATTCAGTATCATTTCCTTTATTGACTTTAGCTCCTTGACTGATGAGATGTTTTGTGACATCAAAATGGCCATTGTGTGCGGCACTGTGTAATGCAGTCCAACCAGTATCACCCTCTCTATTCACCTCAGCTCCTTGAATAATGAGATATTTGAGGACACCAAGATGACCATTCCTAGCTGCACAGTGTAATGCAGTACTTAATGCAGTCTTATTACCTCTGTTTGTTTCAGCTCCTTGACTGATGAGATATTGGATGACATTAAGATGACCATTCTGTGATGCAAGGTGTAATGCAGTCCAACCCGTATTATTCCCCTTTTTTACTTCAGCTCCTTGATTGATGAGATGTTTGGTGACATCAAAATGACCATTGTGAGCTGCACTGTGTAAAGCTGTCCAACCAGTATCACCACCTCTATTTACCTCAGCTCCTTGACTAATAAGATATTTGATGACACCAAGATGACCATTGTGAGCTGCATGCTGTAATGCAGCGACGTCATGATTATTCCCTTTATTCACTTCAGCTCCTTGACTGATTATATATTTGGAGACATCAAGATGACCATTCTGAGCTGCAATGTGTAATGCGGTCCAACCCGTGTCATTCCCTCTTTTCAGTTCAGCTCCATGACGGGTGAGATATTTGGAGACATCAAGATGACCATTCTTAGCTGCATAGTGTAATGCAGTACTTCCATTATCATTTCTTCTATTCACTTCAGCTCCTTGACTGATGAGGTATTTTGTTACATCATGATGACCATTCTGAGCTGCAATGTGCAATGCAGTCCATTCAGTCTCATTCCCCCTATTCACTTCAGCTCCTTGACTGATAAGATGTTTGATGACACCAAGATGACCATTTTGGGAAGCAATGCATAATGGAAAACTTCCCTTATTATCCTCTCTATTCACATCACCTCCTTTACTGATTAGATGTTTGGAGACTTCAAGGTGACCTTTCTCAGCTGCACAGTGTAACGCAGTCCAACCTGTATTGTTCCCCTTGTTCACTTCAGCTCCTTGACTGATGATATATTTGGTGACATCAAGATGACCATTCTCAGTTGCATAATGTAATACAGTCGACCCAGTATCATCCTCTCTATTCACTTCAGCTCCTTGACCGATAAGATATTTGGTGACATTAAGTTGACCATTCTTAGCTGCGTAGTGTAATGCAGTCGACCCAGTATCATCTCCTTTATTCAGTTCAGCTCCTTGACTGATGAGATATTCGGTGACATTAAGATGACCTTTCTCAGCTGCACTGTGCAATGCAGTCCAACCAGTAGTAGTCCCTCTATTCACTTCAGCTCCTTGACTGATGAGATATTCAACGACATCAAGGTGACCATTAAGGGATGCAATGTACAAGGCAGTACTTCCATTATTATTCCCTTTGTTCACTTCAGCTTCTTTACTGATGAGATATTTGATGACATCAAGGTGACCATTCAGTGATGCAATGCATAAGGCAGTACTTCCATGATTATTCGCTTTGTTCACTTCAGCTCCTTTACTGATGAGATATTTGATGACATCAAGATGACCATTTATAGTGGCAATGTGTAATGCAGTCCAGTCAGTATCATCTCCATTATTAATTTGGGCTCCATGACTGAGAATAATTTTCATTGCCTTAAGAAGTCCCTGTGAGGCAGCAAGATGTAAGGGTGTTTGCCCCGTTGACGTGCCTTTTTCGACATCAGCTTCATGTTTAATGAGGTATTTAATGATGTCTCTTTGGTCATTCTTCACTGCGATGTGTAAACACGTGTTACCATTTTGGTTTGCCTGGTTTATGTTAGCACCCTGTTTGATAAATTGCTTCACTTGCCTAATCTTCCCTTTCGATACTGCCCTTTGCAAATCCTGAACCACGTCTCCCATATTAGCAAAGATACTGGCTACCGCAGTTTAGCCTGGAGCATTTCATATAACGTCGAATGTATATGTTTTACTCAGAATCTCGAACTTAATTTGGTGTCTTCATCTGCAGTTGAAGTTTTCGTTGTCCCTTAGTACTATGTAATTTCTTGCGAGATTAACGATACAACGAAGTTTTTGAAAAAATTATGACACTCTGCACCGCCACTCAATTGTAATTGTGCATTGCGATTCCCATATGCCATAATCATGAAACAAATAAATCTCGAAGAATAGTTCAACCAGCCAGTTGATGTTATTAGTTATCACTATCAAAACGATTTTCCAACTATTCATACCGTATTACCAAATCGTGTCGAGATGTTTTTGTACTCATGAGCAAATAATAAACGTCAGAAATGATATTTACTGACGTGACCTCGCATTGTTAATGATATTATTAGTAGTGATATTAATCATTAATTAATTATCCTTATAAAGTCAATATAAAATAATTTTCTCATTTGAACAAACAAATCAAAGTATTCTACTGTAATGATAACGGATGAAGACGCAGGTGCCCTTTGAAACTTTACATTATCACCCAGCGTCAATCAAAGAAAAGTAGAAAGTTTTCGCAATCGCGACTGGACAGATTCTTCAAAATATTTATTTATTTATTCATGTTTTTCTAGCATGTATGGATAGAGTAAATATTCCTTTGTCACTTGGTAAAATTTGTTTCAGTGTTGTTGTTATAGTTTAGTGCACCACAGCCATTGTTTGAAAAAGTGCCAAAACCCATTTGCGCCAAGTCATGGGATTACCTGCTGAAACAGAGACAAAAGCATTCACACAAACAATGAGCGTAAAGTTTATGCGTATGTTCATTAAGTAAGAAAAATAAACAAGAGAACCAGTAAATCAATAAATTATATTCGGTGAAAAAAAGTTCCTTTTCATTGTCATTTTGGCTACAACTTTGACAAAGCTTCTTGCCTTCAATCTTCCACATGTTGCTCTGATGATGCGCTGCTGCAAGTCATCCAGATCTGCAGGTGGGTTGCTGTACACTTTTGACTTCAGGTACCCCCAGACGAAGACAGGCAGACACTTCGCAGGGCAATGCCCCATCGTCCATCGAGCCCAGAAGTGCATCAAGAGAAATGGACAACATGTGAAAAATTGCAGGCGGGAAGCTTTGTCCAAGTTGTGGCAAAAATGACAATGAAAAGGAACTTTTCAGTGAAGATAATTTATTTATTTACTGGTTCTATTGTTTATTTTCTTGATTAATAAAATTTAAAAATAAAATTTACGCTCATTGTTTGTGTGAATGCTTTTGTCACTGTTTCAGCAGGTCATCACATGACTTGGCGCAAATGGGTTTTGACATTTTTCAAACAATGGCGGTTGTGCACTCAACCATAAAAACAACACTGAACCAAGTTTTAAGAGGAACGTAAAAAGGTAGGCGTGGCTAGTGGCGTATACGGGGGGGGGGGGGGGGAGGGGACACGTGACCCCCAATCGGCTGGCAAAAGAAGGGGGAGGGAGAAAGATAGAGAAACTTAATAGGGAAGAAGACATTGTTTTATATAATATTACATAAGAAAAGTTTTATGAAACAACATAACTTGCTTAAAGGCCAATATAATCACTCCCGGTGCTCGCATTGTCTATTTAATGAACTAAATAATCCTGTTTAATGGGATTTTAATTAGCTTTAATTCAATATATAACAGGATATATTTCATTCTGTAAAATAGTAGAATCCTAATCAGAGGAATGTGAAAAAATAGCCTTGGTCTATGACCTCATTAAAAAGGCCAGGCTGCTTCGGGTTCTCTAAAGAAGATAGGGCCTACCCTATACTACCACTTTGGAAATAAATGATGCATTCATACCCAACTTGACAGCCATTCCATTTTTTTTATTATATCTACTATTTTGATCTATATACACATAAATACATTTGAGATAAATCTAATACGTTCCATTTTTAAGAATTTTTTAAACATCAATTCTCTACGTATTCAGATTGTCTTATTGCAACAAAAGAAAGACAACACTGTTCTGGATAACTTGTGCCCCGTAAGAATAATAATCCAGAAAGAATATAATTTTTATTGAACAATTGAATGAGAAGTTCAAGGAGGAAAGAATGTTTTAATTTTAAGGTTCACCTAAGCATACTGCACAATCTCAGTGAAACTTTTTTTTCACAACTTGCAATTTTGACAGTTTTAAGCATAGGTACTTCTTTTTTCAAGTTAATTTTCATTTTTCTTTTAATTTTGAAGACCAAATTCCATTTTTTTTTAATACTGTCAGAGATGATTCACAGGTACAGATACCTTACAATGAGCAAATATTGATCGTATCATAAGGTCATGTATACGGCACGATTAAAGCCTTTTGTTTGCATTCTCACAAAACATTACATGATATTCCGGTTTGATGTGAAAAAAATACAAGGTAAAATAAAAGTGAACCAAAATTTAAACAAGTACAAATTCAAGATAATGATATTAACTGGAAGCCTATTTATTTAAATGATAATCGTCGCAGCCTTTTGGCTGTTAAAATACAATGTACAAATATGCATGCAGTGTGGAGAACAATTAGGAACATATTAATCATGATTGAAAAGAAAAGGGAAGGGAAGTAGAAAGGATAGAAGAAGGAAAATCGGAGAGTAAGATAAAAGGAACAGGACTTATTTCATAATGATAAAAAGCTTAATTTAGGCATACTCCAATGATAAACAAGTTGATTATATAGAAATTGGTTAAAATCTGAATATTACATCTTTAATCTGAGAAATATGATATTATTTCAGGTAAACTAATATAATTACATTATGCATGATGATATGGACAAGTAGGAAGATGTGGTGATTTATTGACTTTTAAAGGTAAATAAAACATATGTCTACAGCATTCAATTTAGTTAAACAAAGACGATGAAATAGGCTAGCATACTGGATTAACATTTATCATATATCACATGCCCAAGAATAACAATCAAATAAAAGGAGTAAAAAATTATGTTATCAGGAATAGCTCGTTACCAGAGTACTGATTCAAGATATTTAACAATTTACGAAAAAAAAAAATATATAGATTAAAATCATGTTATCAGGAATTGATCTTTGTCAGAGTCCCGATTAACATATTTTACTATTTACAGTATATACACACACAGAAAAACAATCACAAAAATGGATTGAAAATATGTTATCAGGAATTGATGGTTACCAGAGTACTGATCAACATCTTCTACTATTTATATACACACACAGAAAAAAAACATCACAAAAAGTGGATGGAAAATATGTTATCAGGAATTGATGGTTACCAGAGTACTGATTCAACATCTTTTACCATTTACATACAGAAACACAATCACAAACTAATACCACCCCCCGCACGTCGATACCATGGGAACAATTTCCAACACATGGAAAACATATGTCTTGCCTATTTTAACCACAACATCAATGTCTGAGCTATCACGACAATCGGTTGAAAACTAACGAAATAGTTAAAACAGCAAGATTTTGCATAATTTTTTACACATATGTTGTTACCATGGCAAAATGATTACTGACATAAGAAAAATATGTCCTGCACATCTTCATCTCAAGACCAATGTGTGAGCCAAATTCCATGAAAATTAGTTGAAAACTAATAAAGTAGTACGATTCGCAAGATCTTTACCCATTTTTTTTGGCAGAATTCATGGTGTTACCATAGCAACACAATTTCCGACCCACGCAAATTATGTGTCTCACATATCTTTACCGCGATACCTATGTGTGAGCCAAATTTCATGAGAATTGGTTGAAAACTGAGGAAGTAGTCCGAACTGCAAAAATTATACCATGTTTTTGCCATAATATACCGTTATCATGTCAATATAAAAAAAGAAATTATGTTATCGGGAATTAATCTTTATTAGAGTTCTGATTAACATGTTTTACCATTCATATACACAGAGAAAAACAATCACAAAAATGGATTAAAATTATGTTATCAGGAATTGATCATTATTAGAGTACTGATTAACATCTTTTACAATTTATATACACACAGAAAAACAATAAAAAATTGATTAAAATTATGTTGTCAGGAAGTGATTGTTACCAAAGTACTGATTGAACACATTTTACTATTTAACCCTTTGCACGCTGATGTGGCAATTTTGCACATTCGTACAATTAAATTCAACAATCATAATAATTAGTTTTCTCCCCTAACTTCATTATTAGAGAAGCTAATAAATGGAAATAAATAAAAAGTTCTTAGGCAACATCTATATAATGATCATTAGTATCAATGGTTTAAAATGGAAATCTTGACACAAAGAAAATAACATGGAAACAATTATCCCCCCAAAATTAATTCAGCGTGCAAAGAGTACACACGGAAAAAAACAATCATAGAAATAGATTAAAATTGTTATCAGGAATTGATAGTTATCAGAGCACTGATTAACATATTTTACCATTTTCATACACACAGAAAACCAATCAGAAAAATGGATTGAAATAATATAATCAGGATTATTGATCATTATCAGATTACTGACTGATTTATCATATTTTACTATTTACATACACACAGAAAAAAAACAATTACATTTACAATGACAAAATGGATTAAAATGATGTTATCAAGAATTAATGGTAGTTAGAGTACTGATTAACATATATTACCATTTAAGTACACACGGAAAAAAACAATCATAGAAATAGATTAAAATTGTTATCAGGAATTGATAGTTATCAGAGCACTGATTAACATATTTTACCATTTTCATACACACAGAAAACCAATCAGAAAAATGGATTGAAATAATATAATCAGGATTATTGATCATTATCAGATTACTGACTGATTTATCATATTTTACTATTTACATACACACAGAAAAAAAACAATGACATTTACAATGACAAAATGGATTAAAATGATGTCATCAAGAATTAATGGTAGTTAGAGTACTGATTAACATATATTACCATTTAAGTACACACGGAAAAACAATCATAGAAATAGATTAAAATTGTTATCAGGAATTGATAGTTATCAGAGCACTGATTAACATATTTTACCATTTTCATACACACAGAAAACCAATCAGAAAAATGGATTGAAATAATATAATCAGGATTATTGATCATTATCAGATTACTGACTGATTTATCATATTTTACTATTTACATACACACAGAAAAAAAACAATTACATTTACAATGACAAAATGGATTAAAATGATGTTATCAAGAATTAATGGTAGTTAGAGTACTGATTAACATATATTACCATTTAAGTACACACGGAAAACCAATCATAGAAATAGATTAAAATTGTTATCAGGAATTGATAGTTATCAGAGCACTGATTAACATATTTTACCATTTTCATACACACAGAAAACCAATCAGAAAAATGGATTAAAATAATGTAATCAGGATTATTGATCATTATCAGATTACTGACTGATTCATCATCCTTTACTATGTACATACACACAGAAAAAAAACACAATGACAAAATGGATTAAAACGATGTTATCAAGAATTATGCGCCCCACCCATTAACCGGTCGCTTTCTTATGCAACCCGCCCATCTTAAACACACCCACCCATGTATTTTGTTCGTTCACATCCTACGCCACAAAGAACCACTTAACGGAGCAATGTGACTCTTCCTACCAGCATTCGGATTTTCCAAAGACAGTCACTTTAGCTTGCTCAATATGGATGCAAAATAAGATGACAGTCGAATTACATATACACACAGTACCGCATGTACTTGACCCCTTTGATAGAGGAGAAATCCAAGTTGCATATAATATTCATTGAAATATGGTAGTACAAAGCATTTATCATATAACAAGTGTTGAGGGGATATTCATTTCATTGAGTAGTAATAAGTAGTAAAAAGTGAAAATTACAACTATTTACATAATGTAATTTGTACGACATCGGGGTATCTACAGTAGGAAATCGTCTTCACACTGTTAAGTTTTATAAGTTTAACAGTGTAAACAGTATATTCTCATGGTTCACACTGTGAACATACAGTGATCGCACTGTGTGACACTGTTCTTTCCAGCTGGACAAGAATGACAATAAAGTTGCATAAAACGTGTGCATTGATTGTCATTGGTATTTTCGTATTCACAGTTGGATGATATTTTAAAAACTTTTTTCTTTTTGTTTTCTTTTTATGTAATTATATACAGCATACAAAAAAGGCCTAGTTATCGGGCTGTTGCAGAAACAAACGCAGCAAATAAGCAATGAAGTTCAAGTCCCAAAAATAATATTTTATGGATTAAATCACACTGCATCTGATTTATTTTGTTTTATTATACTTGATATTAATAAAATATACGAATATGTGCATAACCCAATAATATTTTCCAAGTGTTTCTAAGTTTGCACAAGCGGTTATAAGATAAGATGTATGCGAACCTCTTCACCAGACCTATGAAGAGATGGGGTGTAAGCGGAATTTAAAGTAATAGCTATATGGAGATAAGACTTAACTAATGTATGAAATTTAAAATATGAGCTACAAAGAGTAAATGAAATTTTCAATAGGAGCTACTAAAAGTTAAGAGATATATTCGAGCTTACAATGCGAGCTGTTAATAGTGAGGAGAAATTTGAAATTTACAATAAGAAATATCTAATATTCTAAACAAGAGCTTTTAAGATATAAGGATTTTATAAACAGACCTAAAAGAAGATATGACTCCATAGATTTGTGTCATTTACAATACGAGATATTTAAATTTTTGAGATACAGAAACATTTAGATAATGAGTATGAAGAGGTTATATATGAAATTCAAAATAAGAACTACTTAAAATTCAGAAATACACATATATAATTTACAACAGGATATGTTAACAGTAAAACAATATTTATGTGGAATTTAAAATTGGAGCTACTGTATTCTGAGTAAATAGATATCAGCCACCCCAAACTAAAAATAAGTGGTCCAAAATGAATTTTGATATTTTCATTGATCTTAGAAAAGCATGTCATAAGCTTTCAAATGATATAAGTTGTCCAAATTTATCAACAGTAACCCTCAAAAGTTCTTGACTGAATACAGAGGAAATTCAGCGAGTGCTAGAACAATGTTTTGAAGTTCAGGGTTCCCTCAAGCAAGAGATGTGCACACTGTGCAGCCTTGGTGAAACTTCCAAGACTTCCGCAAAAATAGTGTCAACAGGTTTTTATCTTGTACTTTATTCATCCTTTACAACTAAAAGTATAGAGAATAAGAATTGCTCTTTAAGATAAGCGAATTGTCTAATTTTTGTTTTTAAAGACCAAATTACTCAATTGAATATTTACAGAGAACCTTTTCTGGTGATTTATTGTTGTTGGTTTTGAGGTGGCTGGTCAAATACAGAATTTTCGTTAAGAGCTTTGTAAGAGTTATGATATACAATTATGAAACAGGCTCTTACGATGGAAGTTAAAGATACAGAAAATTTACAACAAAATCTGTTACAGGTATCAGGTAGGCCTATATGATATTTACATTAGGAGCTGTCAAGATATAAGGAAAATGTGGTATTTACAATAAGAGCTACCATATGAAGAGTAAATGGACGATCTATACAATGAGAGTGGTTAAGAGTAAAGAATGTAATAAACAATACAATATATAAATCTATAAATGAAATTTATAATAAAGGCAATATTAGAACATTATGATATGAATAATGCACAATTGTAAAAAATTACGCTGCATCTGATTAAGTGTGTATAGCTTAGTGATATTTATGTTTCGAGTGTTTTAAGAAGATCTTTGCATAAAAGCTGTTATAAGATAAAATATATACTCTATGCGAACCTCCACAAGAGATATGAAGATGTAATATTGGAATTTACAATAATAGATATAAGGATATAAAAGTTAATTGATATTATAAAAGTTAAAATATGTGCTACTAAGTTATGAGATAAACGTAATTTGCATTAAAATTTGCATTTAAAAGTTTAAAGATATATAAAAACTTACAATACAAGCTTTTACGAGTGAAGCATTATTTGAAATTCACAGTAAGAGCTGTTATGATTTAAGAGGTTAGAATTAATTTAGATTTTCATTTTACATGAGCTATAAACAGGAATACAAAAAATAGCTAAAAGCAGATGTATATACATGAGTCAAGAGATTTGTGACATTTACAATACGAGTTATCGAAATAAGAGATACAGAAACATTTAGACAATAAGTATGAAGAACAAATATATAAAATGTACACTGAGGGCTACTAAAAAAAGGGATACAAGTCATGTATATAAGTTACAATATGATATGTTAACAGTAATGGAATATGTAAATTTTGCAATTACAGCTAATGTATTACGAGTAAATAAATATAGTCGCAAACAAACAACAAGTGGCTCTAAATTAATTTCAAGATTTTCATTGAGCTCAGAAAAGCATATATCTAGCTTTCAAATGATATATCTTGTAGATATTTATCAACAATAACCCTCAAATATTCTTGACTGAATGCAGAGGAAATCAAGCAAGCGCTGCAAAAAAAAAAAATAGAAAAAAAAGAGAAAGGCATACTTTGGTATCGCTTATGAAACGTTCGGCCTTGTTATTATGTTCACTCTAAATTCACTCCAAATCGAGTTGTCCTTGATTTCACTGTGAATGGAAAAGGCTAGTTAAATTCACTCATTTTCTTTTTTTTAGAGAGTAAGATTTACACGGTATACGATTGTGTCAGACGAGAGTATATTCAAATTTTCTTCTTCATGGATACAATGACATTATAAACTTCATTAAAAAAATACGCAAGAAAATTTTACAAAAGACAATTTTGTCATAATTATAATAAGACAATTGTTTTTGCCATCATTAGTATCACATTTTAGCATGGACTCGCAGACGCTTTCTGCAACTTTCAGAATCTATTAAAACATCCGTCAAATCATTTTAATTTAATTTCTATTGAAAAATAGTATACATATTTAAAACCTACAATGTGTTGCCCAAATTGTTTATGTGTTTCTTTCACAACATATGTATTATTAATTTTTCTTTCGCAACGGATACAAATATTTATGTTTATACAGTGCGTCCCAGAATAAACGAAACCGAGATTTAGCGATGATTTATCATAACTTAATCATAAATAAAATAGACAAATGACCTACCAATGTAAAGCTTAGAATCTCCTCTTTCATCTGGTATTACTTAGATTATTCCTTATACATGCATGATCGAGCAAAAACAATTCGAAGAAAGGATGCCAAAAACTCATTTGGCGGGGGGTATCTGAATTTCAAAAAGAAAATCACATGACTAAAAAGTTCAATATCTTCTCTTTTCTTTGATACCTAAATCACAGAAAATGGTCAAGTAGTAAAAAAGTTATGATCCCTCGAAACAATGCTTGTATTTCCATAATTTCATTAAATAAAAGTGTTTTCACCGGTTTCCCACTGAAGCTATCGCACGGTAACAAAAGACTTAATGCATGGCTGATCGTCAACAAAACGGAGTGTCGGGTGAGTTTGAACGCTAGCCTGTAAAACCTCTTCATTTTATGAAATTATTGAAATTCAAGCCTTATTTCAAATAACCAGAACTTTTTTATTTCTTGACCATTTTCTGTAATTGAGGTATCAAATTAAAGAGCAGATATTGAACTTTTTAAAAATGTGGTTTTCTTTTTAAAACCCAGATACGGCCCGCCAAGTGACTTTTTGGTATCCCCTTTTAAAATAGTTTTTGCTCACTCATGCGTGAATGAGAAATAATCTAAGTAATTTCAGATGAAAAAGGAGATTCTAAGCTTTAAAATGGTAGGTCATTTGTCTATTGTATTTGCGATTAAGTTATGATAAATCATCGATAAATCTCGGTTTCGTTTTTTGTGGGACGCACTGTATATGGTATACAATTCGTTTTTGTTTGATGGAAGTGAAATAAATAAATTTGAATTTGAATCATGATGGATAGATGATAGAGGTCATTGTTGAAAGTCGGTGGATCAGGAAAACACATCGTCTTAGGATTCGAACCTGACATTTATATGGTTTGTCCAGAGTCCATGACGACACTGCTGTTTTGATTCACCGATCGTTTGATAAATGCTGCTTTGTCATTGAAGGAACGACTTTTGACAAAAGATTATCTACGTTATAGAAAACGTCTGCGAAGTAATTGCTAAACGTCATAATGTAATGTTCATATAATCCATGCTACTTGCTTATTACCCCTAATTGCCCCTTTAATATTGACCCTAGTATCACATATCACGACACATTTTGTTAAGATGAAATTCAAAGGTGAGCTATCCCCTCAGACATCCTCTGGTTAGCCAGTTGACCCCAACTCTCGAATCTTCATACATTGGCAATCCAGTTCCAGAGGTATAGGCTTAGCATTCTTGAGGTCAATGGAACAGTCGCTTTCTATTTAGGCCTATTTGACTCAAGTGCTCGTACGCGTTGAGCAACGCTGGTCTTAGAAGAGCTAGCCACTATAAAAATAGTATAAATAAAATTGGAACATTGTGTATTGTGTGTGTCTTACTTCCTGAGGATCACATACAATCGATCAAATAAAAAGATATTTCAGTTTCAGTTTGGTTTATTTTTCATATCTCACAAAATATCAAATACAACGTAAAGTTCATCAAAAGACAGTAAATCATTAATACAAAAATAATACAATACTCCACCATTATTCATAATAAAAAAGACAATGTTATACAATAAACGTTCAGATTGGAGACAGATATATCAATAAAATGAGGGTATAAAGGACAATCTATTAAACATCAGTGGCGACCGCACAGAAGCGTTGTTAGCGTAACAGAAGGCTAACATTAGGGCCAGTCACACCTTTCACGGGTGACCACCGCCTTGAAGCATTGTTTTCACTAACAGGGCACTAATAGTAGGCCTACCGGTATCGATAAACTCACAGAAGCTTAGCCGAATTCCTAATAGTCTAACCATAGAGCTAATAGCTCTATGGTCTAACAATAAAAGGCTTAGCAGAAGCTAACAGTGGCGCTAATGTTAATACAAATCACTAACAGTGCCAAGGGCACCAATAGTGATAATGTTAGTGAATAATTTCTCTCTTTAAAACTTGTCTCCCTTTCTTATACCAAGTAATTTAAAATATACCTCGACCGAATTAAATGGGTATTCTGGGCCCAACAATATATGAATAAATTGAGTAAAATTAGATGAGCAAATTGCTGAAAATTTCATCAAAATCTGATAAGAAATAACAAAATTATTGAATATTAAAAAGTAAACACTGTATTTTGCAACTGATATTACTGAGCAGCATGTGGCCATGAATATGCAATAAATGGAACGATAATGCCATATCCTCTAGCTCTTTCCCCTTTTTCTGATTTTATTGAAATGAACTCGTAATTGTCTCAAATGTGTGTATCTCGCCCGAGTAACAAAATGATGATCTTTGAAGCAATATTCTGTTACTTTTCAAAGATTTTTTTTTCTTCCAAGATATATCATTTATTTAGGTGTTTGAAGACATTCTGAATATACCCTGCATTAGAAAGAAGAACAATAGCTGATGAAATTTATCGCATGATAACCATCATTGGCCTATACTCTATCATGAGCATGATGAGTGAAGTCTGTGAAGAGCATTTTCAAACAAAAGAAACTGATGAAAAGTGGGATTGCATTTTTTTAAAGGAATCTCTATCGTTATATCATGATAGGCTATATTTTGTTATCTTTTTGAAGCTTATTCGATATTTTTAAAATTAAATTAGTAAATATATATTTACTACCTGCTACTACATTTTATGTTTAAAATGTAATAATAATTCAATTTTGTAGGCCTATATGATAATAAATTACATTCCTTTACCCTTGCCTAGACAAGATTTTAAACTTGTAGGATGTGCAAATAATCATAAATAAATCTAAGTTAAATCTAGATCACTACGCACAAATTATAGATTTTGCCTAACTCTAATCCCCTAACAACAGCTTTCTGTGCCTTCTGTGCGGTAATTCTACCCATGTTGTTAGGAACTGAGTTGTTAATGGATAATACTATACAGATTGTGATGTCAAGCGTTGATCTCAGATGTAAATAATGCATTATAGCCATCGCGGCGAGATTACCGGTTGTAACAGGGCCATTTGTTAGCGCAGTGTTAGTGAAATGTTTGGCTAACAGCGTTTCTGTGCGGCCGATACAGAGCTTGCAATTTATAGTTTTCTTATTAATAAAATTATAAGTAATTGTCAACTTGTTTTGATATCAATATGATGATATATATATCAATATGCTGAATAAAAACGATATGCCAAATTAATCATGTTACAATCTTAGAACATTTTTTTTACAGGGTTATAAGCTTGTTCTTTATTATTGCACATCTTAAGGTTCCCGAAAAGCTTCTAAATTATTTTAAGCAGCCACTTTGGAACCATCTTAAATTCTTTAAAACAATAATTACAGGTTCTTTTGTACAGAAATAGTATTTTAGGAAACATTTTCCCCGAGGGTTCTAAATATAAATATTGAGGATAAAACTATATAGAGTGACTCACCTCCATGCAGGATGGTATTTGTTACATAGCTCAGACCAGCATCTTTCAGGGCTTGGTAAAGCTTCTCTACCTGCTCACTAGGTCGGACTCTTCGTCTCCAATCACTCAGCATGTCAACAAAGCCTGATCTTGAGATTCTATCAAACGATGAATCTGGTCGATTGAAATATTTCTTTACAGTCGAGTGGGAGTAACCAAGATGGCGGCCTAGGGAGATTGCCTCGCTATGCTTGAGAATCACATCAGCCAGGGTTTCAATGAGATTATTGGATAAACAGCTTATTCGCCCTTGCCTGTGTAAACAAAATCCATAACGCCAAAAAAATTGTTTTATGTAATTTGATAAATAAAATATTTGTTTTGGCATAGCCATATTATGCGTTTTTCCTGTCATTTCTTTGTTCACTTATTGCGTTTTTGCGTAGGGGAGGATGGAGTTTCGCTATTTATTTCTCTACCCACCTCTCCCCTCCTGGCATATCATCGGTTTGCTATGCAAACGATTGAGTACTGTTTTATTGAAAATGATCGTGACATCACTGTTCTATTACAATGATATATTATATTTTACAAGTTCATGATTCTATTTTTTCATTATTATTATTAATATCAATATTACTTCACCTTTTTCCAGAATGACCAAAAAAAAAAAGAGAACATTATGCTAAATTATATAGAGTGAAATCCTGCAGTTCCTATAATAACTTCGTATGCATTGTATGTATTCAGGATCGAAACTACTTAAAAGTTGAAATATGTTTACCGCAAATTCTTATTCCAAATGTTTTAAAAATTGGGTTTTGACAAGAAAACTTACGAATCCCTACGGCTGGTCGCGTAATCCGGTTCATCTGAAAGAAAAAAGAATACAGCAGCAGTAGTAGTATTTTTACTTGTAGTAGTAGTAGTAGTAGTAGTAGTAGTAGTAGTAGTAATAGTGGTGATGGTGGTAGCAGTAGAAGTATCATTATTATGAACAGTTGATAAATTTTTCGTAAAAAAATCATATATCCAAGAATAACAGAGTTATGAATCTTAAAAGATTTGATTTTATGACGTCACATGCGAGCAGCTGCCCATTGTGTTAAATGTAATTATTATTACTATTATTACGTTCTTTTGAATCAATTCAGTTAATTTATCTCCACATTCAATTTGGAAAACATGAAAAACATGATAAATAAAACAAGAGTTGATTAAAGATTACAAAAATACAAAAGAATAACAATATAAAAAACTACAAAATACAAAGAGCAACCAAAGAAACAAAGTATTAGGAAACCTAAATATGTTGTGTGCACTAAGAATCTACACGTAGTACATAAGCCTTTTATTTATGTTTGAACTCTGACAATGAAAGACATTGTTAAAGTAAAAAAAAAACAAATATGTAAGTGGAATGATAAGTTTGATTACGATGACACACTGACTTACCAGGTAGATATATTGTCTAATCATCGTGATATTTTTCGCTAAATATTTACTAATGGGGGTGTGATATTTTTCTAGATGGTGATGGTAACCAATCTAGGGTTACCTTAAAAAGAAAATAAAGTGCCTATACCTTACTAAACTAAACAGCTCTAATTGAATCATTGTTTTCATTATACCTTCCATTGTTATGTTGAATTCTCTTACTGATGTGGCCTCGTGTCCTTCGTGTATTGCAATGCCAATGTTCTTTCCATTGTCCTCCGGGGTAAACTGAAGCACGAACTTCAGAGGAGTACTCTGATGACCACTCAACACACTTTTGATGTGTATCTTCGTTGGAGAAAATAATATACAAAAGAACTATACATGTATAATAAATCAAAACAATATTCTAAGTAATTGTCATAATATCCGAATGAGTACGATGACTATACAAATGATTAATTACTAAAGCAAAGGTAAAAGCGGAACAAGTTCAGTAACACATCACAAGTATTGTAAAGACATGAAAATATATTTTTTTATCTTTTTTTTTTATCAACGAGGATTTGCCGGGTTTGTTAGGTTGAGAGAGAAGATGTAAAATTGGAACGCATCTAATTTAATCGATTGATGGATATTGATGCATCTGAAAAATAAATTACGTCAGCTGCATTTTGCAGCTATAATTAATTCTATATTTCTTAGGAATCATTTTAAGTCAACACAGTGCCATATATAAATTGCCTTGCAAAACCATAAGGATATTCCATGATAATAGATATTAAAACTTGTAATAAACACCATACCATTCGTCTGTGTTGCTTCGAGTCTTCATGACAAATAACCTTCAGGTGTTTTGTTGTTAACCCTATAGAGAATTTGAATCCCTCCTCGACTTGACAGTAAGGTACAGACGAATCCAGTTCCGTCTTGATTATATCCTGGAACATGTAAAAGATTGAAAGTTGATTCACAATAATTTCTTGATAATTTATGACAGAGAATTAAAGTGTTAAAATGGTTAGTAAAAATCGCCTTTATCGCAGGGTGCTTCAATAAGATGCGCCACTATTTCCATCAGATAAAATCCGCTAGTATTTTACAAATTCAAAATTGATTCAGAGTTTATAGTTAATGGCAAGTGTAAGCAATGATGAGTTAAAGGCTATAATTACTTGTCCATATTTGGCTCTTAATTGACTTTAATGTTTAAAATATTTTGAAATATAATTTTACAATATCATAACTGCACTTGTTAACTATATGGAAATATCTCTCATAACAAGATTCTATGAATATGAATAATTGTAAACTACGTTACAAACACTCTTTTTGTTGTGGCGACGCTTACATGCCTTGTATTATGAATGTATATATATCTCCATTACAAAAGTGATGGTTTCCATTTTGTACTTCCTACTATCTGACCCCTCTCTCCATCTCTCTTTCATTTACACAGTTACCTTTCTTTTTCATTAAACATGCTTGTCCCTTCCCGCATACTGTACTTCATTCCATTTAGGCAAGTATTATCTTAATATTCTGCTTTCTTATGTAATGCATAACATTTTATGTGATAAGTCTTATGCATTTTAACTTATGAATTGTACCTATTCAATCAAAATTGTATATACATGTATTATCCCCCCCCCCCGCCTATTGCCAGTGATAGAAGGGTAGTTTGTCCCATCATCACTGGTAAAGGACCTGGGTTTATTTTACCTTCTCTATTTGATTATGAAATAAAGATGATTTATAAAATTTAATCAGAATACTGTTTCGTTCTCTTTATAACTTTCCTGAGTTAAGGTGTACCATCGTATTTTATCGCTGCAGCAGAAATGATATCAATAATTACGAATAATGACTAATTCAATGTTGCATAAAAGTTCATTTTTTTCATGAACAAATGTTAAGATTTTGAATATATATTGAAATAAATTTGTACGCCGGTAATATTTTGAAAATCCTGAAAAGACGCGTACGTCAAGATGTTAAAAATGGTGAAAACTTAATAAAAATACCTGATCATATGTGTTATATGGATAGGTTATGTACACGTGTAGAGATGGTTGCTCTGCTGGTGTCTTCATAGTGGGTTGGAAGACTAAGCATGTTAGTTGAATTTCTCGAAGATTCTTTGAAGACACAGCCAAAACTTCAATATGACGCGTACAAAACTCAATCGTAGATTTTGAGATTGTTGAATCGTTAGCAGTCAGCATTCTGCGACCGAATTTTCCTGAAGTTTGGAAATGGACGTGGAGTTGTGAATTTTGGATCTTCATTAAAATTTGGTGTATCGCGCTAAAGTGCCGGGAAGACGAATATATTTCAAAATCAGACATTTCTCTTTTACAGTAATTGAGTTTTTTCTACTTAACTATGCATACATTAGTTCTGTGGAAGTGAGTTCGAAATGATGCGGATTCGGTGCAGATATTATCCTAAAGGTTCTTATCCTTATGAGGTAATTGTTCACCTGATGAGATTGTGGCCGTCAACGGAATAACTTTGGGTCAAACTTGACCTGGTGTGTGTTTCATAATGATATTTGTAAAATTACGCACAACTTTACGCACGACTGGAACATGTCTTTTAAGGTCATGAATCAAATATACAGGGATATCATTTAGCACAAGAAAGGATCACCAGTCGTGTGTAAAATCATTCGTATCTTACGAACAGCCTTATGAAACACCCAGCTGAACTTCTAAGAGTGGATACATTCTGATTTCAAACTACAACCAAGGTGAATTGGACGATTTTCATGACTAAATTCATACCTGACTCGGTTTTGGTGTACAATACAACAGAAGAATCGTCGTTTTGTTCCCGGAACTTTACACAGTGTGGCAGTACTATCGATGCCGGCTTGAGAAGTTCTTGATGGACAGAAGTCTCTAAAACTGGAGTAATAAGAACTTCATCGTCGTGTATGGGAAGTCTGAGAGTATTGTGGATTGATACGCGAAGGGTGACGGTTGATCTCGTTCCTTTCGGAATAGCCCCTTCAGGAATAGATACAGTAATTCCAAGTTCATCGAGGGTCACCCTTTGTCCCTTATGATCAATGATGCCGTACGAGATGAAAAATGGATAGGTCGAGTGACATGCCAGGCCTGAGGGGGTCGATAAAAAAAAAAAAAAACGTTATTCAAAAAAATTCACAATATGAATTAATTGAAAAGCGTCAGAGGCGATGTACGAATGACGTGTTACCTTTTGCTATGAGGTCCGCACAACTGAGCTGAAAAGCCTGAGCTATTGCAAGAAGCCTCTCCCGAATTCCACCTTTGCTGGACCATTCTATCAGCATTTGTAGGGCAGCAGAAACAACCATGTGTGGTGCAAAGTCTACAGATGTGTTAATGATCTCCATGACACTGGTAGGCTGTACACCCAAATGACGAATTAAACCGAGGAGGTCTACCTCAGACCGAATGAGTTTTGCTATTTCGTCGTAGCCTCCTGACAAGTAAGCACACAAATTTGAAACAATTATGACCCTAATATTCATATGAATGCAATTACAAGTGGATAAAAATACTCTTGACAGAGGCCTTGATAAAAGTAATTTACAGGAACCAGGTAAAAAGGCCGTTCGGGTAAACGGATAAAGATATTTAACCCATGGTTATGCATTCCAGCTGCAACCAAGACGTATGTTCTTTATTAATCACCAATTGGCTTTAGAATTAAAATTTACAAAATTTCTTTAAACTCACAGGTAGGTAGCTAGTTAAGAGATTTCAAATAACCTGTTTTGTCACCGGAGATGTACTTCATCAACAACTCGTGGAGTTCAACCTCTTTTACTCCTTCTTCTAGGCCATCATGCCACATAAGTAGGATTTGCATTGCTGTTGCATCCAGTGATGAAGGATTCTGCTGAGTGACGTAACCGACTATGCTGATGTCATCAATACGAAGGGCTTTACCAAGTGAACATGCTATTTGGAAGGTTTTGACTTGATGAGCCACACTAGAAAGTTCTTCTGTGTTTGGTATTCCACCGTGTTGATCGAGATCCTCATGCGTTACCACTTGCTCACAAGAAGGCCCAAGTGGATCATCATCTTAAAAATATACAGTGCGTCCCAGAAAAAACGAAACCGAGATTTAGCGATGATTTATCATAACTTAATCACAAAAACAATAGACAAATGACCTACCAATGTAAAGCTTAGAATCTCCTCTTTCATCTGAAATTACTTAGAATATTCCTCATTCACGCATGAGTGAGCAAAAACAATTTGAAGAAAGGATACCAAAAACTCATTTGGCGGGCGGTATCTGAATTTTAAAAAGAAAACCACATGTCTTAAAAGTTCAATATCTGCTCTTTAATAGATACCTCAATCACAGAAAATGGTCAAGAAATAACAAAGTTCTGGTTATTTGAAATAAGGCTTGAATTTCCATAATTTCATTAAATAAACCGGTTTCCCACCGAAGCTATCGCACGCTAACAAAAGACTTAATGCATGGCTGATCGTAAACAAAACGGAGTGTCGAGTGAGTTTGAACGCTAGCCTGTAAAACCTCTTCATTTTATGAAATTATTGAAATTCAAGCCTTATTTCAAATAACCAGAACTTTGTTATTTTTTGACCATTTTCTGCAATTGAGGTATCAAATTGAAGAGCAGATATTGAACTTTTTAAAAATGTGGTTTTCTTTTTGAAAGCCAGATACAACCCGCCAAATGACTTTTTGGTATCCCCCCTTCAAATCGTTTTTGCTCAATGAAGCCTGAAGAAGAAATAACCTAAGTAATATCAGATGAAAGAGGAGATTCTAAGCTTTACATTGGTAGGTCATTTGTCTATTTTATTTGTGATTAACTTATGATAAATCATCGCTAAATCTCGGTTTCGTTTTTTCTGGGACGCACTGTATATTAGCAACATATAATCATGTGTTGATTTGAAAATAGAATTCCGAACCTTATTTCGAAAATATAATTCCGAATACTTATTTTACAACTGTTTTTACTACATGCTCCTTATTCAATAAAAATGATAAATATTGTATCGGTCATACTGATATCTAAAAAAGTATATATTGGGTTTATTTTCAAATGTGCAAACGCAGTTAAGGCCTTTTCTTTCTAAAATACTATCCCATTAAGCAACGATTGATACATCGTTTTCAACAAACGGAGGTGTCCCCAGGGGAACAAACTAGGCCCGTTTTCCCAGTCACGGCATGTGACCATTTTCATGTGTTAAACCTTTGGATTTTCATAGGGCTGGCGTTTATTTAGTACCAGTAAAGAGTGGGTCACCGGTCCTTAGTTGGGCCATCCGTGACTCTTTGGAGAATCCCAGAGCTCCATAGTATATTACATTATCGATGTTTATTATTGTTAAACAGTTCATTTTCTGTGTATTTCGGAAATAAACCATTTAATAGTAATAATTCATTGCGAATTCATTTTGTCACGTATATCGTGCCCTTTTTCGCATTTTTTCTAACGCAGGTCCCCAAAGTTTAATGACATTCTCATTACTCTTCTATACTCTTTACACACTATTTTCCTCTTCTACCCTGTCGAATTAAGCCAAAACTTCGCATTATTAAATGAATATTGAAAGCATCCAGCACTCACAGCAGTATTGAAATGTGCCTCCAATATCTCGAGCATAGCATCCTCTATGCCAGTAATGTCTATTCACTGAAGACAGTAACGGAAATTTATTTTAAAAATATTATATTTCTATCGCTATTACTATGCTTCCAAGGCATAGATGGCAGAATCAACTAAATAAATTGATACAGATTATAAAGTAACCTCTAGGAAACAAACTGATGGTATCTTTTATCTTTAACCTTTCTCACACAAATAATTATGTGACATCATTTACATATGATCGGGTTTAAAAGCTTAAATTGAAATAATATGCACCTAATTATACTTTTCGAATGACCGTCAAATAAACATTACAAAATAGAAATTAAAAGAAAAGATGTAATCAATGAGCAGGTATTCATGAGGCGAAAAATTCATGAAAGAGCGTGAAATTTCGAGCGGTTTCGACGTGTCGATAAAAGCAACAGGGGATATTATGCCCGCCTTGCTTAGATATCAGAAATTTATTGTATCACCTCGACAAACGTTTCCCGAAACATCTTTATTCGTTTCTGCTTACCCGTTTCTGAAAAGTCAATGATCTCCATCTTTTCAAGATCGCTTTCCAGTTCATTTGGCTTGGTCATTTCTACAACGGTCTGTTTGAGAACTGTAGTAGTATCTTCTTCTGAAAAATAGTGTTAAAGACATCAATATTTTATTCAACTTGTAAAAGGGTACTATTGAAGGTAGTTTACATTCTTAGAAAAAAAAATGGAAATGTCTTTTCTCGTATTCGTTTTTTTCATAGCGAGGATTACATATTAACATTTGGCCAGGAATGGGCAAATTGCACAGCATTCCTATTTGATTTAACAGTTATATCGCTATGCAGTAACTGATATACTCTGCAAAGTCTTCTTTTTTTTTAATGTGGAGAAACTTAAATCTCCCCGATGCATTCCACGTATTTGTCAATTGAATACAAAAGCTGTTTTAATACAAGTCTTCAGTTTCGTCGTTTTACTCTTTTATCGGTTTAAATTCAATCCAAGCGAGCCCATTAAACAATAAAATTAGCCGTCTTCAATTCCCCCCCATACCTTCTAAATGTTCAGGTTTTTCCACTGATTGTACAGATTCCCAAACACATTTCAAAGTTTTTATCGCCTTTTCTCCGGGAGGCTGAGATGATTTCCATTTAGAAAGCATCATAATGTTGGTGTCTCTCCTGTTAGGAAATGTCCGGTGTTTTATGTGTTCAAGCTCTGTTGAAGTGAGACCAAGTTTTATTCCAGTCTCGAAGTACTTCTCTTGTTTTATCTTTCTGGATAAATGGAGTAGCGTCTTGTCTGGGATTTCAGTGTACACTCTAAAAACAAATCAGTCAAAAATGACTAGTTAATAGGGTCAGCTGTGTGCAACTGTTATTCTAGTCATATTTGACTATTTTTTAGTCATATTTTACTAGAACATAGTTATTTCTGACTAGAATATATGTCAGAAATGTGAATATCAGTGATTGCCATATCAGTTGCTCCCAGCTGACTACTGGTCTAGTCAATTTGACTGATTTGTGTTAAGAGTGTATGATTGTAAGGAAAAAAACGAGGAAATGAATCTTCATTTAATGATTTTGTTTTTCATAATGAAAAAGGTTTGCAATTCTCAAATCTCAATGTGTTGATTGACTTTGCTCAAACTTTGTAAGAGAGGATTTTACCCGTTTTAATCGACTGGAATCGTACAGTCTTAGCAGAATATGATTGAGGATGATGCAGATTATTACAAACAAATTAGAAATCGTAATACATTTGCTCTATGGCGGCCGTACTGCGAGTCAAAAACAGGCGTTTTAACATTTTTTGTACCATTTACATATAGGTGGTTCGAATAAAAATGAATAAAACGGCTGTTTTTGACTCGCCGTGCGGCCGCTGTAGAGCAAATGTGACCAATGTATAAATACAAACAAATAATTGGATAAGTTCAGATATAGAAACAGTATAACATATTTACAAACTGTGAAATGAAGTGCTTACCCCGATGAACTTGCTTGTAATGCACACCGATCTGTTACAGAAAATGAGGAAAGAAAAGTGACAAAAGAAGGGTTTCGGTCAAATGATATCTGAATCCATTTTTATGTTTATCTAGCTTCCAAACCGTTTTCATACTTTCCCACAAAGATACACCATCGAGCTATTGCCTTACATTTTTTCCACTATTGCCTTCATCCCCAAAGCGCTCACCTATCTCTTCTCGCTTTGCTGTAATATCACCTTTTCTACTCTCTCTCTCTATGTCTTTCTTAAGCACACGCCTATAAACTCCATTCTCAGACACTAAACAATAATCCTAAAACACCATTCATATATCTCACAACCAAAATTATACATTCCATCAACGCACGCACATCCGTGCATCCATCCACACTCCCCACACCTTCATACCCTACCCACACAGGCAAACTCACTCCATCGCATTTCCCACACCCACATCCTCGTACACAGAACACACGGGGCAACACATCTTCTCACTTGCACTCGCCCACCTCCTCGTGCACCACCAAAACAAACAGGCCAACACACGCACACTGCCCACACCCACATTCTCGTGCCCTAAGAACACACAGACCAACACATGCACACACATTGCCCACATACTGGTACCCATGCAGAAGACGCAGGCCAACATATATGTACACACTCTGCCCACAAATCCTAACACATGTCTTACACCCACATCGTCGTATGTGAACCACCCGGACAGAACACATATGCCAACAAATCCCCGCACATTGAACACACCCCCATCCTCGTGCAAACTCTCGAACACGCAGCCAAACATATACATGTATACGCACACTGCCACACCCACATGTTCATTATACACCACCGGAACACACCGGCCAACACGAACACCAACAGTGTTTCCGTGTTACGCGTGTTTCATTAATATCAACCTTTTCTATGGCTGGACTTGCCCTTAGATTTAAGGTCTGATTCTTTTTTTCAGATACATGGAACCGTGATCCTCTCCCCCGATCTGTTCTTCAACCCACTTTTACTTGGTTGTATCAAGCGCTAATCTTCTATTTTAGGATTCATACAACTGTTAGCACGCGGTGCTTCTGCATCCTAGGTATATATCCTCCGACCTCCATCCGAATCAATAACATGTTACCCATCTTAGAGTATGGTTTGGCTGCTGGACATCCAACAACCTCAAGACAGGTATACAAGCTTGAGCGTTTTCAGAGTATAGCCACGAGACTTGCCCTAAAACAGCGTTGTGGTGAGATGCTCTATAGGCTCTAACTATTCACTGGTCCTCGCTTCTCGACGGAATTGTCTCCTATGTCCATTTGCATTTAAGCGTCTTCATGGAATTGCAACTATCTACCCCCGTCATCTTGAAAAAAACTTTATTATCGTCATTTGCCCTCCAGAACCGCCCTCCAGTCTATTTCCTTTTCACCCTCTAGACGCCTTCCAAGACTTTGGAACTCTTTCCATTTGAGTAATAGATATGATGGTGTCTCAACTTTCTTATTTTTGTTCTTCGTTGAAGAGAGACCTTGAATGTCTTTACTTTCTTGTCATTTTATTTTACCCTTTTTCACCTCGTTCTCATTATACTCGTGCAGCCTCAAAACATACAGGCCAACACAAGCATGTGTATCCACGCACACACTTCCCACACCCATAAAAAACATCCACATCCTCGTGGAACATCCTCGACATACACACACAAAGCACAAACACGTACGTGTATCGATCCTCACACATCCCCCACCCACTAAAAAAGAACACATTCTTATTTTCGTCTCTATAATCTCCATACCTTCATCCATGGAGTCCAATGATGTCATTATTGAGATTAGTTTCTCCACTGCTGCTTGACCAGAGGCTTGTGTCTGCCGCCATTTTACTAGTATGTCATAGAAGGCCTGCTGTCTGTCTCCCAAACTTCGGTACTCTATAGCATCCAACTGTGGGATCGGGAAACCGAGAGCTACTCCTAAATCATAATACTGATTCACTGTCATTTTTTCAGCAATGTCGAGGACATGAACTTCATTGAGGCAACCTTTTGAGACTTCTTCAATAATTCTGAAAGGATGGGGTAAAGGTAATAAAAGTGCAGTAATCAAAGTTAGACGATCATTATCCGCTTACGAAGTAAAATTCCAATTCGCTTTATAGTTGACCAAAACGGGAATGCAGATATTGCAAAAATAGGACATAACATAGAAAAGTCCACTTTTCAGATAAATATCATGGACAATTACTGCCTCCATCAACATTAACCAAAACTTCACAATGACACAATCACACTTGACGCTAATTTCGAAGTTCAAAATAGTACATAGTGTCATCTAAGAAGCCTCTTGCCATATTGACCCTTCCCTACAGCTGCAACGTGGTCGCTCTAGTACAAAGCCTAGGAAAATGAATTAACTCAGTAGTTAACGACTTGATATAAAAAAAAGTTGCATCTTACCGTCTAAAAGCAATGGGTTCCAATTCCTGTTCATCTGTACAAACAAAAACAAAAGAGATAATAAAATCACAGCTGCATTCTGACTGACATGTTTCTTTTAAATCACTGTCATTGACATCATGGGGTGAATCAACTGCCACCTTAAGAACATATACAATTCGACCATAATGAGTTTTAAAAAAGATAAATGTCCATGAATAAAGTCTTATAAATGGTTTTGTATGTGAGTGGTGCATTCAAACTGGGCAGATAATAGCATCTCTTTACAAATCGAATGGACACTACCACGACCATACATACCAGAGCATCTAATGACAAAACTGATAGCTACTGAAACATCGACCCGTTTCCCCGTCTGTGTAATGTTGATTGTCACTGGGGGATCCGTGTCATCTTTATGCGAAGGTACGGAGAGAACAATTCGGTGTTGCATTCTACTTTGAACGTCTTTGAGTAGGAGTACCTGTCGTCCACAACGCAAGGAGGGGAAAAGGTGAAAATTTTTAATGGCAAGATGATAAAGTAATTTCAATGTAATCATAGAGTCAAACAAAGCAGTTACCTTCTTGTCCACTTCCTCATCACCACGATAACATGCTACATTGACATTCCCAGTCTTGGAGGCAATGCTAATGGGAATGGAGGGATGAGCCTTGTGGTAAGATTGCTTCTTTTCCTCCTTTTGTATTTCCTGTTGAACCAAAATTAAATAGGATGTCAGAAATTAGATGGAATATAATCGTAATGCTACATTTTAAAGTTTACCAGCATCTCAAGATGAGGCGGAAATTCAGACTCTCTTGCTCAATATGCATACTAAAAAAATGATAACATATAAAGCTTAAGGAATGTGACAACAAATCAACATAGCAACAAAAACTGAAAATGAATAATCGTAGACAGATAAAACGTGACTAGATGTACTGTCCGTTCATCTTTCCCCGGCCGATACGAGATACTTACATTTTAATCAACCATAATTACTGTACAAGGGATTATTCAGTATTCGACGGTTTTCCGAGTTTTTTCTTGTTCCAGTCATACTAACTACTTCTAATACTAGGATTACTTCTACTTAATATCCGAGATTTATCAGAACAATTCTATATCCTTCAATTGTCACTGTTTTAATGAACTGTCGTCATCATTGCCATGCTTTGATACGTACCACATCAATTCCAGGAAGGTTGGTATGTAGTCGAAGGTGGACTTTAATCTCCCTTAGTTCTCTTATTCTATCTGGAATATACGGCGTGCACAAAAGTCGGTGTCTAACCACATTTTGCTCAAGGGGAATTAGAACCAACCAGTTTGCAGAGTGTAAGATGTACAGCTCAAGATGGCTTTTGCAGACCCTGCAATGTGGTGGTTTGTCGGGAGAGTTGGATGATCTCCTTCGTGAGGTTTTTGGTAGATCTATGTATGATAATAGATTATGGCTTTAAGAGGATGGAACAGAGCCGGGGATGCTTGCTTCTGAATTGGTAATGTTTTTAGAGGAGTTGGTACGTAAAGGCAACAGTCAACCACAAACCATTAAGAGGGGAGGGGGTGGAGAAAAGTTATTAGAATTTGGCGTGACATCTTTGGAGGAAGATTTTAAGACAGGCGTTTTCGACTTTCACCCGTATTATCAAACTCGACTGCAGACAAAAGATTGAAGACGATTTAAGATTAGAACAAACATGTAATCATCAATAGCTCAACCAATGTCTTACCTAAATGTTCCCTGGGTTATTTACTGAAGCCAAAAGACGGAAATTTAACCTTTACATCATCCAATAGGCTTACCATTAACTGGATCCCATTCATATGAGACGATATCTGGCTTAACTTTATCTGGGTTGGTGACCAGTGCAGCATGAGGTATCCTGATCTTAACAGGTTTCAGGAATATCATGTTTGGAGGATCACATCTGACCCCATAGCAGGCCACTGATTCATCATCCTGGATGTCAACACAAGGAGGGTCCCGTAGAAGGGTTAGGGTGATCTCTTGCGATTCACCCAGATGTACAGCCTCGGGTGGAATGAGCATTGATACGCCATGGTCATCAAGTGAAATCTTCTGAGAGAGATCTTCTTCGACTTTGGCGCAGCTTACAGAAGGTCCCGGTTGTTTTTCTGTTTTGTTAATAACCATTAAGTCGAAAATATCATTTTGATGAAAATAATTTTGATAATTCAATCAGGCAATATTAATAGTTTGTTGCTCGTAACTCTAATGTAACATTTAAAATTAAATTTGCCACGCCCAAGTAAGAAGAAGTGATATTCAAGCCTTCACGGTATTTTTTCCAGGTGCATGATGGATCCCAAATCTTCATAAACTTTTCATCATGTTATACGAATCCATTTCGAATTCTTTATCAAGCTTAAAGTCATTAATGTATCATTATTATTTTTCTACTTATTAAACATTGACACACTCTTTATTAATTACGACAAGTAAAGTGCTATCGTGGTTTACATGGAAATATAGCAGTAAAAAACAAACGAAAAAGTTAAAAACACCAAAAGTCATAAAATAGAGACATCAGAATAATTATTGCAACCTATCTATCTTAACTAATTAATAAAAATAAACTTTGATAATATTGGATCAATCCCCCATTCAATTTGTGAAGTAATTTTGTGCGTTACGCACATGCAAGACAGACAGCCGGAATGTGATTGTCATCTATAAACTACCTTTAATAACTAATGAAAAAAAATTGGATCAATAAACTAGAATTTGTAAAGTAACGTACATGAATGTCGTTTTTCTGTCCGGAATCTTTGCTGACTTTATCATCACCCCCTCCTATTTAGTTAGGCGTCAAAGTTATGAAATTCTCAAGCATTTAGGGTTAATAATGTTACAGTGATGATTGTGATCATAGCATTATTGACTAATGAAAATTCTTTATGGGGTTACAGTAGGCAATTAAACCTACTTCACAGTTTTTTAGAAACGTGAAACATATTAATGTGCAGGAGTTCCTACCTCGGTAAGATTTGATGTCTTCAAGGGAATTCAACCTGAAAAAAAAAATCACTTGCCATATTATTGTCAAAAATCATTATTTTGTTTTTTTACAAAGTTCTTTTTGAAAATTGTTCATAGTTATCAAATGCTTTGTTCATTTCGAGCTTATATTTTTTAACTAAAAATATGCCAACGGTCATTATTTTGATAGAAGAAAGGAGTGCTGTTAATCATTTTGACTTTTATTTTGTCGTTTCTAGAAATTACAACGGATAATATTTTAGAATTGAAAACAAAACTTTATTCTCTATTTTAGCAAAGAATTAATGGCAGATTTATTTATTTATTTTTTTGGGGGGAAGAAAGTATAATCACATGGGATTTGATGTAAAATGGTGTCGAAATATGCCTACTTTGAGTCTTTAATGTTCTTCTTCATAATTGTTCTTCATTTATATATTTCTGTAAATCATGTATATACCGAATTGTAAATACTGAATAGATAAGGTGACTCAAATAAGGATTAAAGAAAAAATACCTTGTCAATATCATCTGTTTGACCACTTCATCCTTGGCATAATGGATTGGTAGCTTGCCTGACTTATCTTCCACATCTATCTTGGCTCCATTTTCAAGAAGATGGAACACTAAGGCCCTCTTGGGAGAAAGTTCTCCACCGTAAAACTCAGCAGAAATCTGCAACTTTCAAGAAATATGCCTCTTGCTGAAAACTATTAAGAGTGCCCAAGTTACAATGTTGACATCCATGTACAAACACTAGCGCTTGTGCAAATTGCCCTGATGTTTTTCAGTAAGAAACGCTTGAGAATGCAAACAAGAGCTGCTCAAAATGTCATAGGTAACTTTAATCATGAGACTAGGAATGGCACCACCTAATGAAGAATTTATCTTGGCCAAGTATTGGAAAAAGGCGTGATTATTTTCTAGCCACCCTAATGTCATCACGTCTGTGTAACGAAATTGAAATGGTATTCATCTCACGAATTTGATACTAGAAATGCCGGTTCCCTCAAAGTAGTTATACCAAAATGTGACAGAATTGTTTTAACAAACGATCAAATATGCCGGTGCGAAAGTCTGGAATGAACTTCCCAATAATTTGCAAAACTCTAATTCCGGAAACAGCTTCAATTCGAAAAAAAAAACGTTGTTCCTAAATGCTTAAGCGACCTCCCCCTCGTAAATGAATTTAACGTAACCGTTCTGTTGTTTACTTGTGTAATTTTCATATCCTCGTGTTAACATTTCTTTCTTTTGAACTGATTGCAGTTATAATTGTTCGATTGCTTCAATTTCTTAATTTCATTTACGCTTCATTATCTATCAAAGATAAGATACAGTCTTGGTTTACACGTATATGTCACATATATGTATTTAGTCTTTTACGAGAAAATATTATGAGTACATAATATTTTTTATACAGGACCAACATGAGCTTGTTATGTTGTTTTCATATATTTGAATAAATAAAAATATAGTTTGTAAAGTTTTCAAATATATGAAAGGTGCAAAATAATATGAGAATAGCTCTCATATGCAGGATGAATTGTCTTTGTTATATAACTGCCTTGTTAAACTGTAGAGTACTATGAACACCCTAAAGATCCTCTTCAGACAAACATAACGTTATGATTTGTTCAGCAGCGTCAGTGAGATAATGTTTATTGACACTTTCAGCACTAATCATCTTGCACATGGGCCAATTGTAGGCTAAAAATGTTCAGTGTTACTCACATTCCTAAGTGTGTCACTATATTGTACACTTCTCTCTGTCCTGTAGCAAAGTTTGATTGCTTCATGAAGACACGTCTGACCGTCTGCTGACTGGACATTAAGATCTGCTCCATGATTGACTAGATCCTCAACATCAGAGGTATGACCGCCTTGTATCGCGTGATGAAAATTACTCCGGGTGACCTGGGCATAGAGAATGTTTATCTCATATATAGGAAAAACGAAGACACATTTTTTGGGGGGAAATGTCTACTTTTCCATTATTGTACAAAGTCCACCCAAAAAGATTCTATGACTGGAGTAACAATAGTCAACAAATTTATTCAAGCAGCTGTTCATTTCTAAAGAAGCACAAAAGAAAGAACGACAATAAGGACCCTTTTGATGTCCACCTTCGAAGCCGCCAGTTTCAGTGAAGAAATCCGAGGCGTGAAATTTTACGAATATTCATTTGTATCGATTTTCCATCTTTTCTATTAATAACCAACTGAAATTTGAATTCATGACAAAACATCAATAACCAAGCACTATTACAACAAGATATTTGCCCACTATTACAACAAGATATTTGCCCAGACTATATCAATTAACCTTTAATTGGTGAAAAAAGAAAGAATTTGACCTTTACTGAAACCAGATTTTAACACTTTTCCGATCGCTTGTGGCGAATAAAAAATTCAAATGTGGTCGGTGGAATATTGTTGTTCATTACTGTATATGCCAGATGAGTGCCCGCATATGCCCAGTTGAGCAAATTTGAGTCATATTTCAGGACATATTGCATAGTTTATTTTCGCATGCCTCCGAATTATGTACTACACATATAACCAGACCAAGCTCATGAAGATGCCGCGAAAAAGTAATTATCATCACAAAAGCATATTTCCCTTTATGTATGACCTATAGCTGCGAGTCATGCGGGAATCATTTGTCTACATAATTGCAAGAGATGTTGAGCAAAGTGCATGCCTGACATACGTTCTGCTGGCGGCTTTTAACCTTGTTCAAAGAGATTTTATATGCTGTTACTCCATCTCATTTGAAACCTCCTTGGTCCACCCAAGAAAAATGTTGGTTTCAGTTAATAGAGAGAATATCAAACAAACATACATTTAATACTCAAAAGTTCTTCAAAGTCGGATGTAAAATAAGAATGTTATCACATTTAAAATTTTCGCTTTTTCCCTTTTTTTAATACAAAATAAGTTATGCCTAACTCAATAATATCAAAATGAAAAAAAAAATAAATGGCATCCCTCATTTTGATATTCATTGATTTAGTAATGGAATATTCCATTTTTCATTACAGATTTGACAATAAGGACAAAATTTACTAAACAATAGACTACTAAAAATTGTTAATTTAACATGTTCAGGGAGCTTTTTTCACATGACAATGAGGAGAAAATTAAAGTATCACATATATTTTATCATACCATTGAAGATACGATAAGGGGAAGATTTGGACACTTCGGTGAATTTTTCAAAACGCTCTAGTAATGCTCATGGGGAAGGACGCCCAATAGCGCTGAGTAGGTAAATATTTCGCACATCGGCACGCTACTGTGTATGAAACATATGGGGAAAATGAGAGAATTTGGAGAAGGCACAAGGGCTACGCATGTGGACAATTTCACCTCTTATTACCCAGAAACCTTTGAAATATATTCATCTCTACTTTAAGATTTAACAAAAACTGAAGGAAAAAAAATCCTGAAATGTAAATATCGTCTATTCCTTCTCCGTTTCACTATTTCTGTCATATGTTTTTCACATAATAATATCGCGATACGGAAAGGTAAAAAAAATGGTCGTTATATATATTTAACGCTGTATGGCACTCTTTCCGAGTGTTTCATTGCGCGCTCTTTGTACGGTCTGATCTTTCCCTTGTATTATATTTGAACATAATAGATCGAAAAGTGACTGGGTGAAATTTCAGTTCCCTCATATGCATACCGACCAGGATGTAAATAAATTATGCGAATCTTTTGAATGCCATAACTTATTCCTATTTATATTACATTTTGATGAAATTCTAAGTGGTATACTTGTTTGATTTGAATCTTTATTAAAATCAAATTTTGTTGTGGTAGACTTGGACGAGAAAATTGTACTGAGGCACATATTTTGTGCTTGAAGTTTTGTTTGAACTTTCATCTGATGTTTGATGTATTATTGTATTGTATTATTGAAGTGTTATTAATATAAAGATCTTACCTCGGACGTGGAACATGTGACTAAACTCTCAGCGATATTTTGGAACCCAGGCAGCAAAGTGGGCTCTAGATGAATCGTTCCGTGGATTTCGTCTACCTCAGGACGTGCTCTTGGTGACTGGAGATCAGCAACGATATCACGGCGATCATCCTGAACGGTAGAGATTACTGTAGCACCGCCATAAGCCATCCATTTGTCTGTTTTCGCTCCTCGACTTATCAAGTATTCCATAACTTCAACATGACTATTCTGGTCAGTAAATCGCAATGCAGTCTGACCATCATTATCTTCTCTGTTCACGTCAGCTCCTCGACTAATGAGATATTTGGAAACATGAAGATGACCATTCTGAGCTGCAAGGTGTAATGCAGTCAAATCAGTATTATCCCCTCTATTCACTTCAGCTCCTTGACTGGCGAGATATTTGGCTACATCAAGACGATCAATCTTAGCGGCTATATGTAATGCAGTCCTACCAATATTATCCCCTCTATTAACTTCAGCTCCATGACTGACGAGATGTTTGGCTAAATCAAGATGACCATTCTCAGCAGCACTGTGTAATGCAGTCCCACCAGTCATATACTGTGTATTCACTTCAGCTCCTAGATGGATGAGATATTTGGCGACAGCAAGATGACCATTCTGAGCTGCAAGATGTAATGCAGTCCTACCAATATTATCCCCTCTATTCACTTCAGCTCCTTGACTGGCGAGATATTTGGCTACATCAAGACGATCAATCTTAGCTGCTATATGTAATGCAGTCCTACCAATATTATCACCTTTATTCACTTCAGCTCCTTGACTGAATAGATATTTGGCTACATCAAGATGACCATTCTCAGCCGCACTGTGTAATGCAGTCCCGCCAGTTATATCCTGTGCATTCACTTCAGCTCCAAGATGGATGAAATATATGGCGACAGCAAGATGACCATTCTGAACTGCAAGATGTAATGCAGTCCTACCAATATTATCGCCTCTATTCACTTCAGCTCCTTGACTGATGAGATGCTTGGTGACATCAAGATGACCATTCTGAGCTGCAAGATGTAATGCAGTCCTACCAATATTATCGCCTCTATTCACTTCAGCTCCTTGACTGATGAGGTATTTGGCAACTTCAAGATGACCATTCTCAGCTGCACTGTCTAATGCAGTACCTCCATTCTTATCCCTTCTATTCACTTCAGCTCCTTGACTGATGAGATGCTTGGTGACATCAAGATCACCATTATGAACTGCAATCTGTAATGCAGTCCAACCACCTATTTCCCTCATATTCACATCAGCTCCTTGACTGATGAGATATATGCAAACATCAAGGTGACCATTACGTGCTGCAATGTGTAATGCAGTCCAACCAGTATCATCGCCTCTATTTACTTCAGCTCCTTGACTGATGAGATGCTTGGTGACATCAAGATCACCATTATGAACTGCAATCTGTAATGCAGTCCAACCACCTATTTCCCTCATATTCACATCAGCTCCTTGACTGATGAGATATATGCAAACATCAAGGTGACCATTACGTGCTGCAATGTGTAATGCAGTCCAACCAGTATCATCGCCTCTATTTACTTCAGCTCCTTGACTGATGAGATGCTTGGTGACATCAAGATCACCATTATGAACTGCAATCTGTAATGCAGTCCAACCACCCATTTCCCTCATATTCACATCAGCTCCTTGACTGATGAGATATATGCAAACATCAAGGTGACCATTACGTGCTGCAATGTGTAATGCAGTCCAACCAGTATCATCGCCTCTATTTACTTCAGCTCCTTGACTGATGATATATTTGGTGACATCAAGATGACCATTATGAGCTGCAATCTTTAATGCAGTCCAACCATCTGTTTCCCCTATATTCACATCAGCTCCATGACTGACGAGATATTTGGCTACATCAAGATGACCATTCTCAGCTGCACTGTGTAATGCAGTCCCACCAGTTATATTCTGTGTATTCACTTCAGCTCCTAGATGGATGAGATATTTGGCGACAGCAAGATGACCATTCTGAGCTGCAAGATGTAATGCAGTCCTACCAATATTATCCCCTCTATTCACTTTAGCTCCTTGACTGACGAGATATTTGGCTACATCAAGATGACCATTGTCATCTGCACTGTGTAATGCAGTCCCACCAGTTATATTCTGTGTATTCACTTCAGCTCCTAGATGGATGAGATATTTGGCGACAGCAAGATGACCATTCTGAACTGCAAGATGTAATGCAGTCCTACCAATATTATCGCCTCTATTCACTTCAGCTCCTTGACTGATGAGATATATGCAAACTTCAAGATGACCATTCTCAGCTGCACTGTCTAATGCAGTACCTCCATTCTTATCCCTTCTATTTACTTCAGCTCCTTGACTGATGAGATGCTTGGTGACATCAAGATCACCATTATGAACTGCAATCTGTAGTGCAGTCCAACCACCTATTTCCCTCATATTCACATCAGCTCCTTGACTGATGAGATATATGCAAACATCAAGGTGACCATTACGTGCTGCAATGTGTAATGCAGTCCAACCAGTATCATCGCCTCTATTTACTTCAGCTCCTTGACTGATGATATATTTGGTGACATCAAGATGACCATTATGAGCTGCAATCTTTAATGCAGTCCAACCATCTGTTTCCCCTATATTCACATCAGCTCCATGACTGACGAGATATTTGGCTACATCAAGATGACCATTCTCAGCTGCACTGTGTAATGCAGTCCCACCAGTTATATTCTGTGTATTCACTTCAGCTCCTAGATGGATGAGATATTTGGCGACAGCAAGATGACCATTCTGAGCTGCAAGATGTAATGCAGTCCTACCAATATTATCCCCTCTATTCACTTAAGCTCCTTGACTGACGAGATATATGCAAACATCAAGGTGACCATTACGTGCTGCAATGTGTAATGCAGTCCAACCAGTATCATTGCCTCTATTTACTTCAGCTCCTTGACTGATGATATATTTGGTGACATCAAGATGACCATTATGAGCTGCAATCGTTAATGCAGTCCAACCATCTGTTTCCCCTATATTCACATGAGCTCCATGACTGACGAGATATTTGGCTACATCAAGATGACCATTCTCAGCCGCACGGTGTAATGCAGTCCCGCCAGTTATATCATGTGCATTCACTTCAGCTCCAAGATGGATGAAATATATGGCGACAGCAAGATGACCATTCTGAACTGCAAGATGTAATGCAGTCCTACCAATATTATCGCCTCTTTTCACTTCAGCTCCTTGACTGATGAGGTATTTGGCAACTTCAAGATGACCATTCTCAGCTGCACTGTCTAATGCAGTACCTCCATTCTTATCCCCTCTATTCACTTCAGCTCCTTGACTGATGAGATGCTTGGTGACATCAAGATGACCATTCTGAGCTGCAAGATGTAATGCAGTCCTACCAATATTATCCCCTCTATTCACTTTAGCTCCTTGACTGACGAGATATTTGGCTACATCAAGATGACCATTGTCATCTGCACTGTGTAATGCAGTCCCACCAGTTATATTCTGTGTATTCACTTCAGCTCCTAGTTGGATGAGATATTTGGCGACAGCAAGATGACCATTCTGAACTGCAAGATGTAATGCAGTCCTACCAATATTATCGCCTCTATTCACTTCAGCTCCTTGACTGATGAGATATATGCAAACATCAAGGTGACCATTACGTGCTGCAATGTGTAATGCAGTCCAACCAGTATCATTGCCTCTATTTACTTCAGCTCCTTGACTGATGATATATTTGGTGACATCAAGATGACCATTCTGAGCTGCAAGATGTAATGCAGTCCAACCATCTGTTTCCCCTATATTCACATCAGCTCCATGACTGACGAGATATTTGGCTACATCAAGATGACCATTCTCAGCTGCACTGTGTAATGCAGTCCCACCAGTTATATTCTGTGTATTCACTTCAGCTCCTAGATGGATGAGATATTTGGCGACAGCAAGATGACCATTCTGAACTGCAAGATGTAATGCAGTCCTACCAATATTATCGCCTCTATTCACTTCAGCTCCTTGACTGATGAGATATATGCAAACATCAAGGTGACCATTACGTGCTGCAATGTGTAATGCAGTCCAACCAGTATCATTGCCTCTATTTACTTCAGCTCCTTGACTGATGATATATTTGGTGACATCAAGATGACCATTATGAGCTGCAATCGTTAATGCAGTCCAACCATCTGTTTCCCCTATATTCACATGAGCTCCATGACTGACGAGATATTTGGCTACATCAAGATGACCATTCTCAGCCGCACGGTGTAATGCAGTCCCGCCAGTTATATCCTGTGCATTCACTTCAGCTCCAAGATGGATGAAATATATGGCGACAGCAAGATGACCATTCTGAACTGCAAGATGTAATGCAGTCCTACCAATATTATCGCCTCTTTTCACTTCAGCTCCTTGACTGATGAGGTATTTGGCAACTTCAAGATGACCATTCTCAGCTGCACTGTCTAATGCAGTACCTCCATTCTTATCCCTTCTATTCACTTCAGCTCCTTGACTGATGAGATGCTTGGTGACATCAAGATCACCATTATGAACTGCAATCTGTAATGCAGTCCAACCACCTATTTCCCTCATATTCACATCAGCTCCTTGACTGATGAGATATATGCAAACATCAAGGTGACCATTACGTGCTGCAATGTGTAATGCAGTCCAACCAGTATCATCGCCTCTATTTACTTCAGCTCCTTGACTGATGATATATTTGGTGACATCAAGATGACCATTATGAGCTGCCCTGTGTAATGCAGTCCAACCATCTGTTTCCCCTATATTCACATCAGCTCCTTGACCGATGAGATATTTGGCTACATCAAGATGACCATTCTCAGCTGCACTGTGTAATGCAGTCCCACCAGTTATATTCTGTGTATTCACTTCAGCTCCTAGATGGATGAGATATTTGGCGACAGCAAGATGACCATTCTGAGCTGCAAGATGTAATGCAGTCCTACCAATATTATCCCCTCTATTCACTTTAGCTCCTTGACTGACGAGATATACGGCTACATCAAGATGACCATTGTCAGCTACACTGTGTAATGCAGTCCCACCAGTTATATTCTGTGTATTCACTTCAGCTCCTAGATGGATGAGATATTTGGCGACAGCAAGATGACCATTCTGAGCTGCAAGATGTAATGCAGTCCTACCCATATTATCCCCTCTATTCACTTCAGCTCCTTGATTAATGAGATGTTTGATGACATTAAGATGACCATTCTCTGTTGCAAGGTGTAATGCAGTGAAACCAGTATCATTCTCTCTATTCACCTCGGCTGCTGGACCGATGAGATATTTGATGATATCAGGATGACCATTCTTTGCTGCAATGTGTAGTGCAGTCAAACCAGTCTCACTGCCTCTATTCACTTCAGCTCCTTGGCTGATGAGATATTTGGAGACATCAAGATAGCCATTCCGAGCCGCCCTGTGTAATGCAGTCAAACCAGTATCATTGCCTTTATTCACATCAGCTCCTTGACTGATTAGATACTTGGTGACATCAAGGTGACCATTATGTGCTGCAATGTGTAATGCAGTCCGACCAGTATCACTGCCTCTATTCACTTCAGCTCCTTGGCTGATGAGATATTTGGAGACATCAAGATGGCCATTCCAAGCCGCCCTGTGTAATGCAGTCAAACCAGTATCACTGCCTCTATTCACTTCAGCTCCTTGGCTGATGAGATATTTGGTGACATCAAGATAGCCATTCCGAGCCGCCCTGTGTAAGGCAGTCCAACCAGTATCATTGCATCTATTCACTTCAGCTCCTTGACCGATGAGATAGTTAATGACATCAAGGTGACCATTATGTGCTGCAATGTGTAATGGAGTCCAACCAGTATCACTGCCTCTATTCACTTCAGCTCCTTGACTGATGAGATGCTTGATGACACCAAGCTGACCATAATCTGCTGCAATATATAGTGCAGTCAAACCAGTATCATTCCCTTTATTCACATCAGCTCCTTGACTGATGAGATATTTGATGACATTAAGATGACGATTCTTAGCTGCAATGTGTAATGCAGTACATTTAGTATTATCCCCTGTATTCACTTCAGCTCCATGACTGGTGAGATATTTGATGACATTAAGATGACCATTCTTAGCTGCACTGTGTAATGCAGTACATTTAGTATTATCCCCTATATTCACTTCAGCTCCATGACTGATGAGATGCTTGGTTACATCAAGATGACCATTCTTAGATGCACTGTGTAATGCAGTCAACCCATCCTCATCCCCTTTATTCACTTCAGCTCCATGACTGAGAATAATTTTTATCACCTTTTGGAGTCCCTGTGAGGCAGCAAGATGTAAGGGTGTTTGCCCTGTTGACGTAGTCTTTTTGACATTAGCTCCTTGACTGATGAGACATTTGGTAACATCAAGATGACCATTTTGAGCTGCCCTGTGTAATGGAGTAAAAAAGGTCTCATCTACTGTATTCACTTCAGCTCCTTGACTGATGAGATATTTGATGACATTAAGATGACCATTCTTAGATGCACTGTGTAATGCAGTCAACCCATCCTCATCCCCTTTATTCACTTCAGCTCCTTGACTGATGAGATATTTGATGACATTAAGATGACGATTCTTAGCTGCAATGTGTAATGCAGTCCTCCCAATATTATCCCCTCCATTCACTTCAGCTCCATGACTGATGAGATGCTTGGTTACATCAAGATGACCATTCTTAGATGCACTGTGTAATGCAGTCAACCCATCCTCATCCCCTTTATTCACTTCAGCTCCATGACTGAGAATAATTTTCATCACCTTTTGGAGTCCCTGTGAGGCAGCAAGATGTAAGGGTGTTTGCCCTGTTGACGTAGTCTTTTTGACATCAGCTCTATGTTTAATGAGATAATCGATGACATCCAGTTGGTCTTTCTTCACTGCAATGTGTAAACACGTGTTTCCATCTTGGTCTGTCTGGTGTATGTTAGCACCCTGATTGATCAGTTGTCTTACTTGTGTAATCTTCCCTTCCGATACTGCCGTTAGCAAATCCATACTGTCAAATATACTGGCTACTGCAGTTAAGCCTTGAACACATCATGTAGCTTCGAAATTTATGTTTTATTCGGAATCTCGAACTTAATTTGGTGGCATAGTTGAAGTGTTTCCGTCCCTTCTGTATCCCTTGCGAGGTAAATGATACACGAAGTTTTGTGAAACCTATGACAGTCTGCTCACCGCCATTCAAGTGCAATTTCGAAACTCATTATGTTATGAAGAAATACACCTCGCGGAATAGCTGAATCAGCCAGTTGATTGGTGTCAGCGCCTTAATTCATTCTATTGTTACCACCATGAAAACAACGTTTCCAACTATTCATTCATGTACCAAATACTGACGTCACATATTCAATAGGGCATTTCACAGCTCACAACCACCCTATATTCAAAGCAGCTACTATGCAAAAAAAAATAACGTGAATTCACAAGTTCATGAAGGGACAGATGACTGCATTTAATCAAATGTCGGAATGCATACTTTTGTGAAAACGTACATGTAGGTATGTGTTGTTATCATGCATGTAATGAGATCTAAAACCATCATCTTTATTTCGAGAGAAAACACATGGGGGATACATAAAATGCTGAGGTAAGGTCAGAATTGCGTGCATCAAAATTAAAAAATCTAATAGTAAAAGAGACCAAAGAGAATAGCAAAAACAAAAATATATAAAGAAGACATGAATTGAGATTGATTATATTTGAATGGACTGAACACGTGCTTAATGTAAGATATTCTTCAAAGGGGTATAAGAGGCTGGAAACAATAAAATATAAATAAATATAGTAAAATCTAACCAAAAAATGCTAAAATATCATCGAAATCTGTTAGAAGATTTAGAAGATGGTATATAGTTATTTTATTTCGAATTTCGGTAATGTTTGGTACGTGAAAACAATAATATGCATTTTTTCATGAATATTCATTATTTATGATGGCATGTCCTCCACTTTTCCTTATTTTATCAATCAAAATCATAATTCTATCATATTTTCATTTTTGCCACTCTCCACCCAGATGTTAAATGTGTATCTGATAAGATTACAAAGCCTAATAGTATGCCTTATAAATTGAGTCTTGGAACTCTGGCTGAAATGCTCCAAAGGGAGTGGAGTTATACATTGTGTGCGGCCATTGCAAGCATCTGGTGACCGGGGAAATAATAAGGTATCAGGTAAAAATTTCAGAGGTAAAAATGGCAATATAAGCGGAGGAAAAAATGGAAGCGGTAACAATGACAAAGGTTAACATTGCAGACAATGACAAAGTAAACATTGACGTATGAGTGAGAGAAATAGGAAAATACTAGGATTTTTTTATATTTTAAAATGCTACCAGTGGGACTGACTTAATAGGGAAACAGAAACAAATTCTTGTATCTTCCTTTCGAGTTAAAATGTCTTCATTAAATGTAATTTATTCGCATATATATGTATTGGAGTATCGAATGGAGTATCGATCTAGGTCTAGGCAGATCCATTGGGCCAAAACAGCCGCATCCAAAAAAAGAAAATAAAAAGAAAAGGGAAGAAGACAAAAAAAGAGAAGTAAGAACAAAGAGTAACAATTAGAAGTGGAATGAGCCCGGGGGGGGGGGGGCACTCGACCAAAAAAGTGGTAGGGGTGTGCCGCGGGCGAGACAAAAAACGGGGGCCTTGGAGCGGGCTTATTGTAAAAAGGAGGGTCCTCGGAACGGGCTTCGGAACTGCAAATGTTTGTGGAAACGGGGGTCATTGGAACGGGTCGCCTGCGTGTGCATCCCAATGGAACGGGCATGTTACAACCGATAATGTCGCACCGACATTGGAGCGGATATCTTTCTTCTTTTTTCTCGATAAGAAGAAAATGCTATGCTTTGGAGCGGCTTTCTTTGTTCTTTTTCTCAAAAAGACAAAAATGCTATGCCTTGGAACGGAAATTTTAGTGTGAAAATGGGGGTCCCCTCTGCGGCACATACCCACTATGCATTATATACTCAGTGCCCCCCCCCCCCCGGGGAATGAGCGCTTATTATATAAAGAACCCTTTCAAGTCAGTATTTAGAATATCTGCTCGTGCTTCGCGCTCGAATTATATTACACATAGCATTTTTTAAAACAAGTTGCTTAAAATATCTTTTTAGATGAAAAGAAATAGTGCTTCGCGCTTGCACCATTTATTTAGTTAAGATTATGTTAATAGCTAGAAAGTGCATAGGATTTGTGGTCGGAAAATAAAAAAAAGTTCATTTCACGCTTGACTTCAATTGTTTAATCAGATACTCATTCTCGTCATGGTTTAATTACAAAAAGTGTTTAGAATGTCAAGTTTGCAAATGGAAATTTAAAAACTAGCTTGGGCATCGCGTTTGCATCAGCCTATCCTGTTTATTATACAAATTATGTATAAGTCCCTTGAATGCCCAGTTTACAAATTGAAATAAAAATAAGCTCGTGGTTCGCGCTCACATCAATTGTTTTGTTAGATGCCTATCCAGTTCATGATTACATTACATTAAGTACAGGTGACCTGGGAAGTGTTTTATGAAAGGACTTGTCAGACGGTTTTCCCGACAAGTCCCACTTTATCCGACAGTTGCCATAGTAACAGTGCTTCTTAGCCAATCAACATCAAGGAAAGACGTCAGATTTGACGACTTGTCAGGCAAAAATGTTGATGAAACACTCCCCAGACCCTGTGTAAGTGGCCAAAAAAGTGATTTGTTCTTCAGAAAATAAAAAATGTTAGTATTAACTTATTTGAAAGATTAATTCTTCCCAGAGCCAAAATTTAAAGTGTCAAGTTAAGCAAAACACGAGATAAAATTGTCCGACACCATTTTTTGTTCAGACTACTTCAAAATTTAAATGAGATTTGTGGTGTGTACATCTCATGATTGAGTGAACCCCAAACTTCAAATCTTAATTTTCTCCTTATTATATGAAGCTCTCAAGGAATTTCTTCTCCATTCAATCAAGTAATTATGTGGGCTATTCTAGATAGATTATGAAAAGTTATATAACTTTAAAGCTTGGGATGTGTTTTTTAATTCCAATAAAAATCAAATTATTGGTAGTTGTGAGGTGGCCGTTCACATAGTGTGTCAAGTTGTCAAATCGGAAAATAAAAAATTTTCAGCTTGGGCTTCCATCAAATCTTTAATTAGATATCTATCTAGTCATGATTACAATAAGTACCTGCAATCTCCAGTTTTGAAGTTGGAAAAAACACACTAAAACCAGATATTAAATGCAACTGAATCTAGAATTTATTTCTCGAAAATAGTTTGTACAAAATACACACAACACACAATGAAATTTACAATGAATAGAATCTCATAGATGTACACACAATTGAATTAGAATATAAATAGTGAATCGTTCACATGGTTTGTTTACTAATCAAGAAATATAGCATTTAAGATATATTCTACAATCACTTCTAATATACAAATATATTTCATTTTTTAAGACATAAAAATACCTACTCGAAATACACTGATTGTTCATTGAAAGACTCATTTTGAATGACAAATTTATAAGGTAAAGTAAAAAAAAATCTAATAGATTTGATCGAAATGTACCATCACAACGTCAGAATTATAACCCAACACATGATTTAACTACATGTATATGTACAGTTACATCACTTGATCTACATGTATAATATAAAATATTGTTAAATCAAGGTTAAATTGAAATAATGTTCAAATGAAGGCTATTAAACACAATTTTCAAGGTGTTTTTAATATTTAAAATGGATGGAATTTAGCGAAAAGATATATAGTTTTGTTCTGCACATTGGAATGTAACAAGCCACAGTATTGTTGTTATCGTTATTTCTATTATTGTAATAAACATTTTGATTTTTTTTTCTGTGATTGATGAGGAGAGTCTAATTTTGTTATAAATCATCGTGAACATTACATTTTACATATTACTAGACTATACATTACAAATTCAAGTTAAAAATTGGCAATACAATAACTCTCAACTCTCCTAAATCTCACCTTTATCATGTTTATGGGATTTATGTGTGTTGTTTGATGCAGATAAATGGCAGATCTAGTATAATTTATCCTCATTGGATAGTGATTGAAATGATTGATACCGGGCAATTTTATACCTTCATCAACGTAGATCTTGCTTTTATTCCTTCCATTTTACATTTATGAACAGAATTTCATAATTACCACTGAAATATTCTTTCTATGCTAAGTGAAAAATCACACATTACCTTACTGCTGTACATGTACAATGAAAACAAACACACTCAGGTTAATGGACAGTCAAAATAAGTAAATACTTCAAAACTAATATCGGTGTAGAATGTAGGACGGAACAAATCTCCAAACAATTTTTACATAATTTTGATAGATATCTTTGCATATTGAATAGGTGCACTGGTAGTAAATGTATCCTTAAAATAAAAGAAGTCCCTACAGCAGAGTCTCGAGAACACCTGTAATCTTACCAGATTGCGTAATCTTACAGGAAATTGGTATTTGGTCTATCTAACCCTACACATTTCAATTGATAAAACAACCTTTCCCCTTTTAAACAGACCTGTTCTGTTAACCTGCAGAAAAATTCCTGTTTTATGAATTTACAGAATGATTCTGTTATTGCTTTTTGCAAAATCTTCTATCTTTTTTTCTGTAAAATCAGTTTTTTTTAACAGTGTGAGATATCAAAAGGCACAGGACAGTTGAAACAATTAATGAATTGTTTTAATAAACAATACTTATAAGACAGTTATCATTTATTTCAGAATTATAATCCTGCAAATTAATCTAATATATAACATTAAACAGGGAAACAATGATTGATGAAAAATACAATAATTCAACCTCCTGTATTTAGTATCATCGAAGAATTTCAACCATTTATGATTCTTAATCCTACAATAATTAATATTTATTTTGATTATTGCAAGAAAAGGTGAAAGCACAACAATATTTACAATTCAGTTCAAAAATCAACTACTATGATAATTTCTATAACAAACTATAATCTTAACTGGATATATCTGATAAATTAAAAACAGAATTAAAGACAATGCCAGTCGAGTCTCTCTCAAAAATAAAATGCACAAGAGTCTGATTTCGCATAGACTTTTAATTGATTTTTTTTTCTGTATATCACCGCTTGTAGAGTGAATGGAATAGCCTATCTAATACACAACACAAAACAACATCAAACTATATACTACTATGCAGAGTAATACTTCAGTTTTACTTTAAATGCTTCACTCATCTGAGTTGGTGTCACGAATCTGTCTACATGATACCGTGTGTGCACATTGTCATGTTTGAATCAAGAAAAACTCCTAGGTTACCATAAACATGAAAAATGTCAAAATGAGACCTGCCATGTCAATGGACGTAATAGATAACAACTAGTCTTGGAGTCTTGCAGTAAGAATTTCAAGTGGCAAAAAATACCCTTAAAGAATGTGAGCTCAACCAATTATGTACACATCCTTTACAGAAGTTTGGAGGTTCTGGATCGCGTCAGCGGCAGAAACTGAATCAGGTGTGAACGATGTGAAAATCTGAATAACGCCAGCATAAATATGATACTGCCCCCACCCCCCCCCCAAAAAAAAAATGTTTTTCAGTCCGGTCAGGTATAAGGAGAAAAGCATGAGTCTGCCCACAGAGGCATGCGGAACACTCTCCTCTGTTAAACGCTCACTCGGGACCGTCGATTTTCGTATAGTGACTATCCAGTTCAAGATGTAACGGCTTAACATTCTCGCGGTCAATTGAACGCCATGTACATATTTGACTCAATTTCCTGTACGCGCTGGGCAACGTTGGTCTTAGATGGGCTACCCACTGTGAAAAAAGGAATAAAATTTGAAGATTATTGTGGATGTTTTACCTTCTAAGGGATTACATACAAACGAGCAAGTGCAATTATAATATTATGCCAACGTAGTTTTGTTGCCAAGCTTTCGACCTGTGCTATTGGTCTGCTTCAGGGCATGGCTTTAGGACACAAAATAACAAACAAATATGTATTGTTTTGTGTCCTCAATCCCTGCCCTAAGGAAGACCACTAAATCAAGGTTCCCCAGAGCTATCTGCCATTTGGAAAAATTGGTGATGACGAAAAAATGTCTCTGACGGGAATCGAAGCCGGGCCCCCAGCTTAGAACGCCCTAGACAGCTAGCAGCCGTCTCTTTCGAGGAATTTTTTAACATTTTTTTAAATTTCTCCTCGTAGACAGACGGCTCGCTATCGTGCAGCCACCATTAGGGGGTTAACGATGCAACCCCCCCCCCCAACGGGGCTCATTGATTTTTGTCTTTATTTCATAAAAATATATAAAAGGGAACTGTTCCAAAATAAAGATTATTATTCCGTTTTGGCCTGAAATGCCCCAAAACGGGGGAAAATAAGGGGGGGGGGGAACAGTGACTTACTTCGGCTGTCGCGCTACTTCACTTTCCTGTTTTATCCGAACTTAAATACATAAGCATATGGCCATTGAGTCCCCTGTACAGATCGAGCTACAACTTCGGTCTCTGTATTTGGTGAGTGTAGCCAACGGAGTTCAGATGAACAACCAACATAACAGAGACCGAAGTTTTTTTGGTCTTGGAACGCCGGTGCCTTAACCACTAGACCACAGAGACGGGGTAGTGGCAAGGGCGACCCCGATCCGATTGACCGTTAGATAAACAGATTTTTGACATTATAGGCCTACCAATTATAATTTTCTTTGTCGGGTGTAGGTGGGTTTTGAACAAATGACAAGCCGCCATGTCTCAGCTGAATCAAAGCTATTGCTTAGATACGGTACACGTATGGGAGAAAGTATACAAATGTGATAAATTATACATGTACAACAGCTTTGTAAACTCTTTTATTTAATTATTTTTGTGAAATAAAGGGATGAAGAGAACAATGGTATGCGTAGCTTAAATCAAGGTCCCCAGAGCTATCTGCCCTTTGGAAAAATTGGTGATGCCGAAAAATTGTCTATGCCGGGAATCGAACCCGGGCCCCAGCTTGGAACGCCGGTGCCTTAACCACTGGAGCACAGATACGGGTTAGTGGCAAGGGCGACCCCGTTTGGATCAATCGTAACTCTTTGCAAGACAGCACCAAACGTTTCATGGCTCATTCAGGGTGACCACACGTCCCGTATTTCCCGGGATCGTCCCGTATTTTGCTCCTTTGTCCCGGCGTCCCGACAAACCTTTCCCGGGACGCCTATTTATCCCGTATTTCAGAATATTGATAAAAATGTAGTTCATACTTTTAAAAGTGATGAATTGTCATTAAATAACCAACAGATGACGGAGCAGAGACAACAATAAAATCGATAACTGTAAAATTTTGCAATTTCTGCGGTGATTTTCTTGCTAACCCAATACATTGCAAACGAACTGGCCTCCTGCCTCTGCGTGCCAGGCTTGGCATGATCGGAGCAGATTCTCAATAGTGCAAACAATCTCACATGATAAACAGTTTTCCACCAAAATAATCACAAAATCGGCGGGAAATTGTTATAATTATATTATGGATTCTCAGATTGGTGATTTGGAGATGTAATCAGAAGAACAAGTTATTGAGTTTTCATAACTAGATCTAGTTGTTTCAGCTTCGTTTTGAGACTTGGTGTGTATGATGCCGCGATGTTTCATCTAATTTTTAAGTTTGACAATGTTTCACTTTCAAATTTTATTCATTTCTAAAATATTTTAGTTTTTAAAAATTTCAAAAATATATTTAGAAAACACCAAATATCATGATTTTTGTTAGATGATTGGACTTGCTTGAAGTTTGAACTTTTTTCCACTTTCTTTCTTTTCTATCCTTCCTACTTGCCTTTTTTGTTCCATCTATCTTCATTTCCTACCTTTCTTTCCTCCTTTCTCTTATTTTACTTTTTTAAAATTCAATTTCCTTTTTTTTCATTCTTTCTTTCCTTAAACTTTTCTTTGCTCCTTTCTTCCTTCCTCCCTTTTTTGTTTTTTCTCTCCTTCCATTATTTTATTCTTTCATTCCTTTTTTCCCTTCTAGTTATTTCCCCTTATTCTTTCTTTCTTTTCCTTCCTTCCGTCCTTTCTTTCTTTCTTCCTTCCTTCTTTCAGTCCTTCCTGTTTTTCTTCTTTCATTCTTTGTTTTTTTTCCTTCTAATTCTTTCTTTCCTCCTTTTTTCTTACTTTCTTTTTGTTCTCTCCTTTACTTTGTCTTTCACACATTTGTTAATCTTCCCTCTCTTTCTTATTCTTTCTTTTTATATTCCTTTCAAAGTAACTATGACGAAACATTTTATTCTCTCTTTCTTCTTTTCATCCTTCTTTTATTCTAATTTTATTTATTTTTTTCCCTTCATTTTTCTTTTTTTCTTCTTCTCAATTCATCTCTTTTCTTTCCGCATCTTTTCTTTCTCTCCTTCATTCTTTCATTCACCCTCCCTTCCAAATCTTTATATTTTTTTTTTTCAAAAAGTCTAACACTGTGTAGCCTTCTTTGTTGATCTTTTTCAATCGTCCCGTATTTCATTTTGTGAAATCTGGTCACCCTGGGCTCATTGTCAGTGGCGTAAAAAAAATTCGAGTGCTAAATATGACGTATCGGGTACAATTTTTTTTAAAAAAGAAAATAAATCATAAAAAATCGAAGCGAGCAAGCAAAATGTTCGACATTTTCATTCAAGAAATACAAGTTTGTGATAGCCATACATATTCAAAACACGAGATGTTCTGCATAATATGAAAAACTTACATTTGTGACCAAATCTTTTATGACATGACCTTTAACCCGGACGTTTAATAAATACCATGTGATCCATATATTGACATTTTACTTTTCATTACCTTCAATTTATACCAAACATGGTTCGTTGAGTTCGTAAAATAGAAAAATCATAATTTAATAAGAGGAACGTAAAATGGCAGGTGTGGCCAGTGGCGTATAAGGGGGGGGGGGGGAAACGTGACCCCCAATCGGCCGCCAAGATGAGGGGGGGGGGGGAGAAAGAAAGAGGAAGGTAATGTGTTTTATATTGCATAATATAATAAGACATAAGAAAAGTTTTTTTTTCATAACTTTATGAAACATAGTTTGCTTAAGGCCTTAATAATCACTCCCTGTGCTCGCATTGTCTATTTAATGAACTAAATAATACTGTTTAATGAGATTTTCATTTGCTTTAATTCAATATAGAACATGATATGTTTCATTCTGTAAAATGGCAAAATTCTAATCAGAGGAATGTGAAAAAAATAGCCGTGGTCTATGACCCCAATAAAAAAGCCAGACTCTTTCGGGTTCTCTGAAGAAGATAGGGCCTACCCTATACGACAACTTTGAAAAAAAAAACATAATGCATTCATACCAAACTTGACAGCCATTCCATTTTTTTTAAAATTATATCTACTCGACTATAAGGAGGAAACAATATTAGAAGAACGAGGTACACTCAAGCATGCATGAGATGTGCACACTGTCCGGTTTCAACGCTATTTTATGTGATATATATATATATATATATACACACACATAAATACATTTGATAAAAATGAAATTCCTTATTTTTCTTTTTGAGAAAAAAATATGATTTTACATCAATTCTTTACGTATTCTTATTGTCGAATTGCAACAACAAAAAGACAAAACTGTCCTGGATAACTTGTGCCCCGTAAGAACAATAATCTAGAAAGAATATAATTTTCATTGAACAATTAAATGAGAGGTTCAAGGAGGAAACAAGGTTTGAATTTTAAGGTTCACCTAAGAATACTGTAGAAACTCAGTGAAACTATTATTTCACAACATGCATTTTTGACAGTATTAAGCATAAGTACATCTTCTTTTCAGTTGATTTTCAATCTTTTTTTTTCTCACTGTTTGAAGACCAAATGACTATTTTTTTTTACTACTGTCAGAGATCCTTCACAGGTCACGTGTTGTTGATTTTCGGGTGGCTTGTAACATTACTAAGCGCTGTGGCTTGAGCTTTACACCAACATGATCAAGCGTAATAGGGATGAATAAAACGTTTATTTCCGAAATCATTGTTCACCATGAAGATTAAACTGTTGTCACAACATTATCATAATACCATTTCAATGAGCAGATATTGATCACATCATAAGGTCATGTATACAGCACGATTAAAGCATTTTGTTTGCGTTCTCACAAAAACATTATATGATATTCCGGTTTGATGTGAAAAAAATACAAGCAAACATAAAAGTGAACCAGAATTAAAAGAAGTACAAATTCAAGATGTTATTAACAGTAAGCCTATATATTTATTGAAATGATAATCGTCGCAGCCTCTTGGCTAAAATACAATGTACAAACATGTATGCAGAGTGGAGAATAATTATGAACACATGATTGAAAAGAAAAGGGGAAAGGAAGTAGAAAGGATAGAAGAAGGAAAATTGGAGAGTAAGATAAGAAAAAGGATTTATTTCATAATGATAAAAAGCTCAATATAGGCATACCCGAATGATAAAAGAATCGAATATTTAGAAACTAATTAGAATCTGAATAATATATCATATCTTTAATCTGAGAAATATAATATTATTTCAAGTAAATTGTTATAATTACATTATATGCATGATAATATGGACCAGTAGGAGGAAGTGTTGATTTATTGATCTGTAAAGGTAAACAAAACATAAGTCTAAAGCAATCAATTTAGTTAAACTAAGACGATGAAATAGGCTGGCATACTGGATAAACATTTATCATATATCACATGCCCAAGAAAAAACAATCATATTAAAGGAGTACAAAATTATGTTATCAGGAATAGGTCGTTATCAGAGTACTGATTCAACATCTTTTACCATTTATATACACACAGAAAAACAATCACCAAAAATGGATTGAAATTATGTTATCAGGAATAATTATCAGAGCACTGATTAACATCTTTCACCATTCATATACACACAGAAAAATAATCTAATCACAAAAATTGATTGAAATTATGTTATCAGGAATTTATGGTTACCAGAGTACTGATTAACATCTTTTAACATTTATATACATATACAGAAAAACAATCACAAAAATTGATAAAAATTATGTTATCGGGAATTGATCATTATTAGATCACTGATTAACGTTTTTTACCATTTATATACACACAAAGAAAACCAATCACTAAAATGGATGAAAATTATATTATCAGGAATTGATCATTATTAGATCACTGATTAACATCTTTTACCATTTATATACACACAGAAAAACAATCACAAAAATTGTTTGAAATTATGTTATCAGGATTATTGATCTTCATCAGATTACTGATTCATCATCTTTTACCATTTACATACACACAGAAAAAACAATGACAAAATGGATTAAAATGATATTATCAAGAATTACGAGCCCCACCCATTAACCGCCCGCTATCTTACGCCACCCGTCCATCTTAAACACACACACCCACTCACCCACCCACCCATATATTTAGTTCGTTCACATCCTACGCCACAAAGAGCCACTTCACGGAGCAATCTGACTCCTCCTACCAGCATTCGGACTTTCCAAAGACAGTAACTCCAGCTTGCTCAATATGGATGCAATATAAGATGACATTCGAATTACATACACACAGTGCCGCATGTACTTGGCCCCTTTGATAGAGGAGAAATCCAAGATGTATATAAATATTCATTGAAATATGGTAGTATAAATGAGTTGTAGTAGTAAAAAGTGAAATTTACAACTATTTACATAATATAAATTGTACGACATCGGAGTATCCACAGTGTAAAATCGTCTTCACACTGTTGAATTTTATCAGTTAAACAGTGTGAATAATATATTCTCATGGTCCACACTGTGTGACAATGTTATTTCCAGCTGGACATGACTTTAAGAATGACAATAAAGTTGCATAAAACGTGTGCATTGATTTTCATTGGTAGTTTCACATTAATAATTGGGTGATATTTCTAAAAACTTTTTTTTCGTTTTTTGTTAAATAAAATTATATACAGCATACGAAATAGGCCTAGTTATCGGGCCGTTGCAGAAAAAAAAACGCAGCAAACAATCAATGAAGTTCAAGTCCCAAAATAATATTTAATGGATTAAATCACGCTGCATCTGATTTATTTTGTTTTATTATACTTGATATAAATAACATATACAAATATGTGCATAACCTAATAATATTTTTCGAGTTTTCTTAAGTTTGCACAAGCTGTTATAAGACAAGATGCATGCGAACCTCTTAACCAGACCTTTGAAGAGATGGGCTGTAAGCGGAATTTAAAGTAATAGCTATATGGAGATAAGACTTAACTAATGTATGGAATTTAAAATATGAGGTACTAAGAGTAAATGAAATGTTCAATAAGAGATACTAAAAGTTAAGAGATATATTCGAACTTACATTGCGAGCGATCATTATTAGAGTACTGATTAACATATTTTACTATTTATATACACACAGAAAACCAATCACCAAAAATGGATTAAAATTATGTTATCAGGAATTGATCATTATTAGATCACTGATTAACATCTTTTACCATTTATATACACACAGAAAAACAATCACAAAAATGGACGACAATTATGTTGTCAGGAATTGATCATTATTAGAGCACTGATTAACGTCTTTTACCATTTATATACACACAGAAAAACAATCACAACATGGATTAAAATTATGTTATCAGGAATAATTATCAGAGCAATAATTAACATCTTTCACCATTCATATACACACAGAAAAACAATCACTAAAATGGATTAAAGTGATCATTTCACTTTGTCCTGATTTAAAAAATTCTCATTTTGGTTCTTGAGAATGGGCTTAACATTAGGCTTATAGTGTAAAAATACCATCCCAAAAGTTTCAAAGTATTATATCCACAGGATCAATTTTAAAACCTTAAAGATGTAAACCAAAGTTTGAAAATAATTGGGAGTTGGTTTCAATGACTATGTGTATACAGTGAACCTGTGCACCACAACACACGAACTCTAGATGAACACAGCATGGCCTACATACAGTGTGTACTAGGTATACACTGAATGTTCAGTGTAGCTAATAGCGTGTGTGTGTAAATAGGAGATACACACAACTGAAGGCAGTCAACATAGCCAACGGACATTTTGAATTGGAGTAAACTGGTCATAAGCTTAACCTGTCTACTAGACGGTTCTCAAAATCAAGCTAATAAATTGCTACTTGTATCTAAATTAGAGTTTTTCATTCTATATTGTGGTTTGTTTCAGGGTTTTTGAGGACAAATACATGCACTCATACACATGTTTTGTCTCAGTTTGAGAATTTTTCAAAACAGCTGCTCACAAAGTTAAACGATCCCTTTAAAACAATGTTATCAGGAATTGGTCATTATTAGAGTACTAATTAACATCTTTTACCATTTATATACACGCAGAAAAACAATCACAATAAATGTATTAAAATAATGTAATCAGGATTATTGATCGTCATCAGATTACTGATTCATCTTTTACCATTTACATACACACAGAAAAACAATGACAAAATGGATTAAAATGATGTTATCAAGAATTACGCGCCCCACCCATTAACCGGTCGCTTTCTTATGCAACCCGTCCATCTTAAACACACATCCCACGCCAGAAAGAACCACTTCACAGAGCAATGTGACTCCTCCTACCAGCATTCGGATTTTTCAAAGACAGTCACTCCAGCTTGCTCAATATGAATGCAAAATTACATACACACAGTACCACGTGTGCTTGACCCCTTTGATAGGGCATAGGAGAAATCCAAATTTCATTTGAATATTCATCGAAGTATGGCAGTATAAAGCATTTATCATATGACAATTATTAAGGGGATATTCATTTCATTGAGTAGTAATAAGTAGTAAAAAGTGAAATTTACAACTATTTACATAATATAATCTGTACAACATCGGGGTATCCACAGTGTGAAATCGTCTTCACACTGTTAAGTTTTATCGGTTTAACAGTGTGAATAATATATTCTCATAGTCCGCACTGTGAACACATAGTGGTAGCACTGTGTAACACTGTTTTTTCCAGCTGGACATGACTTTATGAATGACAATGAAGTTGCATAAAACGCGTGCATTGATTTTCATTGGTATTTTCGCATTAACAGTTGGGTGATATCTGTAAAAAAAAAATCCCTTTTTTATATAATTATATACAACATACAAAATAGGCCTAGTTATCGTGCCGTTGCAGAAAGAAACGCAGCAAATAAGCAATCAAGTTCAAGTCTCCAAAATAATATTTTATGAATTAAATCACGTTGCATCTGATTTATTTTGTTGTATTATACTTGATATCAATAACATATACGAATATGTGCATAACCTAATAATATTTTTGAGTGTTTTTAAGTTTGCACAAGTTGTTTTAAGATTTGGAAATTGGAATTGGAATTGGAATTGGAAATTAGAGCTACTGTATTCTGAGTAAATAGATATATATGTGATCAGCCACTCCAAACTAAATTAAGTGGCCCAAAATGGATTTTGAGATTTTCCCTGCGCTTAGAAAAGCATGTCATAGGCTTTCAAATGATATAACTAATCAAAATTTAGGCTGTGTAAGAGTTAAGCTATACAATAATGAAACAAATGAGAAGGCCCTTACGATGGAGTTAAACGATACAGGAAATTTACAATAAAATATGTTACTGGTAACAGGTAGGCTATATTATATTTGCATTAAGAGCTTTCAGAATATAAGGAATATGTGGTATTTACAATAAGAGCTACCATATGAAGAGTAAATGGACGAGTTATACAATGAAAGTGTGGTTAAGAGTAAAGACTGTAATGCACAAATTAAAATATATATTTTAAAATAAAATTTACAATAAAAGCAATTTGAGATCATGGTGATATGAAAAATGCACAATTGTAAACAAATACGCTGCATCTGATCAAGTTTGTATAACATAATGATATTTATGTTTCGAGTGTTTTAAGAAGGTTTTTGCATAAAAGCTGTTATAAGATGAAATATATACTCTAATGAGCTAATAAGTTAAGAGATAAACGTAATTTGCATTAAGAGCGACCAAAAGTTTAAAGATATATAAAAACTTACAATACAAGCTTTGACGAGTGAAGCGTTATTTGAAATTCACAATAGGAGCTGTTATGATTTAAGAGGTTAGGATTAATTTTGATTTTCTTTTAACAGGAGCTATAAACAATAATACAAAAACAGCTACAAGCAGATGTATGTACGTGAGTCAAAAGATTTGTGACATTTACAATACGAGTTATCGAAATAAGAGATACAGAAACATTTAAACAATAATTATGAAGAACATATATATATAATTTACACTGAGGGCTACTAAAAAGGGATACAAGTCATATATACATGGATGTAAGTTACAATATGATCTGCTAACAGTAATGGAATATGTAAATTTTGCAATTACAGCTAATGTACTATAAGTAAATAAATATAGCTGCAAACAAACAACAAGTGGCTCTAAATCAATTTCAAGATTTTCATTGAGCTCAGAAAAAGAATGTATTAAGCTTTCAAAATTTATCAACAATAACCCTCAAATATTCTTGACTGAATGCAGAGGAAATTCAGCAAGCGCTACAAAAGAAAAAAAAAATAGAAAGCAACTTTTTGAGGTTCCAGGTTCAGTCAAGGAAGAGATGGGCATACTGTGGTATCGCTTATGAAACGTTCGGCCTTTTTTATGTTCACTCTAAATTTACTCCAAATCGAATGGTCCTTGATTTCACTATCAATGTGAATGGGAAAAGCTAGTGAAAATTTTCCCTTTTTTTTAGAGAGTAAGATATACACGGTATATGATTGTGTCAGACAAGAGTATATTCTGATTTTTTTTCTTCATGATTATAATGACATTATAAATTTAAATATAAAATACGCAATAAAATTATACTAAAGACAATTTTGCTGTCATAATTCTTATAAGACAATTGTTTTGCAATCATTAGCATTGTATTTTAGAATGGACTAGCAGACGCTTTCTGCAACTTTCAGAATTCATTAAAAATATCCGTCAAATCATGATGGATAGATGATAGAGGTCATTGTCGAAAGTCGGTGGATCAGGACAACACCTCGTCTTAGGATTCGAACCTGACATTTATGTGGTTTGTCCAGAGTCCATGACGACACTGCTGTTTTGATTCACCGATCGTTTGATAAATGCTGCTTTGTCATTGAAGGAACGACTTTTGACAAAAGATTATCTACGTTATAGAAAACTCCTGCGAAGTAATTGCTAAATCTCATAAAGTTATTTTCATATAATCCATGAGGTTAATTGCTAATTAACCCCTTAATATTGACGCTAGTATCACATCACGACACATTTTGTTAAGATGAAATTAAGAGGTGAGCTATCCCCTCAGACATCCTCTGGTTAACCAGTTGACTCCAACTCTCGAATCTTCATACATTGGCAATCTAGTTCCAGAGGTAATGGTTTAGCATTCTTGAGGTCAATGAAACAGTCGCTTTCTATTTAGGACTATTTGACTCAAGGTCTATCACGCGCTGAGCAACGCTGGTCTTAGAAGAGATGGCCACTATAAAATAGTAGGAATAAAATTGGAAGATTGTGTCTTACTTTCTGAGGGATCACATACAATCGATCAAATAAAAAGATATTTCAGTTTCAGTTTGGTTGATTTTTCTTATCTCACAAAATATCAAATATAATGTAACGTCCATCAAAAGACAGTAAATCATTAATAATAAAACAATACAATACTTCACCATTATTCATAATAAATAAGATAAATGTTATACAATAAACGTTCAGATTGGAGACATATATATCAATAAGATGAGGGTATGAAGGATCAAGCAGAGCTTGTAATTTATAGTTTTCCTATTAATAAAATTATAATTGTCAACTTGTTTTGATATCAATATGTTGATATATATATATCAATATGCTGAATAAAACGATATGCCAAAATAATCATTTTACAATAATTTTTTTTTTTACAGGGTTATAAGCTTGTTCTCTATTTTTGCACATCTTAAGTTTCCCGAAAAGTTTCTAAATTACTTTAAGCAGCCACTTTGGAACCATTTTAGATTCTTTAAAACAATCATTACAGGTTCTTTTGTACAGAAATGACATTTCAGGAAACATTTTCCCCGAGGGTTCTAAATATAAATAATGAGGATAAAACTATATAGAGGCACTCACCACCATGCAGGATGGTCTCTGTTACATAGCTCTGACCAGCATCTTTCAGGGCTTGATGAAGCTTCTCTACCTGCTCACTAGGTCGGGCTCTTCGTCTCCACTCACTTAGCATCTCAACAAAACCTGATCTTGAGATTCTCTTAAACGACGAGTCTTGTCGATTGAGGTATTTCTCTACAGTCGAGTCTGAGAAACCAAGACGGCGGCCTAGCGGGATTGCTTCGCTTTGCTTGAGAATCACATCAGCCAGGGTTTCAATGAGATTGTTGGATAAACAGCTCATTCGCCCTTGCCTGTGTAATTATAGAAAATCCACAACGTTCATAGAAACTTTTATAATTGCATAAATAAAATAGTTTTCTTGTAATAGCTTATTGTGTAAGTTTAATGCATGCTAATTCAATTTTCGCGGGAAGTGGAGGGTGGGGATTCGCTATTTATTTCTTTACCCCTACCCTTTCCTGGTGTGTTATCGATTTGTCATGCATTCGATTGAGTACTGTTTTATTGAAAATGCTCATCATATTGATCATCACATCACTGTTTTATCATTACAATAACGTGTTCTATTTGATATGCTGTGACTCTATTTGTAAAAACTTTATTTTCGCTCTCACTATCAAATGTTAAAATATGTAATGAAATCCTTCAGTTGTAGAAATCACCACGCATGCATTTAATTATTTTTATCGAAAGCAATTAAGCACTTAAAGACGAAATATGTTTGCCGCAAGGTCTTATTCCAAATTAAGTAAATAATTTATTGACAAGCAACTTACGAGTCCCTACGATTGGCCGCGTAATCCGGTTCATCTGAAAGAAAAATAAATACAGCAGCAGTAGTGGTACTTGTACCTCTAGTAGTAGTAGTAGTAGTAGTAGTAGAAAAAGTAGTAATTCAAATTGAAACAAAAAACATATAAAAAACTATGATAAAAAAACAAGAGTTGATTATATAAGTGGCAAACAATATAAAAGAATAAGATATTACAAAAACTACAAAATACAAAGAGCAACCCCTTAAACCAAACATTTGTAAATCTGAATATGGAGGAATTGCCAAAAGCTAAAGACGCTTACCAAGGGCAGTCCCAGAATAAGATTTTTGAAACATACATTATACAATGTGAGAGACAGAGAATGAGTGATAGACAGGCAGAAAGGGGGTAGTTGGAGAATGGAAAAAGAAGCGATAGATGGAATAACATGAGAATAGAAAATAAATAGGAAAAGTTGCGTAGGAAGAAGAATATAACCAAAAAAAAACCCATGCTATGTGCATTAATCCACACGCAGTACATAAGCCTTTTGTTAATGTTTGAACGCTGACAATGAAAGACATGATTAAAGTTTGAAAAAATAAACATGTTAATGAAAATATGAAATGATAAGTCTGATTACGATGACACACTGACTTACATGTACTAGGTAAATATATTAGGCTAATCATCATGATATTTTTCGCAAAATCTTTATTAATGGGGGTGTGATATATATATTTTTTTAATGGTGATGGTTGCCAATCTAGGGATACCATACAAAAAAATAATAAAGTGCCTATACTTTACTAATCTAAACAGCTCTAATCAAATCATTGTTGAAAATTTTCACCAATACCTTCTATTGCTATGTTGAATTCTCTTACTGATGTGGCCTCGTGTCCTTCCTGTATTGCAATGCGAATGATCTTCTTTCCCTTTTCCTCCGGGGTAAACTGAAGCATGAACTTCAGAGGAGTACACTGATGACCACTCAAAACACTTTTGATGTGTATCTTCGTTGGAGAAAATAATATACAAAAGAACTATACATGTAAAATAAATCAAGGCAATATTCTCAGTTATTGTCATGATATCATAATCAGTGGCGTACCTAGGATTTTCTACAGGGGGGGGGGGTGGGCAAATTCGTCCGCCCAAAAATTTGACAAGCAAGCAAGCAAAAAAAAAAAAAACAAACAAAGGTCTTCAAGCTCGTCAAGGGAGGCAGGGATACGTCCTTTACATGGGTTGTGACTCGTCAGGGGGGGGGGTAGGCTGTCCCCCCTGCCCCCCGTAAGTACGCTAGTGATCCTAATGAGTACGATGACTATATAAATGATTAATTACTAAAGCGAAGGTAAAAGCGGAACAATGTCAGTAACACATCACTACGAGGATTTGCTGGGTTTGTAAGGTTGGGAGTGAAGATGTAGAATGGGAACACATCTTGAATGTAATCGATTAATGGATACTGATGCATCTAAAAAAATTGCAGCTATAATTAATTCTATATTTATTAGAAATCATTTTAAGCCAACATGAGTGCCATATTTGAATTGCCTTGTAAATTCATAAGGATTCACAAGCTATCATTCCATGATAATAGATATTGAAACTTGTAATAAACGCCATACCTTTCGTCTGTGTTGCTTCGACTCTTCATGACAAATAACCTCCAGGTGTTTTGCTGTTAACCCTATAGAGAATTTGAATCCCTCCTCGACTTGACAGTAAGGTACAGAAGAAGCCAGTTCCGTCTTGATTATATCCTGAAACATGCAAAAGATTGACATTTGATTCACAATAATTCCTTGATAATTCATGACAGAGAATAAAGTGTTAAAATAGTTAGTAAAAATGACCTTTATCGCAGGGTGCTTCAATAAGATGCGCCACTTTTTTTAATCAGATTAAATCCGGTAGTATTTTACAAAATTGATTCAGAGTAAATCCTTTGTAGTTAATGGCAAGTGTAAGCAATGATGAGTTGAAGGCTACTATCACTTATCCATATAAGGCTCTTAATTGACTTTTATGGTAATATCAATACAAGAATACTTAATTAGATTACTGCTTCATTCTTTTTATAATATCCGGAGTTAAGGTGTGCCATCGTCTTTTTAACGTTGCAGCAGAAATTATATAAATATTTACGAATAACGATTAATTCAATAATATTGCATAGAAAGTTCTTTTTTTCATGAACAAATTTTCCAATTTTGCATAGATTGAAATATCTTTGTACGCCGGTAATATTTTGAAAATCCTGAAAAGACGCATGCGTCAAGATGCCAAAAAATGGTGAAAATTAAATAGAAATACCTGATCATATGTATTGTATGGATAGATTATGTACACGTGTATAGATGGTTGCTGTTCCGGTGTCTTCATAGTGGGCTGGAAGACTAAGCATGTCAGTTGAAGTTCTCGAAGATTCTTTGAAGACACAGCCAAAACTTCAATATGACGCGTACAAAACTCAATCGTAGATTTTGAGATTCGTGAATCGTCAACAGTCAGCATTCTGCGACCGAATTTTCCTGAAGTTTGGAAATGGACGTGTTGTTAATTCTGGATCTTCATTAAAATTTGGTTATCGCGCTAAAGTGCCGGGAAGACGAATATATTTCAAAATCAGACATTTCTCTTTTACATCAATTGAGTATTTTCTACTTAACTATGCATACATTAGTTCTGTGGAAGTGAGTTCGAAATGATGCGGATTCGGTGCAGATATTATCCTAAAGGTTCTTATCCTTATGAGGTAATTGTTCACCTGATGAGATTGTGGCCGTCAACGGAATAACTTTGGGTCAAACTTGACCTGGTGTGTGTTTCATAAAGCTATTTGTAAAATTACGCACAACCTTACGCACGACTGGAACATGTTTTTAGGTCATGAATCAAATATACAGGGATATCAATTAGCTCAAGAAAGGATCACCAGTCGTGCGTAAAATCATTCGTATCTTACGAACAGCCTTATGAAACACCCACCTGAACTTCTAAGAGTGGATACATTCTGATTTCAAACTACAACCAAGGTGAATTGGACGATTTTCATGACTAAATTCATACCTGACTCGGTCTTGGTGTACAATACAACAGAAGAATCGTCGTTTTGTTCCCGGAACTTAACACAGTGTGGCAGTACTATCGATGCCGGCTTGAGAAGTTCTTGATGGACAGAAGTCTCGATGACCGGAGTAATAAGAACTTCATCGTCGTGTATGGGAATTCTGGGAGTATTGCGGATTGATACGCGAATGGTGACGGTTGATCTCATTCCTTTCGGAATAGCCCCTTCAGGAATAGATACAGTAACTCCAAGTTCATCGAGGGTCAGCCTTCCTTTCTTATGATCAATGATGCCGTACGAGATGAAAAATGGATACGTTGAATGACATGACAGGCCTTGGAGGGGGTGGGTCAATATAACAAAAATATATTAAAACATACTATTTTGTTATAGATGATTCTTTTAAAGAGTTTCACAATGAAGTGAAAATCGTCAGAGGCGATGTACGAATGAAACGGATGTTTTAAAGGTTCTATGACACTTGCTAAGGCGAGAATTGCTCCAGTGTAAATTCCAAACACTGATAGAATGACTAACCCCAACCCTGGATTTAACGCTATACTCTATCCTAAACCCAATCCTAAGCGTGTATCATTTTCCATCGAGGCAGCACCCCAGGTGATGTGGAAGATGTGTAAAAGTTGAAAGATGTATCCAAATGACCTCCATTCTTTAGTGAATTTTTTTTATTGTTTTGCTTTTAAAATTTCTCTGGACCAATAAGATTTGTAGAGAAAACCTTTTTTTTAAATTTCAAATTTACATCAGCACCCACAGTAAAAAAACATCGATCCCAGGGCCCTGACCCTAAGCCTAACATTAAAAACTATTGCAACTCTAACTCTATATCTTACAGGATATATAGCCCGGAACAATTGTCGCCGGAGCAAATGTCGTATCACCGTTGTGGTAAAAGCGTTACCTTTTTCTAAGAGTTCTGCGCAATTAAAACGAAAAGCCTGAGCTACAACCAGAAGCCTCTCACGAGTTCCACCCTTGTTGGCCCATTGTATCAGCAGTTGCAGAGCAGCAGAAACAACCATGTGTGGTGCAAAGTCTACAGATGTGTTAATTATCTCCATGACGATGGAAGGCTGAACTCCCAAATGACGAATTAAGACGAGTAGATCTGAGTCAGACCGAATGAGTTTTGCTATTTCATCATAGCCTCCTGACAAAGAAGAACAATATTTGACACGATTATGATGCTCATATTTACATAAATACAATTGAAATGAATATGGAGGGTCTTGACATAGGACTTCATAAAGGGGATTCAAGGCCCGGTCCCACAGCACTTGCCGATGCATAGCGGATGTAAAACGGAAAAAAAAACTTGCCATCCGTTGAAATACGCTCTCTCCTTCGAGCATCCGTCATCCGTCAACTGTGATTTCATCCGTGCAAACAGTTATGAGCTGCACAAAACTTTCAGAACGGATGAACTTTCCACCGTGTACGAATGTATACGCGAAATAATACGAACAACTATGTCCGTTTTCATCCGTTTAACGTCCGCTTCATCCCCTCTGCATCCTCGCAACTCAGATCCACTGAAGCTTAACAAGGGAAAGAGGGACGAAAGATAATACATGGAACGTCTATACATCGTTAGTAACAAGGGAATAGAAAGGATGTAAGTGTATGCATCTCGTAAATAAAGTATTCAAAACCCCCGGTACCCCTTCGGATCTTATGTACACTTACGTACACTTATGTGCACTTATCCATGCTTATTTATAATCCACCTCCGTCCGTTTTCATCCAAAAGATTTCCGATGAACAACCGTTTAACATCCGCGGTACTTATACCCACGTTTATTTTTGAAATTTTTTGGAACGGATGAAAATGGATGGAAATTTTGCTCGTCCACTGTATCCTTTATTAATGTGTTTTGCGTCCTTCAGCTAGTGGGACCAGGCTTTTAAGACTACCGCAAGGAAAAAAAACCGCTCGGCTGAACGGAAAATTGACTCAGACTAATGCATTTCAGTTTCAACCAATATGCCCATTCCTGTAATATGTGAAGTACACTCGCCATTTTGCTTTAGAAGAACTTAAAATGAGAACGTTTCTGAAAATTCATTCACAGGTTGCATAGGCTAGTAAGTTAAAGAGAGATTTAAAATAACCTGTTTTGTCACCGGTGATGTTGTACTTCATTATAAGCTCGTGGAGTTCAACCTCCCTTAATCCTTCTTGTAAGCCATCATGCCACATGAGAAGGATTTGCTTTGCTGTAGCATCCAGTAATGAAGGAGTCTGCTGAGTGACGAAACCGACTATGCTGATGTCATCAATGCGAAGGGCTTTCCCAAGTGAACATGCTATTTGTAAGGTTTTGACTTGACGAGCCACACTGCAAAGTTCTTCTGAGTTTGGTATTCCACCGTGTTGATCAAGATCCTCATGCGTTTCCCCGTGCTTACAAGAAGGCCCGAGTGGATCATTATCTTAAAAAATATATAATTATGAGAACAATAAATAATCATGATTGATTTGGACTTGGAAATATAATTCCATACCTTTTTTGCTTATTTTCCAATTACATGCTTCCTATTCAATAAAAATAATACATATTTTATCGTTATACCAAGGCCTTAGATATACAGTGCGTTAAAAAAAAACACTTTTGAAATTGCTGCCAAATAAAAAAATGTATCACTTTGGGGGAGAAGACTTATATATTATACTATATTATACATATACATATATATATATATATATGTATATATATATATATATATATATATGTGTGTGTTAAGTTATACATGTACCACAGCTTTGGCAACTCTTTTATTTAAATATTGTGTGAAAGAAATGGATGAAGAGAACAATGGTAGGCGTAGCTTAAATCAAGGTTCCCCAGAGCTATCTACCCTTTTGGAAAAATTGGTGATGCCGAAAAAATGTCTCTGCCGGGAATCGAACCCGGGCCCCCAGCTTTGAACGCCGGTGCCTTAACCAGGGCTAGGGCGACCCCGATCCCACTAACCCATCTCTGTGGTCTAGTGGTTAAGGCACCGGCGTTCAAAGCTGGGGGCCCGGGTTCGATTCCCGGCAGAGACATTTTTTCGGCATCACCAATTTTTCCAAAAGGGTAGATAGCTCTGGGGAACCTTGATTTAAGCTACGCCTACCATTGTTCTCTTCATCCATTTCTTTCACACAATATTTAAATAAAAGAGTTGCCAAAGCTGTTACATAACTTAACACATTTATATATATATATATATATATATATATATATACATATATATATATATATATATGGAAAGCCAATAAAATAAACTTTTAAATGACACCAAAAAGTGAGAAAACTATTCATGCTTGAGTGAGCACTACCCACTGAAACAAAGGGTATGTAAATTAGTCTGGGCAGGAATAAGCCTTCCAATTTCTGCCAGTTTTTAGAGGCGAGTCCATTGGAACTTGAATGTGTTACAATTAATGATCAATCGTGATCAATTGTGGCTGTTTTTAGCAAATCTAATGATTATTAAATCGAAATTTATTGCATGAGTGAACAGGAATTGCAATTTTAGTGCAGCATTTTAACTTTTCATGTGGATCTCCACATAGTATTTATGGGAGTCATGAGAATAGGGGATGAGGTAAGGATTTAAATGGTTGATGAGATAAGGGTCAACAGAATATTTAAAATGCTACACTAAAATTCCAAATCTTGTTCACTCATGCATTTAATTTCAATTTAGTAGCTCGTGTAATTTGCCTTAATAAGAAACTTATCTCATTTGATCATTAATTTAGTATAAACTCTTCACTTTGCAAGTTCCAAAGGACTCACCTCTTAATAAAGTGGAAGGTAAATTCATGCCCAGCCTGGCCAAGCCTAGTCTCTCGGGGGGTGGGGGGAGGGGGGGGGGTGAGAAGGAGGGAGGGGATGGCTAGATGTTCTTTTGACCCTTATCCCATTAACCTACTTCACCCATTTAAGTCCTTATCTCTCCCTCATACTTTCATGTCCCCTATAAACACACGTCTGAGATCCGCGTGGAAAGTTAAAATGCTGCACCAAAAGTTGCAATTCATGTTCACTTGTAATGCATTAAATTTACATTTTATAACTTATGAAATTTCATCAAACAACCAAAACAAGCGATCGATCATTAATTATTATCACAAGACCCTCAACTTTGCAAGTTCCAAAGGCAAATGATCCGCCTCTCAAAAACTGGCAGAAATTGTGAGGCGAATTCCAGCCAAGCCTAATTTTCATACCCTTTGTTTAAGTGAGCAGTGCTCACTCAAGCATGAATAATTTTCAAACTTTTTGTGTCATTTGAAAGTTTACTTTATTGGCTTTCCAGAAAATTTGAAACTTTTTCCCCAAAGTGATATAGCTTTTTGTTTGACAGCCATTTCAAAAGTGTATAGTTTTTTGGGACGCACTGTAGATGGTCGGATCAACTAATGAATTGCTATAGATTATAGAGTAGCATAAAGGAAACAAAATAATGGTGTTATTTATCTGTAACTTTTTTCATACAAATAATTCTGTGACATCATTTGAAAATGATCAGGTTTAAAAATTTGCATTGAAATAATATGTACGAAATTATACCTCTCGAGTGACCGTCGAATAAATATTGCAAACTAGAAGTATATTAAATAGAAGATCAAACCAATGTGCAGGTAGGGCCTATACATGAGGCGAAAAAGTCATAAAGAAGAGCGTGAAATTTCGAGCGGTTTCGACGTGTCGATAAAAACAACAGGAGGCATTATGCCCACCCCGGTAAGTTATCAGAAATCAATTGTATCATCTCGATAACCCATATCCCAAAACGATTTTATTTCGTTTCTGCTTACCTGTTTCGGAAAAGTCAATGATCTCCATCTTTTCAGGTTCGCTTTCGAGCTCATTGGGCTTGGTCATTTCCACAACATTCTGTTTTAGATCTGCAGATGTATCTTCTTCTGAAATAAAATAGTTCCTAATACATCAATATTTCATTCAACTTGTAAATAAGTACTACTGAAGATAGTTTACATTCATAGTTTACATTACATTATAGTTTACATTACATTTACGACTTTTTATGTAGTGAGGATTACATTTGTTCACAAACGGGCATATTGAACAGCCTTCCTGTTTGCAGTCAATAGTTATATCGCTATGCAGTAACTGATATACTATGCAAAGTCTTCTTCTTTTTTTTACTGTGGAGAAACTTAAATCTCCCCGATGCATTCCACGTATTTGTCAATTGAATACAAAAGTTGTTTTAATACAAGTCTTCAGTTTCGTCGTTTTACTATTTTATCGGTTTAAATCCAATCCAAGCGAGCCCATTAAACAATAAAATTAGCCGACTTCAGTTTCCCCCCCATACCTTCTAAATGTTCAGCCTTTTCCACTGATTGTACAGATTCCCAAACACATTTCAAAGTTTCTATCGCCTTTTCTCCGGGAGGCTGAGATGATTTCCATTTAGAAAGCATCAGGATGTTGGTGTCTCTCCTGTTAGGAAATGTCCGGTGTTTTATGTGTTCAAGCTCTGTCGAAGTGAGACCAAGTTTTATTCCAGTCTCGAAGTACTTCTCTTGTTTTATCTTTCTGGATAAATGGAGTAGCGTCTTGTCTGGGATTTCACTGTACACTCTAAAAATAAATCAGTCAAAAATGACTAGTTAATAGGGTCAGCTGGGTGCAACTGTTATTCTAGTCATATTTGACTATTTTCTAGACATATTTTACTAGAACATAGTTATTTCTGACTAGAAAATATGTCAGAAATGTGAATATCAGTGATTGCCATATCAGTTGCTCCTAGTTGACTACTGGTCTAGTCAATTTGACTGATTTGTGTTAAGAGTGTATAATTGTAAGGAAAAAACTAGGAAATGAATCTTCATTTAATGATTTTGTTGTTCATAATGAAAAAGGTTTGCAATTCTCAAATCTCAATGTGTTGATTGACTTTGCTCAAACTTTGTAAGAGAGGATTTTACCCGTTTTTAATTGACTGGAATCGTACAGTCTTAGCAGAATATGATTGAGGATGATGCAGATTATTACCAACAAATTAGAAATCGTAATACATCGGTCACATTTGCTCTACGGCGGCCGTACTGCGAGTTAAAAACAGGCGTTTTAACATTTTTTGTACCATTTACATATAGGTGGTTCGAATAAAAATGAATAAAACGGCTGTTTTTGACTCGCCGTGCGGCCGCTGTAGAGCAAATGTGACCAATGTATAAATACAAACAAATAATTGGATAAGTTCAGATATAGAAACAGTATAACATATTTACAAACTGTGAAATGAAGTGCTTACCCCGATGAACTTGCTTGTAATGCAAACCGATCTGTTACAGAAAATGAGGAAAGAAAAGTGACAAAAAAGGGTTTCGGTCAAATGATATCTGAATCCATTTTCTGTTTATCTAGCTTCCAAACCGTTTTCATACTTTCCCACAAAGATACACCATCGAGCTATTGGCTTACATTTTTGTCCACTATTGCCTTCATTCCCAAAGCGCTCACCTATCTCTTCTCGCTTTGCTGTAATATCACCTTTTCTACCCCCCCCCCTCTCCTTATGCATTTCTTAAGCACACGCCTATAAACTCCATTCTCAGACACTAAACAATAATCCTGAAACACCATTCATATATCTCACAACCAAAAACATACATTCCATCAACGCACGCGCATCCGTGCATCCATCCACACTCCCCACACCCTCATACCCTACCCACACAGGCAAACTCACTCCATCGCATTTCCCACACCCACACCCTCGTACACAGAACACACGGGGCAACACATCTTCTCACTTGCACTCGCCCACCTCCTCGTGCACCACCAAAACAAACAGGCCAGCACACGCACACTGTCCACACCACATTCTCGTACCCAGAACACACAGACCAACACATGCACACACATTGCCCACATACTGGTACCCATGCAGAAGACGCAGGCCAACATATATGTACACACTCTGCCCACAAATCCTAACACATGTCTTACACCCACATCGTCGTATGTGAACCACCCGGACAGAACACATATGCCAACAAATCCCCGCACATTGAACACACCCCCATCCTCGTGCAAACTCTCGAACACGCAGCCAAACATATACATGTATACGCACACTGCCACACCCACATGTTCATTATACACAACCGGAACACACCGGCCAACACGAACACCAACAGTGTTTCCGTGTTACGCGTGTTTCATTAATATCAACCTTTTCTATGGCTGGACTTGCCCTTAGATTTAAGGTCTGATTCTTTTTTTCAGATACATGGAACCGTGATACTCTCCCCCGATCTGTTCTTCAACCCACTTTTACTTGGTTGTATCAAGCGCTAATCTTCTATTTTAGGATTCATACAACTGTTAGCACGCGGTGTTTCTGCATCCTATATCCTCCGACCTCCATCCGAATCAATAACATGTTACCCATCTTAGAGTATGGTTTGGCTGCTGGACATCCAACAACCTCAAGACAGGTATACAAGCTTGAGCGTTTTCAGAGTATAGCCACGAGACCAGTGGCGTAACAGGGGTCGGTTGCCAGGGGGGGCAAGAGCCAAAAATTTCCCGGTCATATCATGGTATGAACAGGATTTTTTATGATTGTGCCCCGAGCATTAGGGCAAAGCTCAATGCGTGATAAGTATCCCCCCCCAAAAAAAAAAAAAAAGAGGGGGCACAGCATGCTTAATATAAGTCCCGAGCGAGCGAAGCGAGCGAGAAAAAAAAGAGCTTTTCATGAGAATTGAGATTGATTGTGACATGGTATTCAGAAAATAACATCATATCTTACATCTTCCTTTCCTTTTCTTTCATCTTTTCTTTTATGTTCTCGGTTGTAGAACTTTTGGGGCCAGTGCTATGCGGATCGGGTCTGGGGCAATGGCGGCCCAGGATTTTTAACCTCGGGGGAGGCAAAAGAACATTTGGGGGCGGGTCAACACACAAATATTTTGCCTATTTCTCAAAATCGAGCAAGAAGCGCGAGCTATTTGTTTTTAATGTAGACCCTATTGACTTGAAAAGGGACCTGTTGAGGACTAGATGTTTGCATTGGGTCATGAAGTTAATACCTCACCAAATAAATAATGTGAGCGCGAAGCGCGAGCTGAAAATTTTTAACATCCTGAGATGATAACTGGACGGTTTGTAAGCACTTTTTTGTAATCATGAACTGGATGGCTATCTAATTAAACATTTGATGCGAGCGCGCGTAGCGCGAGCTGAAATTTTTTATTTATGAAAATTATGAATAGGCAGGATGCGTATCTCGCCAAAACGAATAATAAAAACTCTAATCACGAAAAGCATATTGACTTGAACAATGGATTATTAAGCCCCATTTGAACAGATAATTTACTTATCTCAGTCAACAGCTACTGCGAGCGTGTATAGCGCGGGCGACATTTTGAATTTTAAAAATGACCTGAGAGATTTATGTGAGTGACAAAAATTATTGGGAGCTAACAGTGAATGGATGAGAACATTTACACAATTTAAGGAACGAAAAAGCTGTTTCGGAGCACTTAGCAGCTTTAGTAGACTGCCTATGACAACATTTACTATACATTTCTTTTATTTTTAAAATTTTGGGAGTGGGGCCAACTCACTGGGGGCAAATGCCCCCCGTGCCTCCCCCTTCCTGCCGCTACTGGTCTGGTGCGGAGCCCCCGGAACGTCGGGATATTTTTAAACATTGCAGATGGCCACTGTTTTATCAAAACGCGGGTACATACATAACCCATATAACTTCAACGCAGTTGCGGATAAAAAACAAAATATTTCGAGGCAGCACAACATTGCAAATGTGGAAAAATTTATAAAAGTCGCCAGCGAGCGAAGCGAGCCAGAAAAAAATGGTCTTTAAAAATGATTTTGAAATTAAATTCTACTTATGTCCCGGGGGGCCACTTACATTGACGAGTGGATACCATGCGCGACCAAAAAAACACGTAAAAAGGATGTCTTTTTCAAGATAGGGCACGTTACGTACGTAACGTGATAAGGGTTTTTTTTTCCTGGGACACTTTGTCCTGATTGCGACCATTATATATTGCATACAATTTAGCAAGCTTATTATAGACGCCATCCACCTTTCTTACCGTTCTTTATATTTTTCAATCCTTGGCAACCCGGTCGTGTTATTAAGGTGGTTGCTTGCTTACAAGCATTCATGCTTCCTTATGAATCAGGTAAAAAATCACCACCACCACCTTAAAGTTCGCTTATTATTTACGTCCCTTTTCTCTATATATTCTGATTTTCCAATTAAGCATTTGGTTCTTCCTTCATTTCCCGTTTCTTTCTGCCTCTTTCTCCCATTTCCCCGCTATTCTTGCCCGTGCATGCCATTGCTGAGTCATCCCTTTTTATTTTATATCCCTCTCTTGCTAATCATGCTATGGTATTAGTATTTCAGGATATTTATACATCCTCACGTGTTCTTCTCTCCTTCTTTTTCCCGCTTTCCTTCTATTTTCCCTATTTATGTTCTTCCTTTCTTTCCCTTTCTTTTATTTTTTTCCCTTTCCCTTTTTCCCTTTCCTCTTTTTCTTTCTTTCTTTCCCTTCCCCTTTCTCTCTTTCTCCCTTTTCTCTTTTTTCCCGCTTTTTTTTAATTTTCCCGGTGAAATCCCTGCCCCCCCCCGCCTGTTACGCCACTGCACGAGACTTGCCCTAAAACAGCGTTGTGGTGAGATGCTCTATAGGCTCTAACTATTCACTGGTCGTCGCTTCTCGACGGAATTGTCTCCTATGTCCATTTGCATTTAAGCGTCTTCATAGAATTGCAACTATCTACCCCCGGCATCTTGAACAAATTTTATTATCGTCATTTGCCCTCCAGAACCGCCCTCCAGTCTATTTTCTTTTCGCCCTCTTGACGCCTTCCAAGACTTTGGAACTCTTTCCATTTGAGTAATAGATATGATGGTGTCTCAACTTTCTTATTTTTGTTCTTCGTTGAAGAGAGACCTTGAATGTCTTTACTTTCTTGTCATTTTATTTTAACCTTTTTTTCACCTCGTTCTCATTATACTCGTGCACCCTCAAAACATACAGGCCAACACAAGCATGTGTATCCACGCACACACTTCCCACACCCATAAAAACATCCTCATCCTCGTGGAACATCCTCGACATACACACACAAAGCACAAACACGTACGTTTATCGATTCTCACACATCCCCCACCCACTCAAAAAGAACACATTCTTATTTTCGTCTCTATAATCTCCATACCTTCATCCATGGAGTCCAATGATGTCATTATTGAGATTAGTTTCTCCACTGCTGCTTGACCAGAGGCTTGTGTCTGCCGCCATTTTACTAGGATGTCATAGAAGGCCTGTTGTCTGTCTCCCAATCTTCGGTACTCTATAGCATCCAACTGTGGGATCGGGAAACCGAGAGCTACCCCTAAATCATAAAAGTGATCCACTGTCATCTTTTCAGCAATGTCGAGGACATCAACTTCATTGAGGCAACCTTTTGAGACTTCTTCAATAATTCTGAAAGAAGGGGATAAAAGTAATTAAAGTGCAGTAATCAAAGTTAGACGATCATTATCCGCTTACGAAGTAAAATTCAAATTGGCTCTATAGTTGACCAAAACGGTAATGCAGATAATGCAAAAACAGGATATTACATAGAAAAGTCTTCTTTTCAGATAAATATCATGGACAATTACTGCCTCCATCAAAATCAACCAAAACCTCACAATGACACAGTCACATTTGACGCTAAATTCGAAGTTCAAAATAGTACATAGTGTCATTTAAGACCCTCTCCCCATATTGACCATTCACTACAGCAACGTGGTCGCTCTAGTACAAAGCCTAGGAGAATGAATTAACTCAGTAGTCAACGACTTGATATAAAAAAGTTGCATCTTACCGTCCAAAAGCAATGGGTTCCAATTCCTGTTCATCTGTATCAAAACAAAAGAGATAATAAAATCACAGCTGCATTCTGACTGACATGTTTCTTTTAAATCACTCGCATTGACATCATGGAATGAATCAACTGCCACCTAAAAACATATACATAATGAGTTTTTAAAAAGATAAATGTCCATGAATAAAATCATATAAATTGTTTTGTATGTGAGTGGTGCATTCAAATTGCAACTGGGCAGATAATAGCCTCTCTTTAAAAATCATATGAACACTAGCATGGCCATACATACCAGAGCATCTAATGACAAAACTAATAGCTACTAAAACATCGTCCTGTCTCCCAGTCCGTGTAAGAATGACGGTCACTGGAAGATCCGTGTCATCTTCAAGCGGAGGTACAGGGAGAACAATTCGGTGTTGCATTCTACTTTGAACGTCTTTGAGTAGGAGTACCTGTCGTCCACAACGCAAAGAGAAAACGGGTGAAAAAGTTTTCATTGTCAAGATGATAACGTCATTTCAATGTAATCATAAACTAATGTAAAACAAACAAATCAATTACCTTCTTGTCCAATTCATCATCACCACGATAACATGCTACATTGATATTCCCAGACTTGGAGGCAATACTGATGGGAATAGAGGGATGAGCCTTGTGGAAAGACTGCTTCTTCTCCTCCTCTTGGATTTCCTGTTGAACCAAAATGCAATCGGAGGTCAGAAATATAATCGTAGTGCTACATTTTAAAGTTTACTAACATCTCAATATGAGGGGGAAATTCAGACTCTCTTGCTAATTATGCATAAAAAAATTATAACATCTAAAGCTTCAGGAATGTGACAACAAATCAACATATAGCAACAAAAATTAAAAATGAATAGTCGCAGGCAGACAGTATGGCACATAAAACGTGGCTAGATGTACTGTCCGTTCATCTTTCCGCGATACTTGATACAGTTTAATCGACCATATTTACTGTACACGGGATTATTCAGTATTCGATGGTTTTCCGGGGTTTTCTCTTGTTCCAGTCATAGTAACTACTTCTAATACTAGGTTTACTTCTATTACTTAATATCCGATACTTATCATAACGATTCCATACCCTTCAATTGCCACTGTTTTAATGAACTATCATCATCATTACCAGGACCAAAATCCAATTGAAACGAGTTAGATTTCCAAGTGGTTTCAACTGGTTTCAATTGGTGTTAACTGAATGAAACAATTTCCAATTGACACCAGTCGGGCAACTGGAAACCCTAACCATTCGAGTAACTGGAAATGTCTTCCAACTGGAAATGACTTCTAACTGGAACCAGTTGGGTAACTAGAAATATTAACTGGAACCGGTTAGGTAACTGGAAAGTTGGGTAACTGGAATTGGAACCAGTTGGATAACTGGAAATCCTAACTGGAACCAGTTGGGTAAATGGAAATCCTAACTGGATCCATTTTGGTAACTGGAAATGACTTTCAATTGGTTTCCAATTGGAAATTTTCCAGTTACCCAAATGGATCCAATTGAAATAAGTTGATTTGCATATTATCGGCCAATCTGTACAGATTAATGTTTTATGTGATTCATCATCATTTACAATGTATCTATTTATTTCCTTTCATTCCCAAGTACCTCACTTGTTTAAGATGAATATTTAGAAAAGTTAACAGTGAAAAACATGTTCATAAATATTATAGATTAATTTTTTTAACAGATTAAAAGATAATTAGTACACCAATATCTATTACCACATCACATCAAATACAAATACATATATTCGAAGCTCCTCCATACAAATATATAATGTATGGGATTCTAAATTTTATTAATGCCCTTTACATGGGTATTAATAAACATATAACAATGCTTTTGTGGTGGCATGAGCAATAGTTAATACAAATGCTAATCAATTTGTAAGTAATTAAGTTCATTCGAACTGGTTTCAACTGGAACCAATTGAAACCAGTTCTCTCCAATTGGTTTTAACTGGAACAAATTGAAACCAGTTGCCTCCAATTGGTTTCAGCTGGTATTAATAGGGAAATTGGAACAACTGAGATGTAGTTGCCTAATTGATTTCAGCTGGAACCAATTGAAACCAATTGCCAACTGGTTCCAGTTGCCCAATTGGTTTTAACTGGAACCAATTGGCCACTGGTTTCAATTGGAACCAGTTGTACCAATTTCCCTATTAAAACCAGTTGGCCAACTGGTTTCAATTGGTTTTTGCTCTAATTGGTTTCAACTGGATTTTGGTCCTGGGTTGTCATGCTTTGATACGTACCACATCCATTCCAGGAATGTTGGCATGTAGTCGAAGGTGGACTTTAATCTCCTTTTGTTCTCTTATTCTATCTGGAATATACGGTGTGCACAAAAGTCGGTGTCTAACCACATGTTGCTCAAGAGGAATTAGAACCCACCAATTTGCAGTGTGTGAGATGTACAGCTCAAGATGGCTTTTGCAGACCCTGCAATGTGGTGGCTTGTCGGGAGAGTTGGACGATCTCTTTCGTGTGGTTTTTGGTAGATCTGGGTATGATAATTGGTAATGTTTTTAGAGGAGTTAGTACGTAAAGGCAACAATCAACCACAAACCCTGGGGAGGCGCGGGGGGGGGGGGGGGTTATTACACCCACAAATGGAATAATCGCCCATAAATGTAATAACGCCCACAAATGTAATAACACTTTACCCACAAATGTAATAATTTCACCCACAAATGTAATAATGACTTTACCCACATATGTAATAATTTTTGATCGCCCACAAATGTAATAAATTTGAAGGGATTTTTGGCGAATCCGTTCTAAACTAAAATCCTATAGTAATGCGTTCATATAGCACAAAAGTGCAAAGTCTTTTTTTCAGACCCGGTTAATGAAACATTATAGTCCAAGTCCAAAGTCTTTTTTCCAGACCCGGTTGTTTAAAAAATTATAATATACGTCCAAAGTCCTTTTTCCAGACACGGTTGTTTAAAAAATTATAATATAAACCCAAGTCTTTTTTCCAGACCCGGTTGTTTAAAAAAAATTATAGTATAAGTCCAAAGTCTTTTTTTCAGACCCGGTTGTATCAAGAATTATAATATAATTTAACCTTTGCATCATCCAATAGGCTTACCATTTACTGGATCCCATTCATATGACACGATATCTGGCTATTACACCCACAAATGGAATAATCGCCCATAAATGTAATAACGCCCACAAATGTAATAACACTTTACCCACAAATGTAATAATTTCACCCACAAATGTAATAATGACTTTACCCACAAATGTAATAAATTTGAAGGGATTTTTGGCGAATCCGTTCTAAACTAAAATCCTATAGTAATGCGTTCATATAGCACAAAAGTGCAAAGTCTTTTTTTCAGACCCGGTTAATGAAACATTATAGTCCAAGTCCAAAGTCTTTTTTCCAGACCCGGTTGTTTAAAAAATTATAATATACGTCCAAAGTCCTTTTTCCAGACACGGTTGTTTAAAAAATTATAATATAAACCCAAGTCTTTTTTCCAGACCCGGTTGTTTAAAAAAATTATAGTATAAGTCCAAAGTCTTTTTTTCAGACCCGGTTGTATCAAGAATTATAATATAATTTAACCTTTGCATCATCCAATAGGCTTACCATTTACTGGATCCCATTCATATGACACGATATCTGGCTTTACTTCATCTGGGTTGGTGACTAGTGCGGCATGTGGTATCCTGATCTTAACAGGTTTAAGGAATATGATGTTTGGAGGATCACATCTGACCCCATAGCAGGCTACTGATTCATCATCCTGGATGTCAACACAAGGAGGGTCCCGTAGAAGGGTAAGGGTGATCTTTTGTGATTCACCCAGATGTACAGCCTTGGGTGGAATGAACATTGATACGCCATGGTCCTCGAGTGAAATCTTCTGAGAGAGATCTTCTTCGACTTTGACGCAGCATACAGAAGGTCCCGGTTGTTTTTCTGTTTTGTAAATAACCATTAAGTCGAAAATATCATTTTGATAAAAGTAATTTTGATAATTCAATCAAGCAATATCAATAGTTTCTTGCTCGTAACTAATGTAACATTAAACATTAAATTTGCCACGCCCCAGTAAGAAGAAGTGATTTTCAAGCCTTCATGGTATTTTTTTCCAGGTGCATGATGGATCCCAAAATAGCCATAAACTTTTTATCATGATATACGAACCCATTTCGAATTATTTATCGAGCTTAAAGTCATTAATGTATCATTATTTTTCGACTTATTAAACAATGACAAACTCTTTATTGATTACAACAAGTAAAGTGCTGTCGTGGTTTACATGGAAATATATCAGTGAAAAAACAAACGAAAAAAAAAAAAACATCAAAAGTCATAAAATATAGGCAGCAGAATAATTATTGCAACCTATCTATCTTACCTAATTAATACGAATTAACACAAAATCAATTTGTGAAGTAATTTTGTGCGTTACGCACATGCAAGACAGACAGCCGGAATGTGATCGTCATCTATAAACTACCTTAACTAATGAAAAAGATATATATGGGATCAATAAACTAGAATTTGTAAAGTAACGTACATAAATGCCGTTTTTCTGTCCGGAATCTTTGCTGACTTTATCATCACCCCCTCCTATTAAGTTAGTCGTCAAAGTTATGATATTCTCAAGCATTTAGGGTTAATAATGTCACGTTGATGATTGTGATCATAACATTATTGACTAATGAAAATTCATTATGGGGTTACAGTAGGCAATTAAACCTACTTCACAGTTTTGTAGAAAGAGTTCCTACCTCGGTAAGACTTGATGTCTTCAAGGGAATTCAACCTGAAAAAAAAAAATCACTTGCCATATTATTGCCAAAAATCATTATTTTGTTTTATTACAAAGTTCTTTTTGAAAATTGTTCATAGTTATCAAATGCTTTGTTCATTTCGAGCTTATATTTTTTAACTAAAAAATATGCCAACGGTCATTATTTTGATAGAAGAAAGGAGTGCTGTTAATCATTTTGACTTTTATTTTGTCGTTTCTAGGAATTACATTGGATAATATTTTAGAATTGAAAACAAAACTTTATTCTCTATTTTAGCAAAGAATTAAAGGCAGATTTTTTTTTATTTTTTTTTTTTTGGGGGGGGGAGAAAGTATAATCACATGGGATTTGATGTAAAATTGTGTCGAAATATGCTTACTTTGAGTCTTTAATGTTCTTTTTCATAATTGTTCTTCATTTATATCCTTAATGTAAATCATGTATATTAGACGGGTCAATATATGGTTTGACCCGGAACAAATTGCAACAAATGATTTTTCAACGGTATTTTGTACTATTTGACCTCAGGAATAACATACTAAAAATCTACCAAAATCCGCATCCGGGAAAATTGTTATTTTCAAGATGGCGTCCAAGATGGCCGCCATTCACTAAAAATGGATATAACTCACTCATTATCCACCCTAGAATCATATTTGGGTTCATATTCCATGGTCCAATGGGTAAAATAATGTATTTATACAAGTTAGAGTGAATATTAGCACCCCAGGGTACCAGGGAAATCCAAGATGGCGCCCAAAATGGCTGCCGTAGTCTAAAAAATCCACAATTCATCTATTACTTACCTAAGTGGCTTTAATTTGGTTTCCATTCAATTGTTTTAATGATGAAGTAGTACGTCGGGACAAGTTACAAGGACAGCCAGTGGTCTGGTGTGTCTAAAAATACAAGATGGCTTCCAAAAATTGAGTTTAAAATAGCTATTAAACCTTAAAATGGACATAACTCATATCACATCCACTTGAGAGATATGATTTCGTTGTCTAGACCATTGTTTCAATGGTCAAATAATATATTGGGACAAGTTACAAGGACAGTGAGTGGTCCGGTATGTTAAAAAATCCAAAATGGCTTCCAAAAATGGAGTGAAAAATGCTGTTGCTACTAAAAACACCCAACATAGTTTGTTCAATATCCGGGAATATGATTTTTTTTGCCTATACCATGGTTAATTGGGTCAATAATAAATTGGGATCAGCTACAAGGACGATTGGTGGTCAAGTATGTCCAAAAGTCCACGGTGGCTTAAAAAATAGTATCAATCAGCCGCGATGGTATTTAAAAATGGACATACATGTAGTTCATGTTTTATTCGTCAAGGGCATATGATTTTGTTGCCTATATCATGGTTTCAAAAGGCAGAAAATTAGTTACAAGGACAGTCAGTGGTCCAGTATGTCGAAAATCAAAGAAAGCTTCCAAAAATTGGAGTCTAAAATGACTCTTGCTACTTTAAAAATGGACATAGTTCATTTAAAATCCACCTAGGAGATATAATTTGGGTGTCCACACTATGGTTTCATGGTTAAAATAATACGTTTGGACTGGTTACATTGATTTGCAGTTGTCTAGTTTGCCTAAAACACAAGAGGGTTTTTAAAAAAGGAATATAAAACGACTCATATCATTCAATAGTGGTCAGAGTTCTACAATATTCATCTGCAAGAAATAATGTTGGTGTCCAAATTGTGGTATGAAGGGTCAAATAATACATTCGGACAAGTAACAAGGATGGTTAGTACTCCATTTTGTCAAAGAATCCATGATGGATTCTAAAATTTCATCAAAATGGGTGCTGTTATCAACTCATGAAGCAATATGATAACTTGTCCCCATGCTTTTAAGTGTAGGCACCAAGATTATTTCTAACAGGTAGATATTTTATGGAGCAGTAGTCACTTTACATGCTTTAGAACCCATTTTTAAGTCAACTTGGATTTTAAGGCAAAATGGATAGCTGCATATCATGGTAACCAGTCCCAAAGTATTGTTTGACCCTTGAAACCCTTGTGTAGACACCAACATAATATACCAAAGGTGTATTTGTAATGTTCTACATCCACTTTTACGTAACAGCAGTCATTTAAGACCCCCATTTTTAAAGCCATCTTTGATTTTTGGACATACCTGACACCTGACTGTCCTTACTCTGCATACTTTTAAGTAGCAACAGTCAATTTACACCCCATTTTTTTGAAGTAATCTTGGATTTTTTAACATACAGACACCTGACATGGTCTAATAACTTACCCTAGTATATTACTTGACCCTTTTAAACCATGCTTTTAACACCAAAGTCATATTCCCCAGACAGATATTAAACAAACTATGTCCTTTTATAAGTAACATCAGACATTTCTTACTCCATTATTGGAAGCCATCTTGTAATTTTGGACATACTAGACCACTGACTGCCATTGTCTTGTTCTTATATATAATTTAACCCTTGAAACCATAGTTTAGACACCGAAATCATATCTCACAGGCGGATTTTAAATGAGCTATGCAACTTTTAAGTATCAACAGCAATTTCAGAATCAAGTTTTGGAAGCCATATTGGATTTTTGGTCATACCAGACCACTGACTGGCCTTAAAACCTGTCCTAACGTATTATTTTGACCCTTAAATCAGTGGTTTAGACACCAAAATCGCATCTCCCATGCCGATATGAAATAAGCTATGTCCGCTTTAAGTAGCAGCAGTCAATTTAGAATCAATTTTTGGAAGCCAACTTAGATTTTTGGACAAACCAGACCATTGACTTTCCTTTTAACTTATCCTAAAATATTATTTGACCCTTGAAACCAGTGGTTTAGACATCAAAATAAAATATCCCAGGTCAAAATGAAATGGGCTATGTCCGCTTTAAGTATTAGCAGCCATTTCAGAATCGATTTTTAGAATCCATCGAGGATTTTTGCACATACCAGACCAGTGACTTTCCTTGTAACTTGTCCCAATGTATTATTTGTACCATTTAAGCATGGTATAAGACACAAAAATCATATTTCTGGACAATGAGCAAACTATGTCGGATTTTTTAAAGTAGCAACAACAATTTTCGACCCCATTCTTGGAAGCCATCTTGGATTTGGAACATACTGGACCACTGACTGTGCTTGTAACTTGTCCCTAATGTCTTATTTGACCATTGAAATCATGGTCTAGACACCAAAATCATTATGTCACAGGTGGATATGAAATGAACTATGTCCATTTTAATTATCAACATCCATTTTAAACTCCATTTCTGGAAGCCATCTTGGATTTTTGGACACACCAGACCACTGGCTGTCCTTGTAACTTATTTCAATGTAACATTTCACCATTAAAACCATTGAATAAAAAACAAATTTAGATAAATTGTGGACTTTCAGCCTACGGCAGCCATTTTGGGCGCCATCTTGGAGTTGCCTGGTACACTGGAGGGCTTATAATTCATTCTAGCCTAAATCAATTTTTGTATCCCCAGACCATTGAATATGAACCGAAATAGGATTCTAGAGTGGATTATGTGTCAGTTGTATCCATTTTCAGTGAATGGCGGCCATCTTGGACGCCATCTTGAAAATAACCACTTTCCCGGATGCGGATTTTGGTAGATTTTTAGTATGTTATTCCTGAGGTCAAATAGTACAAAATACCGTTGAAAAATCATTTGTTGCAATTTGTTCCGGGTAAGGCTATCTTTGGTCGTATATTGACCCGTCTATATACCGAATTGTAAATACTGAATAGATAAGGTGACTCAAATAAGGATTAAAGAAAAAATACCTTGTCAATATCATCTGTTTGACCACTTCATCCTTGGCATAATGGATTGGTTGCTTGCCTGACTTATCTTCCACATCTATCTTGGCTCCATTTTCAAGAAGATAGAACACTAAGGCCTTTCCGGGAGAAAGTTCTCCACCGTAAAACTCAGCAGAAATCTGCAACTTTCAAGAAATATGCCTCTAGCTGAAAACTATTAAGAGTGCCCAAGTTACAATGTTGACATCCATGTACAAACACTAGTGTGCAAATTGCCCTGATGTTTTTCAGTAAGAAACGCTTGAGAATGCAATCAAGAGCTGCTCAAAATGTCATAGGTAACTGTAATCATGAAACTAGCAATGGCACCACCTAATGAAGAATTTATCTTGGCCAAGTATTGAACAAAGGCGTGATTATTTTCTAGCCACCCTAATGTCATCACGTCTGTGTAACGAAATTGAAATGGTATTCATCTCACGAATTTGATACTAGAAATGCCGGTTCCCTCAAAGTAGTTATACCAAAATGTGACAGAATTGTTTTAACAAACGATCAAATGTGCCGGTGCGAAAGTCTGGAATGAACTCCCCAATAATTTGCAAAACTCTAATTCCGGAAACAGCTTCAATTCGAAAAAATACATTGTTCCTAAATGCTTAAGCGACCTCCCCCTCGTAAATGAATTTAACATAACCGTTCTGTTGTTTACTTATGTAATTTCCATATCCTCGTGTTAACATTTCTTTCTTTTGAACTGATTGTAGTTATAATTGTTCGATTGCTTCAATTTCTTTATTTTATTTACGCTTCATTATTTATCTAAGATAAGATACAGTCTTGATTTACACGTATATGTAACATATATGTATTTAGTCTTTTACGAGAAAATATCATGAGTACATAATATTTTTATACAGGACCAACATGAGCTTGATATGTTGTTTTCATATATTTGAATAAATAAAAATATAGTTTGTAAAGTTTTCAAATATATGAAAGGTGCAAAATAATATGAGAATAGCTCTCATATGCAGGATGAATTGTCTTTGTTATATAACTGCCTTGTTAAACTGTAGAGTACTATGAACACCCTAAAGATCCTCTTCAGACAAACATAACGTTATGATTTGTTCAGCAGCGTCAGTGAGATAATGTTTATTGACACTTTCAGCACTAATCATCTTGCACATGGGCCAATTGTAGGCTAAAAATGTTCAGTGTTACTCACATTCCTAAGTGTGTCACTATATTGTACACTTCTCTCTGTCCTGTAGCAAAGTTTGATTGCTTCATGAAGACACGTCTGACCGTCTACTGACTGGACATTAAGATCTGCTCCATGATTGACTAGATCCTCAACATCAGAGGTATGACCGCCTTGTATCGCGTGATGAAAATGACTCCGGGTGACCTGGGCATAGAGAATGTTTATCTCATATTACCATAAGGATTAACGAAGACGTGTTTTTAAGCATTTTTTTTTTTTTGGGGGGGGGGGGAGGGGAGGGGGAATGCCTACTCTTACATTATTGCATCAAGTACACCCAAGAACTTTTTTATTTGAATTAATAGAGAAAATATCAAACAAACATACATTTAATACTGAAAAGTTCTTCAAAGTCGGATGTAAAATAAGAATGGTTATCACATTAAAATTTTTCGCTTTTTTCGTTTGTTACAAAATAAGTTATGCCAAACTCAATAATATATATAAAAAAATCAATGGCATCCCTCATTTTGAATTCATTGATTTAATAATACAATATTCCATTTTTCTTCACAGATTTGACAATAAGGACAAAATTTACTAAACAACAGACTAATAAAAATGGTTAATTTAACATGTCCAGGGAGCTTTTTTTCACATGACAATGAGGAGAAAATTAAAATATCACATAATCATCATTCCAAAGATACGATAAGGGGAAGATCGGACACTTCGGAGAATTTTCAAAACGCTTGGGTAATATTCATGGGGAAGGGCGCCCAATAGCGTTGAGTAGGTAAATATTTCGCACATCGGCACGCTGCTGTGTATGAAACATATGGGGGAAATGAGAGAATTGGGAGAAGGTACAAGGGCAACGAATGTGGACAATTTCACCTTTTATTACCCAGAAACCTCTCAAATATATTCATCTGTACTTTAAGGTTTAAAAAAAATTGAAGGAAAAAAAAATCCTGAAATGTAAATATCGTCTATTCCTTCACCGCTTCACCATTTCTCTCATAAGTTTTTCACACAACATTATCGGGATACGGAAAGGTAAAAAATGGTCGTTATATATTTAACGATGTATGGCACTCATCTCGAGCGTTTCATTGCGCGCCCTTTGTCCGGTCTGATCGTTGTATTATATAATAAATCGAAAAGTGACTGGGTGATGTTTCAGTCCCCTCATCTGCATACCGACCAGGATGTAAATAAATTATGCGAATCTTTTGAATGCCATAACTTATTCCTATTTATATTACATTTTGATGAAATTCTATACTTGTTTGATTTAAATCTTTATTAAAATCAAATTTTGTTGTGGTAGACTTGGACGAGAAAATTGTACTGAGGCACATATTTTGTGCTTGAAGTTTTGTTTGAACTTTCATCTGATGTTTGATGTATTATTGTATTGTGTTTAAATCTAGTATATAACGATGGAGTAAATTGGATCAATTTTGGTAATAAGAAATTCAAAACTGATATTAAACTGAATATCAGTACATAACAGTAGAAGAAGTGTTATTAGTATATTAAAGATCTTACCTCGGACGTGGAACATGTGACTAAACTCTCAGCGATATTTTGGAACCCAGGCAGCAAAGTGGGCTCTAGAGGAATCGTTCCGTGGATTTCGTCTACCTCAGGACGTGCTCTTGGTGACTGGAGATCAGCAACGATATCACGGCGATCATCCTGAACGGTAGAGAGTACTGTAGCACCGCCATAAGCCATCCATTTGTCTGTTTTCGCTCCTCGACTTATCAAGTATTCCATAACTTCAACATGACTATTCTGGTCAGTAAATCGCAATGCAGTCTGACCATCACTATCTTCTCTGTTCACGTCAGCTCCTCGACTAATGAGATATTTGGAAACATGAAGATGACCATTCTGAGCTGCAAGGTGTAATGCAGTCAAATCAGTATTATCCCCTCTATTCACTTCAGCTCCTTGACTGGCGAGATATTTGGCTACATCAAGACGATCAATCTTAGCTGCTATATGTAATGCAGTCCTACCAATATTATCCCCTCTATTCACTTCAGCTCCATGACTGACGAGATATTTGGCTACATCAAGATGACCATTCTCAGCTGCACTGTGTAATGCAGTCCCACCAGTTATATTCTGTGTATTCACTTCAGCTCCTAGATGGATGAGATATTTGGCGACAGCAAGATGACCATTCTGAGCTGCAAGATGTAATGCAGTCCTACCAATATTATCCCCTCTATTCACTTCGGCTCCTTGACTGACGAGATATTTGGCTACATCAAGATGACCATTGTCAGCTGCACTGTGTAATGCAGTCCCACCAGTTATATTCTGTGTATTCACTTCAGCTCCTAGATGGATGAGATATTTGGCGACAGCAAGATGACCATTCTGAGCTGCAAGATGTAATGCAGTCCTACCAATATTATCCCCTCTATTCACTTCAGCTCCTTGACTGGCGAGATATTTGGCTACATCAAGACGATCAATCTTAGCTGCTATATGTAATGCAGTCCTACCAATATTATCACCTTTATTCACTTCAGCTCCTTGACTGACTAGATATTTGGCTACATCAAGATGACCATTCTCAGCCGCACTGTGTAATGCAGTCCCGCCAGTTATATCCTGTGTATTCACTTCAGCTCCTAGATGGATGAGATATTTGGCGACAGCAAGATGACCATTTTGAACTGCAAGATATAATGCAGTCCTACCAATATCATCGCCTCTATTCATTTCAGCTCCTTGACTGATGAGGTATTTGGCAACTTCAAGATGCCCATTCTCAGCTGCACTGTCTAATGCAGCAATTCCATTCTTATCCCTTCTATTCACTTCAGCTCCTTGACTGATGAGATATTTGGTGACATCAAGATGACCATTATGAGCTGCAATATTTAATGCAGTCCAACCATCTGTTTCCCCTATATTCACATCAGCTCCTTGACTGATGAGATATATGCTAACATTAAGGTGACCATTATGTGCTGCAATGTGTAATGCAGTCCAACCAGTATCATTACCTCTATTCACTTCAGCTCCTTGACTGATGAGATACTTGATGACACCAAGATGACCATTACGTGATGCAATATATAATGCAGTCAAACCAGTATCATTGCCTTTATTCACTTCAGCTCCTTGATTAATGAGAAGTTGGATGACATTAAGATGACCATTCTCTGTTGCAAGGTGTAATGCAGTCAAACCAGTATCATTCTCTCTATTCACCTCAGCTGCTGGACCGATGAGATATTTGATGATATCAGGATGACCATTCTTTGCTGCAATGTGTAGTGCAGTCAAACCAGTAACATTCCCTCTATTCACGTCAGCTCCTTGACTGATGATATATTTGGTGACATCAACATGACCATACTCGACTGTACTGTGTAAGGCGGTCGAGCCATTATTATCTCTTTTATTCACATCGGCTCCTTGAGTGATGAGATATTTGGTAAGATCAAAATTACCATTCTCAGCTGCAATGTGTAATGCAGTCAAATCAGTATTATTCCCTCTATTCACTTCAGCTCCTTGGCTGATGAGATATTTGGAGACATCAAGATAGCCATTATGTGCTGCAATGTGTAATGCAGTCGAACCGGGATCATTCCATCTGTTCACTTCAGCTCCTTGACTGATGAGATATTTGATGACATCAAGGTGACCGTTCTGAGCAGCAATATATAATGCAGTACTTCCATTAGTATCCCCTGTATTCACTTCAGCTCCTAGACTGATGAGATGCTTGGTGACATCAAGATGACCATTCTTAGCAGCAATCTGTAATGCAGTCCAACCATCTTTTTCCCCCCCTCTATTCACATCAACTCCTTTACTGATGAGATATGAGATAACATCAAGGTGACAATTATGTGCTGCAATGTGTAATGCAGTCCAACCAGTATCATTGACTCTATTTACTTCAGCTCCTTGACTGATGAGATTTTTCATGACGTCAAGATGACCATTCCGGGGTGCACTGTATAATGAAGTACTTTCATTATTATTCCGTCTATTCATCTCAGTTCCATGACTGATGGGATGCTTGGTGACATCAAGAGGACCATTCTGAGCAGCAATATGAAATGCAGTCCAACCATCTTTTCCCCCTCTATTCACATCAGCTCCTTGACTGATGAGATACTTGGACACACCAAGATGACCATTCTGAACGGCAACGTGTAATGCAGCCCAACCATCTTTCCCCCCTCTATTCACATCAGCTCCTTGACTGATGAGATGTCTGGTGACATCAAGATGACCATTCTGAACTGCAATGTGTAATGCGGTCCTACCAGTCTCATTCTCTTTTTTTACCTCAGCTCCTTGACTGATGAGATGTTTAGTCACATCCAGATGGTTATTCTGAGCTGCAATGTGCAGTGCAGTCCATTTAGTATTATCCCCTCTCTCAACTTCAGCTCCTTGACTGATGAGATGTTTGGTGACATCCAAATGACCATTCTGAACTGCTTTGTGTAATGCAGTCCAACCATCTTTCCCCCCTCTATTCACATCAGCTCCTTGACTGATGAGATTTTTGGTGACATCAAGATGACCATTCTGAGCTGCAATGTGTAATGCAGTCCATTCAGAATTATCCTCTGTGTCCACTTTAGCTCCTTGACTGATGAGATATTTGATGATATCAAGATGACCATTCCTAGTAGCACTGTGTAAAGCAGTCAAACCAATATTGTCCTCTCTATTCACTTCAGCTCCGTGACTGATGAGATATCTGGTGACATCAAGATGACCATTCTCAGCTGAACTGTGTAAGGAGGTCGAGCCCTCACTATCTCTTTTATTCACATTTGCTCCTTGACCGATGAGATATTTGGTGACATCAAGATGACCATACTCAGCCGCACAGTCTAATGCAGTCAAACCAGTATCATTCCCTTTATTCAGATCAGCTCCTTGACTGATGAGATATTCGATGACTTCCAGATGGCCATTCTGACCTGCAATTTGTAAAGCAGTCCATTCAGTGTCATCCCCTCTGTTTACTTCAGCTCCTTGACTGATGAGATATTTGATAACATCAAGATTACCATTCTTAGCTGCATCCTGTAATGCGGTCCAACCAGTATTCCCTCTATCTACTTCAGCTCCTTGACTGATGAGATATTTGATAACATCAAGATGACCATTCCTAGCTGCGCTGTGTAATGCAGTCACACCAATATTATCCTCTCTATTCACTTCAGCTCCATGACTAATGAGATATTCGCTGACATCAAGATGACCATACTCAGCTGTACTGTGTAAGGCGGTCGAGCCATCATCATTTCGTTCATTCACATCAGCTCCACGACTAATGAGATATTGGATGACATGAAGACGCTCATTCTTGCAAGCGATGTATAATGCGGTATTTCCATTATTATTCCCTTTATTTACTTCAGCTCCTTCACTAATGAGTATTATGATGACACCAAGATGACCATTCAGGGATGCAATATATAATGCAGTATTTCCATCATTATTCCGTTTATTCACCTTAGCTCCTTGACTGATGAGATGTTGGGTGACATCAAGATGACCATTCAAAGCTGCATAGTGTAATGCAGTCAAATCAGTATTATTCCCTCTATTCACTTCAGCTCCATGGCTGATGAGATATTTGGAGACATCAAGATGGCCATTTTGTGCTGCAATGTGTAATGCAGTCGAACCGGGATCATTCCATATGTTCACTTCAGCTCCTTGAATGATGAGACATTTGATGACATCAAGATGACCGTTCCCAGCTGCATAGTGTAATGCAGTAAAACCAGGAGCATCCTTTCTATTCACGTCAGCTCCTTGACTGATTAAATATTGGGTGACATCAAGATGACCATTTTGAGCTGCCCTGTGTAATGCAGACCAATCAGTATGATTCGTGCTATTCACTTTAACTTCTTCACTACTAAGATACTTGGTGACATCAAGATGACCATTCCCAGTTGCATTGTGTAATGCAGTCAAACCAGTAGCATCCTTTCTATTCACGTCAGCTCCTTGACTGATGACATATTTGGTGACATCAAGATGACCATTTCCAGCTGCATAGTGTAATGCCGTCAAACCAACATCATTCCCTTTATTCACTTCAGCCCCTTGACTAATGAGATGCTTGGTTACATCAATATGACCATTCTTAGCTGCACTGTGCAATGCAATGCACTCACTATTATCCCTTTTATTCACTTCAGCTCCTTGACTGATGAGATATTTGGTGACATCAAGATGACCATTCTGAGCTGCACTGTGTAATGCAGTACATTTAGTATCATCCCCTATATTTACTTCAACTCCTTGACTGATGAGATATTCGGTGACATGAAGATGACCATTCCAAGCTGCATAGTGTAATGCAGTAAAACCAGTATCATCCCCTATATTTACTTCAGCTCCTTGACTGATGAGATGTTTCGTTACATCAAGATGACCATTCTTAGCTGCACTGTGTAATGGAGTCCAAACGGTGTCATCCCCTCTATTTACATCAGCTCCTTGATTGATGAGATGTTTGGTCACTTCAAGATGACAATTCTTAGCTGCACTGTGTAATGGGGTCAAACCATTATTATCCCCTCTATTTACTTCTGCTCCATGACTGATGAGGTGTTTCGTCACATCAAGATGACCATTCTTAGCTGCATAGTGTAGTGCGGTGAAATCATCCTCACCCCCTTTATTCACTTCAGCTCCATGACTGAGAATAATGTTCACTGCCTTTAGAAGTCCCTGTGCGGCAGCAAGATGTAAGGGTGTTAGTCCCGTTGACGTAGCCTTTTTGACATCAGCTCCATGTTTTATGAGATATTCAATGATGTCTCCTTGTTCGTTCTTAACTGCAATGTGTAAACATGTGTTTCCATCTTGGTCTGTCTGGTGTATGTTAGCACCCTCTTTGATCGATTGCCTTACTTTGCTAATCTTCCCTTTCGAAACTGCCCTTTGCAAATCCATAATGTCAAAGATACCGACTTACTGCTGTTTAGCCTTGATCACATCATGTAGCTTCTAAATTAAAATGTTTTATTCGGAATCTCGAACTTAATTTGATGGCATGGTTGAAGTGTTTTCCGCCCCTTCTTTATTCCTTGCGAGGTAAATGATACACGAAGTTTTGTGAAACTTATGACAGTCTACTCGCCGCCATTCAAGTGCAATAAAAACCAGTTCGTAAATACCGACGGAGGCAGCCATGGCTATTGTGCATCACAGTCACCGGGTCAAAGTGACAAAAACTCGGCTTTCCGGATGTAGCTGTTTTTCACCGGCAGGAAGTTGGTTGGATATTCGATATTCAAACTGTGAAGTACGTTCGATATTCAGGTTCGATATTCAAACGCGTGTAAATTTGGTTGATTTTCGGTATTAAAAAATTAGGGGTTTTGAAAGCTATAAATAGGGGGTTTAACACGTCTTTGGTTTAAAGGTGCAGCACGTCTCGGGCAACCATAAATCCACTGGCTTGCCCTAGTACGAGGACATTTAAGGGACAACGTCAGTGAATATATGAGCATGACATTTTGAATTATTTTTTTCGAGGGGCACCTAAGGATATCCCGACGGCCTAGCCAGGGTAACCACGTATCCTAACTTGTAGAACTCGACTCGGACAACCAGATAAACACTAGCTTGACCCGGCGCATGTACATTTAGGGGGCTCAAATTAACAAAATTAAAGGGAATAAAGGGCTATTTAGAGCATTATTTTAATTTAAAAAAGTATTTTTTCAAGGGGCCCCCAGGGATATCCTGACGGCCTAGCCAGGGTAACCACGTTTCCCAACTTGTGATATTGACTAGGGCAACCAGATAAACACTAGCTTGACCCGGTGCATGCACATTTAGGGGCCTCAAAGTAACACAATTAAAGAGAATAAAGGGCTACTTAGAGCATTTTTTTAATAAAAAAAAATATTTTTTTCAAGGGGCCACCAGGGATATCCCGACGGCCTAGCCAGGATAACCACGTATCCTTACTTGTAAAACTCGACTCGGGCAACCAGATAAACACTAGCTTGACCCGGCGCATGCACATTTAGGGGCTCAAATTAACAAAATTAAAGGAATAAAGGGCTATTTATCGCATTTTTTCTTATTTAAAAAAGTAATATTTTCAAGGGGCCCCCAGGGATATCCCGACGGCCTAGCCAGGGTAACCACGTATCCAAACTTGTAGAAATCGACTCGGGCAACTAGATAAACACTACTTTGATCCAGCGCATATAATTTTAGGGGGCTCAAATTAACAAAATTAAAGGAACAAAGGGCATTTTATCGTATTTTTTTTTCATTTTAAAAAAGTATTTTTTTCAAGGGGGCCCCCAGGGATATCCCGACGGCCTAGCCAGGGTAAGCACGTTTCCCAACTTGTGGAACTTTACTAGGCAACCAGATAACACTCGCTTGACCCGGCGCATGCACATTTAGGGGGCTCAAATTAACAAAATTAATGGGAATAAAGGGCTATTTAGAGCATTATTTTAATTAAAAAAACTATCCCGACGGCCTAGCCAGGGTAACCACGTATTTTAACTTGTAGAACTCAACTCGGGCAACCAGATAAACACTCGCTTGACCCGGAGCATGCACATTTAGGGGGCTCAAATTAACAAAATTAAATGGAATAAAGGGCTATTTAGAGCATTATTTTAATTAAAAAAAGTATTTTTTAAAGGGGCCCCCAGGGATATCCCGACGGCCTAGCCAGGGTAACCACGTTTCCTAACTTGTAGAAATCGACTCGGGCAACCAGATATACACTAGCTTGACCCGGTGCATGCACATTTAGGGGGCTCAAATTAACAAAATTAAAGGGAATAAAGGGCTATTTAGAGCATTATTTTAATTTAAAAAGTATTTTTTTCAAGGGGCCCCCAGGGATATCCCGACGGCCTAGCCAGGGTAACCATGTATCCTTATTTGTAGAACTCGACTCGGGCAACCAGATAAACACTAGCTAGACCCGGCGCATGCACATTTAGGGGGCTCAAATTAAAAAAATTAAAGGAATAAAGGGCTATTTATCATATTTTTTTAATTTAAAAAAAAGTATTTTTTTCAAGGGGCCCCCAGGGATATCCTGACGGCATAGCCAAGGTAACCACGTATCCTAACTTAAAGAACTCGACTAGGGCAACAACATAAACACTAGTTTGATCCGGCGCATGCAAATTTAGGGGCTCAAATTAACAAAATTAAAGGGAATAAAGGGCTATTTAGAGCATTATTTTAATTTAAAAAGTATTTTTTTCAAGGGGCCCCAAGGGATATCCCGACGGCCTAGCCAGGGTAACCACGTGTCCTTACTTGTAGAACTCGACTCGGGCAATCAATGCGATAAATAGCCCCTTATTCCTTTAATTTTGTTAGTTTGAGCCCCCTAAATGTGCATGCACCGGGTCAAAATAGTGTTTATCTGGTTGCCCGAGTTGAGTTCTACAAGTCAAAATACGTGGTTACCCCGGCTAGGCCGTCGGGATATCCCTGGGGCGCCTTGAACAAAATACTTTTTTTAATAAAAAAATGCGATAAATAGCCCCTTTTTCCTTTAATTTTGTTAGTTTGAGCCCTAAATGTGCATGCGCCGGGTCAAAATAGTGTTTATCTGGTTGCCCGAGTTGAGTTCTACAAGTTTGGATACATGGTTACCCTGGCTATGCCGTCGGGATATCCCCGGGGGCCCCTTGAAAAATCTTTTTTTTAATTTAAAAAATATGATAAATAGCCCTTTGTTCCTTCGATTTTGTTAACTTGAGCCCCCTAAATATGCATGCACCGGGTCAAGCTAGTGTTTATGTTGTTGCCATAGTCAAGTTCTACAAGTTAGGATACCTGAGGGCCCCGGCTAGGCCGTCGGGATATCCTTTCGGGCCCCTTTGAAATATTTTTTTTTTTTTAATAAAAAAAAAACCAAAAAAAAGCCCTTTAGTCCTCTAATTTTGTCAATTTGAGCCCCTAAATTTGCATGCGCCGGATCAAACTAGTGTTTATCTGGTTGCCCGAGTCGAGTTCTTCAAGTTAGGATACGTGGTTACCTTGGCTATGCCGTCAGGATATCCCTGGGGGCCCCTTGAAAAAATAAAACCAAAAAAAAAAACAAAAAAAAAGCCCTTTAGTCCTCTAATTTTGTCAATTTGAGCCCCTAAATTTGCATGCGCCGGATCAAACTAGTGTTTATCTGGTTGCCCGAGTCGAGTTCTTCAAGTTAGGATACGTGGTTACCTTGGCTATGCCGTCAGGATATCCCTGGGGGCCCCTTGAAAAAATACTTTTTTTGAAATTAAAAAAATATGATAAATAGCCCTTTGTTCCTTTAATTTTGTTAATTTGAGCCCCCTAAATATGCATGCACCGGGTCAAGCTAGTGTTTATGTTGTTGCCCTAGTCGAGTTCTACAAGTTAGGATACCTGATTGCCCCGGCTAGGCCGTCGGGATATCCCTGGGGGCCCTTTGAAAAAAAAATACTTTTTTTAATTAACAAAATGCGATAAATAGCCCTTAATTCCTTTAATTTTGTTAATTTGAGCCCCCTAAATGTGCATGCACCGGGTCAAGCTAGTGTATATCTGGTTCCCCGAGTCAATTTCTACAAGTTTGGATACGTGGTTACCCTGGCTAGGCCGTCGGGATATCCCTGGGGGCGCCTTGAACAAAATACTTTTTTTAATTAAAAAATGCGATAAATAGCCCCTTATTCCTTTAATTTTGTTAGTTTGAGCCCCTAAATGTGCATGCGCCGGGTCAAACTAGTGTTTATCTGGTTGCCCGAGTCGAGTTCTACAAGTTAAAATACGTGGTTACCCTGGCTAGGCCGTCGGGATATCCCTGGAGGCCCCTTGAAAAAAATACTTTTTTTTATGAAAAAAAATACGATAACAAGCCCTTTGTTCCTTTAATTTTGTTAATTTGAGCCCCCTATAATCATATGGGCCGGATCAAAGTAGTGTTTATCTGGTTGCCCGAGTCGAGTTTTACAAGTTAGGATACTTGGTTACCCTGGCTAGGCCGTCGGGATATCCCTGGGGGCCCCTTGAAAAAATACTTTTTTTTAATTAAACAAATGCAATAAATAGCCCTTTGTTCCTTTAATTTCGTTAATTTAAGCCCCCTAAATGTGCATGCACTGGGTCAAGTTAGTGTATATCTGGTTGCCCGAGTCGATTTCTACAAGTTTGGATACGTGGTTACCCTGGCTAGGCCGTCGGGATATCCCTGGGGGCCCCTTGAAAAAAATACTTTTATTTATTAAAAAATTGCGATAAATAGCCCTTTATTCCTTTAATTTTGTTAATTTGAGCCCCCTAAATGTGCATGCGCGGTTCAAGCTAGTGTTTATCTAGTTTCCTGAGTCACGTTCTACAAGTAAGGATACGTGGTTACCCCGCGCCGGCTGCGCGTTTCCGTTTTACACCCTGGCGAAGGCATTTTCCGCAAAAATAGCCACAAAGCGACTAGTGAAGAGTCTACACACGTCGCTGGTTGCAGCGTGCGACACAGGCGAGCCCCACACCACCGCATGCAATCTGCACAGTTACTGATCAGAGCATAGAGTTCCTCGGCACTTCATGTACAGAGAGCAGTTATATGAGTGAAATCCGAACATGCTTTTGCAGTTGCGTTTTTTATAATGAAAAGTTATGAAAAAGTTTTTTTTTTCTAAATATAAATTATTAACTAAATGAATAGAATGACAGACAAAATAAAAATAAACAGATACATATAATAGAAAGAAAATTGAAGTTTGATGGATTGATACACTTAGATGCCGAAAGATAGATATAGAAGACTGATAAATAGATAGAGACATAGATAGATAGACAGATAGATAAATATAAGTAGAGAGAGAGAGAGAGAGAGAAAGACAGAGAGATGGATAGATAGATAGATGGGGGGGGGGGGAGAAAACTTGAGAGATGGAGAGATGTTATAGATAGATAGATAGATAGATATATAGATAGATAGATAGATAGATAGATAGATAGATAGATAGATAGATATATGGACGGATAAAAATAAATAGAGAGAAAAAAAGACAGACAGATGGATAAATAGAGAGAGAAAGAGAGAGAGAGAGAGAGAGAGATAGAGAATCTGAGAGATAGATAGATGTTAGATAGATAGATAAAGAATGAGAGAGACAGAGAAGATAGACAAATTAACAGATAAATAGAAACTGTAGTTACATAGATAGCTAGCTTAATAGATAGATAGAAGATAGATAGAGAGAAATAGAGAAAGACAGACAGATGGATAGATAGATAGAGGGGGAGAGAGAGATAGAGAATTTGAGAGATAGGTAGATGTTAGATGGATAGATAGATAAAGAATGAAAGAGACAGAGAAGAGCGACAAATTAACAGATCGATAGATATTGCAGTTACATATAGATAGATAGATAGATAGATAGATAGATAGATAGATAGATAGATAGATAGATAGATAGATAGAAGATAGATAGATAGATTGATAGAGAGAGAGAGAGAACTAGAGAAAGACAGATGGATAGATAGAGAGAGAGAGACAGAGGAGATTAATATATAGATACTGTAGTTACATAAATAGATAGATAGATATATAATTTGAGAGATAGATACATAGACGGATAGAGAGAAAAAGACAGACAGATGGATAGATAGATAGAGAGAGAGAAAAAGACAGACAGATGGATAGATAGAGAGAATTTTAGATATATATAAAAACTATCAAAATACAATCACAAGCAGTCAAAGACTGAAATAAGTGAATGTTAACATACAAATAGAATCATAACAAAATATAAAGTAAACATTATAAATAAATATCAAATACAATACAAATTCATACAGATAAAAAATAAATGTATCATAAATAAATACAAAAGGCCAAAAGTAAAGTGTCACCAAAGAAGAAAAAAGCGGAATGAAAGATTAAGAAGAAAGAGGTGAGAGAAGGGAAAGAAATTGGGATAAGACAAAGAGAAGGGAAAGCAAAAGGTGGAATTTGAAAGAGAATAGGAGGCAACCTTCAGAAGAAAAAAAACTCATTATGCAATACAAGACATTTAACAATGGTAACAAGTAAATAAAGTAGTAATTGAATCGAATCGAGCACAAAAAAGGGAAAAGTAGAGCTGAGGAAATAGACTCCCGAAGGAAGTCGAATCAATGTTGATATTGCACATGAGTAGATTAACAGATGGATAGAGAGAAATAAAAGAGAGACAGATGGATAGATAGAGAATTTGAGAGATAGATGTTAGATGGATAGATAGATAGACAGATAGATAGGTAGATAGAGAATGAGAGAGACAGAGTAGATAGACAAATTAACAGATAGATATATCATGTAGTACCATATATTGATTTATAACATAGATATTGGATAGACAGATATGATAGATATAAGGATAGATATAATATGAAAAAAAGTAATTATGTGTTTTATTTTTCAATATTTTAGCTATTATTCGTTTTCATTCATATAAACGATCATGTGCGATAAAGTAAAAAAAATCATGAAGCCAACGTACAGCGGAACAACCAAAATACAGAGACTGAAGCTTTTGGTCTATAAGCTCAGCTGCATTTGCACGTATGTTCTGCGGATATCTTCGGTGCGGACTTTTGGATCGCGCCCAGCTGATTATGTAAACAAACGTAGACGTAGACTCTTCACTAGTCGCTTTGTGGCTATTTTTCCGGAAAATGCCTTCGCCAGGGTGTAAAACGGAAACGCGCACCCCGGCTAGGCCGTCAGGATGTCCCTGGGGGCCCTTTGAAAAAATAATTTTTTAAATAAAAAAATGCGATAAATAGCCCCTTATTCCTTTAATTTTGTTAGTTTGAGCCATAAATGTGCATGCGCCGGGTCAAAATAGTGTTTATCTGGTTGCCCGAGTTGAGTTCTACAAGTCAAAATACGTGGTTACCCCGGCTAGGCCGTCGGGATATCCCTGGGGCGCCTTGAAAAATCTTTTTTTTAATTTAAAAAATATGATAAATAGCCCTTTGTTCCTTTGATTTTGTTAACTAGAGCCCCCTAAATATGCATGCACCGGGTCAAGCTAGTGTGTATGTTCTTGCCATAGTCAAGTTCTACAAGTTAGGATACCTGAGGGCCCCGGCTAGGCCGTCGGGATATCCTTTCGGGCCCCTTTGAAATATTTTTTTTTTTTTAATAAAAAAAAAAAAAAAAAAAAGCCCTTTAGTCCTCTAATTTTGTCAATTTGAGCCCCTAAATTTGCATGCGCCGGATCAAACTAGTGTTTATCTGGTTGCCCGAGTCGAGTTCTTCAAGTTAGGATACGTGGTTACCTTGGCTATGCCGTCAGGATATCCCTGGGGGCCCCTTGAAAAAATACTTTTTTTGAAATTAAAAAAATATGATAAATAGCCCTTTGTTCCTTTAATTTTGTTAATTTGAGCCCCCTAAATATGCATGCACCGGGTCAAGCTAGTGTTTATGTTGTTGCCCTAGTCGAGTTCTACAAGTTAGGATACCTGATTGCCCCGGCTAGGCCGTCGGGATATCCCTGGGGGCCCTTTGAAAAAAAAATACTTTTTTTAATTAACAAAATGCGATAAATAGCCCTTAATTCCTTTAATTTTGTTAATTTGAGCCCCCTAAATGTGCATGCACCGGGTCAAGCTAGTGTATATCTGGTTCCCCGAGTCGATTTCTACAAGTTTGGATACGTGGTTACCCTGGCTAGGCCGTCGGGATATCCCTGGGGGCGCCTTGAAAAATCTTTTTTTTAATTTAAAAAATATGATAAATAGCCCTTTGTTCCTTTGATTTTGTTAACTTGAGCCCCCTAAATATGCATGCACCGGGTCAAGCTAGTGTGTATGTTGTTGCCATAGTCAAGTTCTACAAGTTAGGATACCTGAGGGCCCCGGCTAGGCCGTTGGGATATCCTTTCGGGCCCCTTTGAAATATTTTTTTTTTTTTAATAAAAAAAAAACCAAAAAAAAGCCCTTTAGTCCTCTAATTTTGTCAATTTGAGCCCCTAAATTTGCATGCGCCGGATCAAACTAGTGTTTATCTGGTTGCCCGAGTCGAGTTCTTCAAGTTAGGATACGTGGTTACCTTGGCTATGCCGTCAGGATATCCCTGGGGGCCCCTTGAAAAAATACTTTTTTTGAAATTAAAAAAATATGATAAATAGCCCTTTGTTCCTTTAATTTTGTTAATTTGAGCCCCCTAAATATGCATGCACCGGGTCAAGCTAGTGTTTATGTTGTTGCCCTAGTCGAGTTCTACAAGTTAGGATACCTGATTGCCCCGGCTAGGCCGTCGGGATATCCCTGGGGGCCCTTTGAAAAAAAAATACTTTTTTTAATTAACAAAATGCGATAAATAGCCCTTAATTCCTTTAATTTTGTTAATTTGAGCCCCCTAAATGTGCATGCACCGGGTCAAGCTAGTGTATATCTGGTTCCCCGAGTCGATTTTTACAAGTTTGGATACGTGGTTACCCTGGCTAGGCCGTCGGGATATCCCTGGGGGCGCCTTGAACAAAATACTTTTCTTAATTAAAAAATGCGATAAATAGCCCCTTATTCCTTTAATTTTGTTAGTTTGAGCCCCTAAATGTGCATGCGCCGGGTCAAACTAGTGTTTATCTGGTTGCCCGAGTCGAGTTCTACAAGTTAAAATACGTGGTTACCCTGGCTAGGCCGTCGGGATATCCCTGGAGGCCCCTTGAAAAAAATACTTTTTTTATGAAAAAAAATACGATAACAAGCCCTTTGTTCCTTTAATTTTGTTAATTTGAGCCCCCTATAATCATATGGGCCGGATCAAAGTAGTGTTTATCTGGTTGCCCGAGTCGAGTTTTACAAGTTAGGATACTTGGTTACCCTGGCTAGGCCGTCGGGATATCCCTGGGGGCCCCTTGAAAAAATACTTTTTTTTAATTAAACAAATGCAATAAATAGCCCTTTGTTCCTTTAATTTCGTTAATTTAAGCCCCCTAAATGTGCATGCACTGGGTCAAGTTAGTGTATATCTGGTTGCCCGAGTCGATTTCTACAAGTTTTGATACGTGGTTACCCTGGCTAGGCCGTCGGGATATCCCTGGGGGCCCCTTGAAAAAAATACTTTTATTTATTAAAAAATTGCGATAAATAGCCCTTTATTCCTTTAATTTTGTTAATTTGAGCCCCCTAAATGTGCATGCGCCGGTTCAAGCTAGTGTTTATCTAGTTTCCTGAGTCACGTTATACAAGTTAGGATACGTGGTTACCCCGGCTAGGCCGTCGGGATATCCCTGGGGGCGCCTTGAACAAAATACTTTTTTAAATAAAAAAATGCGATAAATAGCCCCTTATTCCTTTAATTTTGTTAGTTTGAGCCCTAAATGTGCATGCGCCGAGTCAAAATAGTGTTTATCTGGTTGCCGCAGTCGAGTTCTACAAGTTAGGATACGTGGTTACCCCGGCTAGGCCGTCGGGATATCCCTGGGGGCGCCTTGAACAAAATACTTTTTTTAATAAAAAAATGCGATAAATAGCCCCTTATTCCTTTAATTTTGTTAGTTTGAGCCCTAAATGTGCATGCGCCGGGTCAAAATAGTGTTTATCTGGTTGCCCGAATTGAGTTCTACAAGTAAGGATACGTGGTTACCCCAGGTAGGCCGTCAGGATGTCCCTGGGGGCCCTTTGAAAAATACTTTTTTTTTATTAAAAAAATGCAATAAATAGCCCTTTGTTCCTTTAATTTTGTTAATTTAAGCCCCCTAAATGTGCATGCACCGGGTCAAGCTAGTGTATATCTGGTTGCCCGAGTCGATTTCTACAAGTTTGGACACGTGGTTACCCTGGCTAGGCCGTCGGGATATCCCTGGGGGCCCCTTTAAAAAAATACTTTTTTTAATTAAAAAAATGCGATAAATAGCCCTTTATTCCTTTAATTTTGTTAATTTGAGCCGCCTAAATGTGCATGCGCCGGTTCAAGCTAGTGTTTATCTAGTTTCCTGAGTCACGTTCTACAAGTAAGGATACGTGGTTACCCCGGCTAGGCCGTCAGGATGTCCCTGGGGGCCCTTTGAAAAAAATACTTTTTTAAATAAAAAAAATGCAATAAATAGCCCTTTGTTCCTTTTATTTCCTTTAATTTAAGCCCCCTAAATTTGCATGCACCGGGTCAAGCTAGTGTATATCTGGTTGCCTGAGTCGATTTCTACAAGTTTTGATACGTGGTTACCCTGGCTAGGCCGTCGGGATATCCCTGGGGGCCCCTTTTAAAAAATACTTTTTTTAATTAAAAAAATGCGATAAATAGCCCTTTATTCCTTTAATTTTGTTAATTTGAGCCCCCTAAATGTGCATGCGCCGGTTCAAGCTAGTGTTTATCTAGTTTCCTGAGTCACGTTATACAAGTTAGGATACGTGGTTACCCCGGCTAGGCCGTCGGGATATCCCTGGGGGCGCCTTGAACAAAATACTTTTTTAAATAAAAAAATGCGATAAATAGCCCCTTATTCCTTTAATTTTGTTAGTTTGAGCCCTAAATGTGCATGCGCCGAGTCAAAATAGTGTTTATCTGGTTGCCCGAGTCGAGTTCTACAAGTTAGGATACGTGGTTACCCCGACTAGGCCGTCGGGATATCCCTTGGGGCGCCTTGAACAAATACTTTTTTTAATAAAAAATTGCGATAAATAGCCCCTTATTCCTTTAATTTTGTTAGTTTGAGCCCTAAATGTGCATGCGCCGGGTCAAAATAGTGTTTATCTGGTTGCCCGAGTTGAGTTCTACAAGTAAGGATTCGTGGTTACCCCAGGTAGGCCGTCAGGATGTCCCTGGGGGCCCTTTGAAAAATACTTTTTTTTAATTAAAAAAATGCAATAAATAGCCCTTTGTTCCTTTAATTTTGTTAATTTAAGCCCCCTAAATGTGCATGCACCGGGTCAAGCTAGTGTTTATCTAGTTTCCTGAGTCACGTTATACAAGTTAGGATACGTGGTTACCCCGGCTAGGCCGTCGGGATATCCCTGGGGGCGCCTTGAACAAAATACTTTTTTTAATAAAAAAATGCGATAAATAGCCCCTATTCCTTTAATTTTGTTAGTTTGAGCCCTAAATGTGCATGCGCCGGGTCAAAATAGTGTTTATCTGGTTGCCCGAGTTGAGTTCTACAAGTAAGGATACGTGGTTACCCCAGGTAGGCCGTCAGGATGTCCCTGGGGGCCCTTTGAAAAAAAAATATTTTTTTTAATTAAAAAAATGCGATAAATAGCCCCTTATTCCTTTAATTTTGTTAATTTGAGCCCCCTAAAATTAAATTCCCCGGGTCAGAGTAGTACTTATCTGGTTGCCCGAGTAGATTTCTACAAGTGAGGATACGTGGTTACCCCGGCTAGGCCGTCGGGATATCGCTGGGGGCCCCTTGAACAAAATACTTTTTTAAATAAAAAAATGCGATAAATAGTCCCCTATTCCTTTAATTTTGTTAGTTTGAGCCCCTAAATGTGCATGCGCCGGGTCAAACTAGTGTTTATCTGGTTGCCCGAGTCACGTTCTACAAGTTTGGATGCGTGGTTACCCTGGCTATGCCGTCGGGATATCCCTGGGGGCCCCTTGAAAAAATACTTTTTTTAAATTAAAAAAATATTATAAGTAGCCCTTTGTCAATTTTGTCAATTTGAGCCCCTAAATGTGCATGCGTCGGGTCAAACCAGTGTTTATCTGGTTGCCCGAGTCAAGTTTTACAAGTTAGGACACGTAGTTACCCTGGCTAGGCCGTTGGAATCCCTGGGGGCCCTTTGAAAAAAAATACTTTTTTTAATTAAAAAAATGCAATAAATAGCCCTTTGTTCCTTTAATTTTGTTAATTTAAGCCCCTTAAATGTGCATGCACCGGGTCAAGCTAGTGTTTATCTAGTTTCCTGAGTCACGTTATACAAGTTAGGATACGTGGTTACCCCGGCTAGGCCGTCGGGATATCCCTGGGGGCGCCTTGAACAAAATACTTTTTTTAATAAAAAAATGCGATAAATAGCCCCTTATTCCTTTAATTTTGTTAGTTTGAGCCCTAAATGTGCATGCGCCGAGTCAAAATAGTGTTTATCTGGTTGCCCGAGTTGAGTTCTACAAGTCAAAATACGTGGTTACCCCGGCTAGGCCGTCGGGATATCCCTGGGGGCGCCTTGAACAAAATACTTTTTTTAATAAAAAAAATGCGATAAATAGCCCCTATTCCTTTAATTTTGTTAGTTTGAGCCCTAAATGTGCATGCGCCGGGTCAAAATAGTGTTTATCTGGTTGCCCGAGTTGAGTTCTACAAGTAAGGATACGTGGTTACCCCAGGTAGGCCGTCAGGATGTCCCTGGGGGCCCTTTGAAAAAAAAAATTTTCAACGGCCTAGCCAGGGTAACCACGTGTCCTAACTTGTAAAACTTGACTCGGGCAACCAGATAAACACTGGTTTGACCCGACGCATGCACATTTAGGGGCTCAAATTGACAAAATTGACAAAGGGCTACTTTTTTTAATTAAAAAAAAGTATTTTTTCAAGGGGCCCCCAGGGATATCCCGACGGCCTACCTGGGGTAACCACGTATCCTTACTTGTAGAACTCAACTCGGGCAACCAGATAAACACTATTTTGAAAAAAAAATTAATAAAAAAAGGCGATAAATAGCCCTTTAGTCCTCTAATTTTGTCAATTTGAGCCCCTAAATGTGCATGCGCCGGGTCAAACTAGTGTTTATCTGGTTGCCCGTCTCTATTTCTACAAGTTATAATACGTGGTTACCCTGGCTAGGCCGTTTGGATATCCCTGGGGGCCCCTTGAAAAAATACTTTTTTTAAATTAAAAAAATACGATAAAAAGCCCTTTGTTCCTTTAACTTTGTTAATTCGAGCCCCCTTAAATGTGCATGCACCGGGTTTAGCTAGTGTTTATCTAATTGCCCGAGTCAAGTTCTACAAGTTAGGATACGTGGTTACCCCGGCTAGGCCGTCGGGATGTCCCTGGGGCCCTTTGAAAAAAATGTTTTGTTAAATTAAAAAAATGCAATTAATATCCCCTTATTCCTTTAATTTTGTTAATTTGAGCCCCCTAAAATTATATGCGCCGGGTCAAAGTAGTGTTTATCTGGTTGCCCGAGTCGAGTTCTACAAGTAAGGATACGTGGTTATCCCGGCTAGGCCGTCTGGATATCCCTGGGGGCCCCTTGAATTTTTTGTTTTTTTTTAAATTAAACAAATATGATAAATAGCCTTTTGTTCCTTTAATTTTGTTAATTTGAGCCCCCTAAATGTGCATGCGCCGGGTCAAACAATTGTTTATGTTGTTTCCCGAGTCGAGTTCTACAAGTTAGGATACCTGATTGCCCTGGCTAAGCCGTCGGGATATCCCTGGGTGCCCCCGAAAAAAAAAATCAAAATTAAAAATTCCATGCCCTTTATTTCACTGACGTTTGTCCTCTCAATGTTCTCGTACTAGGACAAGCCAGTCTTTTTATGGTTGCCCGAGACGTGCTGCACCTGTTAGATCCCCTAATTTGCTTTCAAACCCCCTAGTTTTTTTGAAAATCGAATATTGGGCCAACTTCACATGCGTTTGAATATCGAACCTGAATATCAAACCAACTTCACAGTTTGAAAACCCCACCAGACAAGGAATATATTTCAAGTGTTTAAGTCTGCCATGTTTTGATATTTTATCCTGAAGTCAGGTAATACAATATTACATTCAATAAAGTTTGTTTGTCTGGGCTCACCAAACACTGTTAGTCCGGGTTATATAACTGAGCAAGGTGCCACTTGGAGAAGGAGAACTTTTCATATAGTGCCTCTAGACCAGTTTTTCACGCTGAATATGAATATATGAGGTAAACAGGCTGTATCCTGAAAATTAACCTGTGAGGGCGCTTTTTTCAAAATGGCCGCCATATTTTCCGAAAATTTGAATTTTCGTACATAGATTTTGACATAAGCATTAAATTGCCATAAAATTAGTGTCATATGAAAGCCAAATAAATTCCCTACAATTTGGTATTATTTATAGGGGATAAGTAGGTCATTTGCATACGGCACTTCGACAGAGTATATAAGGCCTGCTTTTACAAACTTTGCTCATTCTCCTGAGGACGACAAGATCGAACACACTTGTCGCAACGTCGAGATTGGGTGGTCCTTTTCAGGACCAACATATGCCCAAGAAAGATACATGGTGTACCGTGAAACCTACTATACTATTCTTCTTCGCCATGGAAACCTTCAGAAATTATACGTATAACATGTATAATACATGTATGTATAATGTATAGTTAAAACTTAAATGCAATTATCTCCGCTTGTAATCACTTGCAGAGTTAAGAGTAGGCTTTTTTCTATCAGCTACATAAAACAAAAATCGAAGCCTAACATTCTCAGGGGGTGGGGTGTCGAAGTCCCCCCCCCCCCGTGGCTATATAGTACAGCCAATTTTATTTTCTTGCAATGACTTGGATAGGAAAGAGTAGGCTTTGCTCTATCAGCTATATATTAACAAGTGCTGGCAAATAAAAACCTACCCTCTCCGGGATGCAGTTGAAATCACCCCATCCCTTTTGCATTATCGTCTATTTATTGGAAAATTCACAATTTTGGAGCCCCCATTTATGCAAAAAGGCGTTCTGATATATAGTTCTACCACTTTTACTGCCTTGAAACCACTTAGGGGTTTTGCCTTATCAGGCACATATAAAGAAGTGCTGGAAAATAAAAGCCTACCCCCTCCGAGAGGCTGTCGAAATTACCCCATCATTTTTGCATTATTGCCTATTTATCGAAAAATTCACCATTTTGAAGCCCCCATTGAGGCAAAAAGTCATTTCTGATTATAATTCTGCCTTTTTTACTACCTTGAAACCACCTGGAGAGAAACGAATAGCCTTTGCTTTATCAGCTACATCTAAAGATGTGCTGGCAAATAAAAGCCTACTCCCTTCAGGGGACTGTCAAAATTACCCTCCTCTTGAAATTCACCATTTTGGAGCCCCCATTGAGGCAAAAAGGCATTTCTGATATATAGTTCTGCCTTTTTTCACCCTTTAAACCACTTGGAGAGAAAAGAATAAAGGCTTTGCTTTAACAGCTACATATAAAGACATGCTCGAAAATAAAAGCATATCCCCATCAGAGGGCTGTTGAAATCACCCCGCCCCTTTTTCATTATTGCTTACTTATTTGAAAATTCACCATTTTGGAGCCCCCATTGAGACAAAAAGGCGGTTCTGATAAATAGTTCTGCCACTATTACCGCCTTGAAACTACTTGGACAGGAAAGAGTAGGCTTTCCTCTATCAGCTATAATACAAAGAAGTGGCTCTACTATATACCAGAAACACCTTTTTTGCCTCAATGGGGACTCCAAAATGGTGTGTTTTCCAATAAATTGGCAAAAATCGTAAAAAAGGGTGGGGTATCTATAGTCCCCTGAAGTGGGTCAGGCTTCGATATGGCAGCAATTCGACATAAATAGCTGAAAGAGGGGAACCTACTCTTTCCTCTCCAAATGGTTTCAAGAAAATTAAATCGGGTGTTTATACAGCAGAAATGCATATTGCCTCAATGGGGGCTTAAAAATTGTGAATTTTCAAATAATTAGGCAATAATGCAAAAGGGGTGGGATGGTTTGACAGATGGGTAACCTTCAATGTGCCAGCACTTCTTTATAGGTAGCTGATAGAGCAAAGCATATTCTGTCCTCCTTAAATGGTTTCAAGGCAGTAAAAGTGGCAAAACTATATATCAGAGATGCCTTTTTAACCTTAACGGGGGCTCAAAATTGGTGAATTTTCCAATACATAGGCAATAATGCAAAGGGGGGAGGGGGTGATTTCGACAGCCCCCGAAAGGGGGTAGGCTTTTATTTGCCAGCACATCTTTATAGCTGATAAAGCAAAGCCTATTCTTTCCTCTCTAAGCAGTTTCAAGGCAATAAAAGTGGCAGAACTATATATCAGCGACGCCTTTTTGCTTCAATGGGGGCTCCAAAATGGTGAATTTTCAACAAGTAGCCAAATACCGAAAATTAGTGGGGTAACTTTTACAGCCGCCTGAAGGAGATAGGCTTCGATTTGCTAACACTTTTTTATATGGAGCTTATAGAGCAAAGCCTACTCTTTCATCTCCAAGTCATGCAAGAAAATAGAATTTGCTGTACTATATAGTAGAAACGCCCTTTTGCCTTAATGGGTGATCCAAAATTGTGAAATATCCAATAAAATAGGCAATATGCATGATATAGAGGGGGGGGGTGTTGACTTAGACAGCCCCTGAGAGGGCCAGGGTTTGACGTGCCAGCGCCTATTTATATGTAGCTGGTAAACTCTACTCTTTCCTCTCTAAGTGGTCTCAAATCAATAAAATGGGGTGTGCAACAAAGCACAAACGCTTTTTGGCCTCAATGTTGGGTCCAAAATTGTGAATTTTCTAATAAATTGGCAATATTAAGGAAAAGCTCTCCCCCCCCCCCCCCGAGAGGGGTAGGCTTCGATGTGCCACTTCTTTAGATGTAGCTGGTAGAACAAAGCCTATTCTTTCCTCTCCAAGTGGTTTCAAAGCAATCAAAGTGGCTGTACTGTATAGCAGAAATGCCTGTTTTTGCCTCCATTGGTACTAAAAAAAACCCAGTTATTTTTCTTACAAATAAGCAATATACAACAACATGATATAGCAAGGGCAGGGGGGGGGGGTGAATTCGACACCCCCAACCCATGAGAGGATCAGGCCTTGATGTGCCAACATTTTTTTTTGTAGCTGATAAAGAAAACGCCTACTCTTAAATATCCAAGTGGTTAAAACGTGGAGATAATTGCATTTAATTTTTAGATACCGTTATACATTATGCATACATGTATTATACGTGTTATACGTATTAGTCTGATATTGAAGAATTCAAGTTTGATACCTTATAAATTTGCTTAAAAAATGAGACAGAGTTTAAATTTCATCCACATGATAATAGTATATCAATAATGTTTTCTGGAACATTTCAAGGTAATTAATTAATTTTTCTTAGAATTATGTAAAATCATGTATTTGCAAAATTTACAATTTTTGAAAAAAAAATACAAAAAATGCAGTTTTCTACTTGAAATCTCAGTCAAATGACCTACCTATCCCCTATAAATAGTACCTAATTGTAGGAAATTTAATTGGCTTTTATATGACACTAATTTCATGGTAATTGGATTCTTATGTCAAAATCTATGTACGAATATTCAAATTTTATAAAAATTCGGCAGCCATAAAAAAAAAGCGCACTCACAGGTTAATTTTCAGGATACAGCCTGTTTACCTCAAATATTCATATTCAGCGTAAAAAACTGGTCTAGGAGCACTATATGAAAATTTCTCCTTCTCTGAGTGGCACCTTGCTCAATTATAACCCGGACTATGTAGTGTTGTTGTCTCCACTCAACCCTTTGCATGCAGGAGTGCTTTTTCTGGTGGAGTTCACTAACTTTTTAGAATCACCGTACATGTATACAGTGTATTAATAAATTACAAAAAATAAAATTCATCAAGACAATGCATTTAATTCTCACACCACAGTGATTGATATTTTTCAAACCGGTTGTCAAAAGACAGAAACATTATTTCACATGAAATCAATAGTTATTGTCTTTCATAAGTCAGATACACTGCACTGAAACTTTTGGTAAATGGGAATACAAAATAGCTGAAGGTTTGCAATAAGGCTATGCAATAATATGAGAAAAAAAAACTCATTATTAGAAAGGAATAATAAAAAATATAGTAATCAATATTGCAATAAACAACACGTAATGTGGAAAAGCACCAGTGCATTACACAAATCTGTTTAATTTCCCCATTATAATTCTGTATTACCGGGGTAGTGATTTCAGTCTCCTTTGTAGAGGTAGAATCTCTGTAGTTACATAAAACAATGTATATGTAATCTGTTTAAAGCACATAATACATATCCATCTTCAAGTTTCATTTATTTCTCCTCAAGAGATCAAGATAAAAATACATAAAAAATAGACAATGTAAAAACAATGAACATCAAATTTAAAGAAAGTGAGGAAGGTAATGACCAAAAAGGAAGAAACCTTGTGTGAGGCCAACCCATAACAAAATTGTGATTAAATAAAAAATATTAAAAACATCATATAATCACAAATTCAATGAGAAAAAACAAAAAAAAAACATAACAAACAAACACCTAACTAAACCTTAACCGAATGAGAATGGGGGGGGGGGGGGGAACCAAGACTTAGACAATAAAAATGTTTTGTATTTCCTTTTAAAAACAGATACCGAAGGGCTTGATTGAATGTCAGAAGGGATTGAGTTCCAAATAACTGGTCCTTGATAAAATATACTGTTTTTGAAGATGGAAGTACTGCACTGTGGAATATGGATATTTTGGGCATTTCTTGTTGAATAAGTATGTACAGATGTGTTTAATAAAAAATAATTCTGAAGGGAATTTGGCAAGAGATCTTTTTTATAGAAAAACATGAAAAGTGCAATATTCATTCTATTCAAATCCATTATATTCAAAATTTTCAAAGATGTAAACAATGGTCCAGAATGGGAGAGATAAGGAGAGTGAGTTATAATTCTCATGGCTTTTTTCTGCAAAAGAAATATTCTGTTAATATGTGTTTGGAAGGCATTACCCCAGGCTATATTGCAATAATTCAAATATGGTAAAATCAAGGTATTATACAATAAAATAAGAATATTCTTCGGCAATGTGTGGAGTTTCCTTGTCCATTTGCCTTTCATGACTTACAGATAGCCAAACTGCAATGGCTAACTAGGAGTGTGAAATTGAATATGTATACATTTTTTTTAATTCTATGTGAGACTTCGCATCTGTAGTTAGTCAAAAGAAAGAAATGTCTGTTTTTCCTTTAATCTATGGGAACAGTAATGGCATTGTTAAGTGCTAATAATTCTCAATCAAATTTAATGAAAATGATTCAGAGTCATTTGCTCAGATAAAATTTCTGCAGTAAACGAATAGATCTACAAAACTCTGTAGTTTGATAGCATGTACATACACTGCACATGTTCATATTAAACAAATCATTTAGATTTAAACATTTTGCATTTTCGTAACTTGAAAAAAAAGGAACAAATGATCTGCTTCACAATTGTAACATTGAATGCAGATGAACAATATTCATTGGAAAATAGGACACATCAATATTTCTAATCAAACACAGGGCTGGCGATTTTCAAATTCTTTCTTCACAAATAAAACAAATCAGATTATTTAATTTTTTGGAAAACAAAGTGCGAACATCAAAAATGTAACCCTTACATTGCATCAATTTAAAAAAAATCGCTAACCTGGTAAATATTTGATTTCTATGTTAGTCTATTATCGCCAGCAAAATGAGGCTCATAAAATGCATCCTACAGGTAGTGTGTCTCCTGTCTTGGCTAGTAGAGGGTCGATGCACATGCTTGCTAGAGCCTGGCCATAGGAGTCTCATGGGTGAAGGGGCAGGGGTATCATAATCATTGCCAATCGACTCTTCCTAGGGCTCCTGTGATAATGACTGGTCCTTCTCTGCATGCTGAGGGGTATTAAAAAAGGAAAAGGAAAGATGAGTATAAGGTTTTTAAAGGTAACAAAAAAAGCCTCACAGGAAAGAGTAAAATTTATTTCCCATAAGTCATTTCTTGTAACCATTTTATTTATTTTACAAGGAAAACTCAGTCTACATGGCAAATTTGTACAGGATAGTAATTTTTATAAGCATTCATGTAATAACCCCCCCCCCCATCACATCATATTGCAGAGTTCAGAGTGGAATTGATTCTACGGTAACTCCAATTGTTTTTACCATAGCATGATCTAGATTACCTCAGGCGATGGTTCGTATAGGTTCAAATACACTTCACTACCGCTACTCTCCACTGCACCTATCCGAACCATCGAGGAACAAAAATTATCTCTCAAACACGAGTGACAAACTGTGTCACTTTATAAATGGTACAAAAGGCAATATATCATGACAAAAAGATACATTAAGCTTACTCTACAGTGCGTCTTGTATTATTGATGAAGAACAAAAAGAAACAAGATGGCGACGTAAACATTTCGCAAGTTTTCCCCATCTTTTCATATTTTTCTCGTTTTTTTAAAAAAAATACTTGTTTAAAAATGAAATCAATATCGTAGGAAATAAAGTTGTATCTCGTTTAGACTACATGATTTAGGGCTACATCCTTTAGAATTAGAAATCTCAGGGGCGAAAGTCTCATTTTGGGGGGTACACACACATGAATGAGAATGGGACGCAATCCCTGGCCCCCGGGGGGGGGGGGCACTCAGTATATAATGTATAGTGGGTATGTTCCGCGGAGGGGACCCCCATTTTTACACTCAAATTTCCGTTCCAAGGCATAGCATTTTTGTCTTATTGAGAAAAAGAACAAATAAAGCCGCTCCAAGGCATAGCATTTCCTTCTTATCGAGAAAAAAAGAAGCCAAATCCACTCCAAAACTTCGCATATTTTTCGTTACGCCGTTCCGGTCGCATTGATCTGCTACAATTTTGGTGAAAAGCGGCCGTAGAGCGCTTTTCGACCATCGCCTATAAAGCGCGAGCGCACCCGGCGGAGGCCACGCTAGCTGCGTCATGCACGATTGCCCGTTCCATAGGGATGCATACGCACTCACAGAGATACGGAGATCCGTTCCGATCGAGGACCCCCGTTTTCACAAACATTTGTAGTTCCGAAGCCCGTTCGGAGGACCCTCCTTTTTACAATAAGCCCGCTCCAAGGCTTTTTGCCTCGCCCGCGGCACACCCCTACCACTTTTTTGGTCGAGTGCCCCCCCCCCCCCGGGTCCCTGGCTCCGTTGAGAGTAAGCATTCTTTATTTAGTAAATGAATGGCCGTCGTTTCTGGGGATTTACCTCACAATTTCTGACATTTTACTGTATTTGTGAAGCCAACGCAGTTCAGCGGAACAACTAAATACTAGTCTACAGAGACTGAAAGTGCCTTGGCCCTTGGTCTAGCCAGCGCGCGAGTCGGGATCTCTGTCAATCATTCATGTCTGTACTAGTGTTGTGCATAATTTTTTTGCAACTTGGAAGGTTAACCGTTACTTAGGACAATAGCCAATATGCACATTCCTTTTGATAAAGAACTTAGTTGTATTATCAGAGTTCATTGAATTTACCTGGCATTTCTGGCATTATCGTGATATTGGGAACCACCGTTCACTTCATACAGCAGCGCTTTATTCAGTCACACGCAGGGTTCCCTATTTCCACCTCCATTCACTTTGTACACAAGTGCGCGTATACAAATCGACAAGTGGTTCCCGAAACCACGATTTGGCCGCATTTCTCAATCTGCATGCAGCTTCATCTTCACAACTTTCCTCCAGCTCCACGCAATCGCCGGTGCAGCAAGGACACGAATAACTTGTCCAACGCCTTCACTTCTGTGCAAGTTGTCAAGAAACATCTTGGCGACTTTGCTCCCTTTACTCGCTTCCACGCTGATCCACTTGGTCGCACACTCTCTACATTTCCGATGATTTTTTCCTTTGAATGATACAAATTTACTCCTAGTAGTTATTACATGAATGGAACAAAACATTGATTCCATGGACTTGAAATCCTCCGGAGCACTGCCACGGAATCGGTGTCAGACGATGCTATCTGCGAGCGTGCGCCGCGGGCCGGAGGTTCGTGCGTATGAAACAAAGAGCGTGATTGGTTATAAGCTAGTCAGTCCGCAATTCATGCTTTGAGTGCTGTATTGTGATTTGTTATTTTCACCGATGAAATGAGAAAATCTCGGCAGTTTTTGTATGATTTTTTTCATTTTTTTCAGAAAACGTGCAGGTTTTGTCTCTGACATATGGTTTTATAATTATTTTTTACACATGTCGACAAAGTTGTAGGTAGATACAAAATTTGAGGCACGAAACGGAAGAAAAAAGCACCTCGGCCCGCGGTCTAATATCGAATATCAAACCAACTTCCCGTCGGTCTAATTTTCACGCGATCGCGCAGTACGTCCCCATACGTAGTACTTCATGTTATTCCACATACGTACGATCTTCGACTCTGTTTCGCCAATTGTTTTGCTCTATAAATTGACGGTTTTATAAGTCTTTATAAGTTGTTTTTTTGTTTGTGGTCCATCATGGATGGTGACGATATATCGATTGACGACATTAAACTATGGAACGTGGCTGCTTTGAAAGACTTTCTTCGGAAAAGGAACTTGAAAGTAAGTGGAAGAAAAGATGAATTGGTTACGTTGGTATTCGCCGCGAAGAGGATGCCTGAGCTTGTCGCACCGCCCAAGTCTCAAGAAGTCAAGGACACGGATAAAGTACAGTATTTTTGAGACATTTTGAAGACTCCGACAGGATCGCTGCCGGATCCAAAAACTCTGAACAATTAGGTTTCGGAAGCCAGTTCCATAACCATGTGGCCGCCAACTATGGCGTTTGATATTGGAAAGTACCTGGATTCAATCGATGACATTCCTCTTCGCAGAAGGCTGATGTCAGACTACAAAGACCAGAAGGCATACAGTTATTTTGCATCAGGATGGATGGAGGAAATCCAGTACCATCATATTGATGATAAGACGAATTACTGTTTCTTGAAAACGAAATGTAATTGTAAACCTTCCCAGAGAGTCAGGATGTGCCGTGGAACGTGGCGGTTGCCGCCAACAAGAAGACGGGAGAAGTGCTAAGTGCATTTTGTGAATGTTTTGCAGGGTATGATAATTTTTTTTAAAACAAATATTTTGAATTTTCTTCATTTGATGATGAAAAAATAGTACATTTAGATTTAGCCCACCCACCCCCTAGATAATATTGATCTAATAATTAAAAGCATATTCCAGACCTCTGACATCTGCCAAAAAAAATCCTGTCTGTTGGGTTTTGTAATCAAGGACCATACATGTACATGAAGTTCTATTTCTGAAGGAGTATTAATGTCTTTATAGGTGTACATTTACTTTGTAGTTCATGAAAAATAAAAGAACATTGGGCAAAGTCCATACTCTGAAAGCAGACAGGTAGACTACATGTAATCCTAGCTAACTCAGTCATAGCTCATGAATATGAATAATTTGTTTTAAAATGATATTTGTATGGTTTACTTTATAGCTAATGTTTGTTTTTTTTTTTTATTTCTTTGTACAGGTACAGCACAACCTGTAATCATGTCGCTGCACTTCTATTTAAGGTAGATTTTGCATGGCGGAACGGACTTACCAATCCATCTTGTACATCTCGGGAATGTACCTGGTCAGCATTCGCAGGTAAACAGTCGGTGGAACCAGAGCGTGTATCAGAGATGACTTGGAGCAAGCCCAAGTGCTCAAGACAAGGTAAATACATGTTGGGTTTACATGTTTTTCACATGGTGCTGTTTTCCATATTCACCACCATACCTCAAATAGACTTCCTCTCAAAAGTTATTTTTGTAAAGCAGTGTATTGCATAAAGATTTTTTCATTGATATAGTATGTTTAAAGTAGTTGGATTTATTATTCAATAAACTTTAATAGTTAAATATTTTTCATATTCACACCCCCCCCCCGTATATTACATGTTAAATGTAACTTCATATAGCTTGAAAATTTAAAAATTCTACTTAATGTAAAGGCAAGATGATATTTTTTCAGTTGAGCTAATTTTCCCCTCATTTTTGTTTTCTTAATTTCAGCCTCATCTGATACAGCAGAGGGCATCAACCCAAAAGTGAGAAGACTCTTCATGTCACTGAGTGCACGCTCCAATGAGTCTCATTCCTCGCTTGAATCCATCACCGCTGCAATGTATCCCACCTTCAGAGATGCTTGCGCATTCCAGACGGTTATGGCCGGGAAGGAGACTGCATCTACCACTAGTGCACCAGAAACGTCTACTGAAGTAGAAGTAGAAGTAGAGTCTTTTTTACCACGATCCGGCCATTACATCCCTTGCAGCTCAAGCAACATCCGCTGATGAATTTCTAGACCGTTTGCCAATCTACTCCGCGAACATTGTTTCTTCAATAGAAAGAGCAGCAAGAGGACAGTCAGAAAATCAAAACTGGCATGAACAGCGAATCGTACGTGTGACTGGGTCACTTTCTCATTCTGTAATGACCAGAGGGCGCAAGTTATCTTTGAATATCGAACCCAAGTCGGACAGTCTCATCAAGAAGATCACTGGTCAAGATTATTCTGAAAAGTTTGACCTACCATCACTCAAGTATGGTAGGGAGCTAGAGCCAGAGGCCAGAGAGAAATATGCCAGGCAGCAGCGGTCGCACCATGCTGGACTTATTGTGCAAGAAGGGGGCCTCTTCGTGGACCAAGATAAGGTATTTCTTGCTGCCAGCCCTGATGGACTCGTATCATGTGAATGCTGCGGGAAAGGACTTGTTGAAATAAAATGTCCATTCAGCATTGCGCATACCGCACCATCCGTTGAGAATATTAGTTACATGAGAGACACTTCAGATGGGCCTCCTAGTCTTCAGAAGAACCATCCTTACTATTCGCAAGTTCAGTTCCAGATGGGGATCATCAAGCGGTCTTGGTGTGACTTTTTCATTTACACTCGCCATGGGAGCATGACATCCAGAATTAGCTTTGATGAAGAACGATGGCAAGAACTGGTGCAAAATGCGGAAGTGGTGTTCAAAACAGAAATTGCAAAGGAACTAGTGGCAATGCACTCGCCTAATTCTTAAAGACTCATTGCAACACTTCAATACGTAACTTTTTCCTGTCTTTAGTCGATCATGAACAGACATTTTCAAATTTACCTATATGCATTAAAAGATAAAAATGAACATCTTTTCCAATACAGTTTGTAAGTCTTTACTTTTTTAATTCTATTATTGCAGTGAACATCAGTTTTTATTGTGATGTTTTTGTGGAGGAGTATCAGCCGCATAGAAACGTTGTTAGCACTAACAAAGCTCTATCAGAAGCCCTGTTACAACCGGTATATTGATTCATCGTTGTCTAATGTCGCAACAATACACCTTGGATCAATATTTAATATCCATACCCGAAAGATGTGAGTGGGTCGAACTGTTAGCAGGGTACATGATGTCTTTTCCAATTATCTTGTGTAATTTTGGATATCAGTCATGCATTTGAAGCATATTTCCTCAAAATCTTAAACGGGTACTCATTTTAATCAAAATTTTTATACTCTTGGGTGATTCTAAATGTGCAAGACAATATACATACTTTTAATATTAATTGATTAAAAGATAACTTATGTATATTCACTTCCAATTTCACTCATTCACAATATTTTGCTGTAACAATGTAATATGCTGGTTATGGGTACTTGGAATTGAATGTAAAAATTGTTAATTTGGTTCATTGTTTTTTTATTATTATTATTTTTAACTACAGTGTACATGTAGATGGTACTGGCATACAAATATAATCTGGGGCATTGAAATCTCCAAAATTCAAAGAACAAGGGAAAAAAGGGAAAGAAAATAAATTATTTTCTGAATATGTAATGATATTTACAATTAGATTTTTATCTTTTAAAATGACTTCTCAGAAATTTTGCCCAAAACACCATGTTTGGCATCCTTCAAAATTTTTGGTTCATTGCGCCATGAAGAGATAGTATGTACTTACAATAAATTTTTTTCTGTGTGTGTAAGAAGAGCTCTTTATTTTTCACAGATAACATTCACAAAAATGGTACGTGTATGTAGAGTACAGTGCGTCCCACAAAAACAAATCCGATGTGTCCGATTCATCATGGGCATCTTTAATTTTCCCCTCATCGTCAAGTTCTTTTTTTTTTTAACTGAGTCAAAGCATCAACGAGCATGAAGAGTTTGAAATTACAGTGTTAAAATAACCAGCACAGACTTGGCCATAATTTGCCATGCATGATGGGTATACTATTGAAAAATAATGACTCAAAATATAAAATATTTTACTAATTCTGTCAGTGTTAAATTTGAAACTAAAATACATTTGATAGAAATATGGGTTTCCTTTTTCTAGGATACACTGTACATATCAAGAAGGCCACATGAAATGATTAGGTTGAGACTTCTATTTTGTTTTTTCTACTTTATTCAATGTAAATTATGATAGATTACTCTTAACAATTTACTGCATAGACATAGTACAAGCCGTTACTTGCAGTGATTCTAAAGTTGTGTACAGATGGTCACTTTGCAATCAATTTTATATGCATTCTTACACATTATACATGTATTTCAAATGAGTACACTTCATGTTTTATATACACTGTAACTACAGTAATTACATACATGAAAGATACCTGGTAAAATGGCATATATTATTGTTTTGTATCAACACTTCATTTTGTTTGGAAATCGAAATGTATTTGAGATTCATAAATAAAAAGGAAACAAACTGGAATTAAAATACCCTGTATACATTCAACAAATCAAGCTGATCACTTTTCTAAATGATGTTCTGTCTGTCCTATTTTCAGTTGCATGAATTTACGTGTGTGTGAGTGTGAGCGAGAGAAAGAGAGAGAGACTGAGAACTAGCGAGTGTGAACTTGAGAATGGGTGATGTACAGTGGGTAAAGTTCACTTCTGTTTTAACATCGTCACCAGGCAATTTAATTGATTTAACAAATTTTGCACATATGCGTCTCTACAGTTATGAGGATTTGTAAATAAGCCTGGTCTTGTTAACAGAAATGGACCCTACAATAAAATTTTAACTTCTAAAATGAAGGTTTGTTCAAAACGAACATATTTTTACATGTACAAGAAAATGTATTTACCATAAATCGTACGAAAACTCAATAAAAAAATTACAATGATTATTGACATACCGGTACTTGAATAATATATAAAAGCATATAAAAAGAACATATGATTACATGCCAGAAAACTAAATCAATTTACGGTAGTCAATACAGTCAACCTTGCCTAAAAGTTATTTGATTGGGTCAAAGAAAATCATAAATAAAAGAAAAAGTGACTTTCACGAAAGGTTTAAACCAAAAAAGGAGGAGTTGATTTAGAAATGCCATTGACTTCTACCAATAAGGTCGACTGTATTATGGACACCAACCTCACATATTTTACTTAACCAAGGGGCTGCGCAAATTGACAAGAGCTGCACATACAACTACAATATCATCAATAAGGGGAACAAGAGAAATAGGCAGAGTCTCCTTTAAGATGCCAAACCATTTAATTCTTCCTATTGCCCTTTCAACATGTATCCTAGCATTTGCAATTTTCTTCGTTTTTGCAACATCACCAGGGGTTTGTTGTTCTTTACCTTTGCTAGGAGGGGGCATTTCTAGTTTTGCACCTCTCAGTAGTAGATCTTCCTTGATTAAAAAACCCCTATCTACAAGAACCACATCACCAGGATCAATTAATTCCAAAATCCCTGATTTTCGAGTAATGAGCACATCAGAAGCTCTACCACCCCAAGCATGTGAAAGGAATGATATCATACCATTGGGAGCAATTGCTACGAGAAATTTTACAGTATTATGTTTCTTATAGTCAGACCAAGTAAGAGCTTGCTTAGCTAAATTCCTTGGCCGACCAATAAAGACTTCAGTGCAATTTAAGGTACATCTTATATGCTGGTGGTTTTTTTGCAGGGACTTAGGCATTTTCATTTGGATTGATAGCTTGTCAGGCCAATGAATTAATGGCTTTAGATCAGCTGCTAAGAACTTTATCCATGAATTAAAGATCTGAGATACTGTACTGCTTGCGACGTGAAATAAGCCTGCCAAGAAAGAGACAGTTAGTGCTAGCCTTAGTTTCATTAACACCAAGATTAGCTCTTGTCTACTATTAAGTGACCTTGCGGGACCTGGCTTCTGAGGTGTTCCAATACGTTTTGCTCTCGGTGATGACCTGGGTGAACTTTCCTTTTTTGTTCCTGTCCAGTAACGTAGCTTTTTCACTCTTGGTTCTACATATACATGTATGAAGTGCTACAAATGTATCTGTACTCTCTATTCCAGTATAGTCCTTCACTGCTTTATCAGACTTGAGAACTACATTAGAACTATCTTACGATACACTACGCTTTGGCAACCTTTTCAGGTTTTTTATTTTTTGCTCAAGTTTCTTCAACTTCTCATTCATTTCCATTAGCTGGTCTTCTTTTTTGCTGCACTCACTACAGTTCTCAGATGATGATGTTGACGGTTCAGCATAGTCTTGGTCATGAAGAGCAATGTCATTTCTTGATGTACATGTAGATTCTGGTCTCGATCTCTTTGCAGGAGGAGTGTCCATATCCCATGTAGTATGGATATAGTCATGATCTTGCAGGAGTGGTTTAAAAATGGTACTGCTTCTGGAATACCTTAGTGGTCTGGCATCGAGTCAGTGTGGGGAGCTACATGTTTCCGCTTGCGTTTCTGTCTTTGTTGCTTGACCACTTCAGAGTAAGGTCTCTCTTTTGGTGCCGCTCTTGGAGATTTCACTTGTTTAGATTTGTCTAGCTCATAACCAAGTTTCCTTGTTGGATCAGGCCATGCAGATGTTGGCTCGTTATCATTAAAATGAAGGGAGCATACCCTATGACACTGTTTTGGTTTCCAATGACGAGCCTTTTCTGTCTGCCTATTCACGATTCTAATCCATCTTCTCCGAGCATCAGGATATTTGCTTTCCAAAGGAAATGTAAATAGTTGAAATGTAGGCTTGCATATGCAGCTCCCAAATTTAAGTCCGTGTATTTCACAGAGTTGGGAGTACCACTTATTCAACCATGCAGCAGATCAATCCCAATGCAAGAAATTTGACGACACTAGAGAGCCTACAGATCAATCCCAATGCAAGAAATTTGACGACACTAGAGAGCCTACAGAAATATACAAAACTTGAAAATTAGGAATTTTTTCAATGTCATCTTGATATTGTACCAGCATTCACATATATTTTCACAAAATAGGTTTCATGAAGAGTATGTATGCATCCATTTTTTATTCATTCTGACATTAAGATAACTTTGCTGAATTATTAACCTGGATCTGGAAACTACGAAAATCAAAATTAAGTACATGTAAATAAATAAATAAAGGAATTCCTTCAATTTTCACTATGAATATAGGTTTCATAAAGAGTACGTACATGTATGCATCTATTTTTCTTTCATTTAAGAAAACTTTACTGATATATTAATGAACCTGGTCCTGGAAACTGTCTAACGTTAACGTACAACTACAAGAATTAGAAAAATAATATATCTAGATTCCAAATCAATAAATACTAAAATAGAGGTCTATATATGCCTAATTCGAAAATCCACTGTCTATATAAAATATATTCCAATGAATCTTGTAATTAAGTTGTCTATACAAATGAAGAATAGACAATTTATTTAAACATATAAATATTATAGGACAAGACGAGATTTTCGTTCACCGCACTTACTCTAATGACCGTTGTCCCACATATAGAAATATGTGTTGTATTCCAGTGCACTGCTTCGAGAGAGAGGGGCTATAAATAGCCGTAAACGTAAATAAAAGAATCAGAATTTAAATTCGAGGAAAACAGTCAAATTATGGAATTCAGTGCAAATCGTTGATCGTTTGGTGTCCCTTTAATGCGCGGTTCTTCTTTGAAAGACGTAAATAAAAGACAAACGTTCACGTCAATAGCAGAAAACATCGTGCGGGTACCATGGCTTCGCCACTGCAGCTCGAAATCTTGGTCATATTGACATACCCCGGAAGTGGTACTACGGAGACTCGTGCATGCGCAAATCGTATTTACGAACTGGCTTATTGCGAAGCTCATATCCCATAACAGTCAGACGGCAGGTCCCAAGAAAGTGGCTTCTTTCATCCAAGTGATATTCATGACTTGAGATGTTTTGCATATTTAATGAGCTTGATGCGGACCAAAACACCTCTTTTCATTTGGTCATTGCTGCTCTAATTGTGCATCGAATTTCATGAATTTGGTATCATTGTAAAGAAGAAGAATCATTCTTTTAGGTCATGTGTTTGAATTTATTCAAAGATTTTATAATATAGGGTCAAATTTTGATCTAAAATATGCTACAAAATAATTATTTTCACCTGACAAAAGCTGCTATTTTCACACTTGTTTGAGCCCAAATGATTTTTAGATCATGATAAAGCTGAATATGTATGCTTTAAAATGATATAGGTTTCAAAATAAAAATTGGTTTAATCGGGTCAAGATCACACTTTTCATTTGCCAAGTACATAAAGCAGCTTGTAAACAAGAATACTGCACTCTGATTGGTCAAAGAGACCACACAGTGGCAAATTCCAACGGTTCCAGTGCCTGGGTTCATGGAAAGGTCACACTTCCCATGTGGTAATCTCCTCAAATACCCCGCGCCTGTTGTTCTGTGAACCTTATCCAGCCAATCAGAACTCTGGATTTCATGCAAGTACCAAATTTCAGAAATCTCGTCTTGTACCTTGGTGGGAAAAGTGTGATCTTGACCCGATTAAAAGGTGCCGCATATCAAGAGTGGCATAGTGAGAAAGTACAGAAGTTCAGCTGTATGGTGATATAGATATCATTGAGGCTCAAAATAAAAAGTTTTGCACAATTTGCAAAAGAAAACAGAGGATGAAAATTCAGTTTTGAGGCACATTTTCAGGCCAGAAATTTACTTATTTAACAAAATATTGTATACAAAATAAATGACCAATATGAAAAAGTAACATTTACTCTATCTGATGGTGCAATAATATTTTATTTAACTTGAGGTTAAAACAGGTAAATTCTTAGAGAAAGAAAATCTCACGAATTACGAGATTTTGCAAGGAGGAAGATTCAGCCACGAGATGATTTGGATGAATGATACAAATAATGTATTAGCGGAATGCCCAGTTTACAAACTGAAATAAAAATAAGCTCGTGGTTCGTGCTCACATCAATTGTTTGTTAAAGGCCACCGCACACCTTACGACTGTTCACGATCCGATTTTGGAACAAATCGCATTTTGCTTATTTTCTGAAGATGTGAATGGAACTTGTTATTTTATTTGAGGTTAAAATTAATTGATAAAATACCAATATAACCATTTTGAAAGATTTTATTTTAGAGTAAAGGCCAAATTACTTTCAAATCGTAGCCAATCTTACGACTGCTATGACGTCATTACGACTAGATATTAAATTCGCTTTTATTCTAAGGATGATAGCATAGTCGCAGGTTTGAACATAGGTATTCGTATGATGATTTCGAACATTACACAGTAAAATAGTCCAAGTCTCAATATTAGCATTCAAATCTACTACGTTTTATTCCAAAATTGAGTCGCAGACCAATCGTAAGGTGTGCGGTCGCCTTTAGATACCTATCAAGTTCATGATTACATTACATTAAGTGCACAGGTGACCAGTCACGCCAAAACCAACCAAAATTCACAAGGGAAGATCCTGTGTAAATGGCCAAAAAAGTTATTTGTTATTCAGAAAATAAAAAAATGTTAAAATTAACTTATTTGAAAGATTAATTCTTCCTACAGCCAAAATTTAAAGTGTTCAAGTTCAGCAAAACACGAGATAAAATTGTCTGACAACTTTTTTTTCAGACTACTTCGAAATTTAAATGAGATTTGTGGTGTGCACATCTCATGCTTCAGAGAACCCCAAACTTCAAATCTTAATTTTCTCCTTATTATATGAAACTCTCAAGGAATTTCTTCTCCATTCAATCAAGTAATTATGTGGGCTATTGTAGATTGATTATGAAAAGTTATAATTTTCAAGCTTGGGATGTGCTTTTTGATAAAAAGAAACAACTTACATTCAGCTTTTGCGACTTATTGGTAGTTGTGAGGTGGCCGTTCACATAGCATGTCAAGTTGTCAAGTCGGAAAATTAAAAATTTTCAGCTCGAGATTCGGGCTTGCATCAAATGTTTACTTAAATATTTATCTAGTCATGATTACAATAAGTGCCTGCAATGTCCAGTTTCAAATGGGAAAATAAGAAAAAGAACACATAACCAAACAAATCAAATGAAACTGATTCTAGACTTTATTTCTCGAAAATAGTTTGTACAAAATACACACAAAACACAAGCAAATTTACATTGTATATAATATCACAGTAGGTGATGTACACACAATCAAATTAGAATGTATAATATGAATCATTCAAATGATTTTTGTTCACTTATCAAGAAATATAGCATTTAAGAAATATTCTACAATCACTTCTAATATACAAATATATTTTATTTTTATGATATAAAAATACCTAATAGAAATACAATGATTGTTCATTGAAAGACTCATTTTACATGACACATTTAATGAAGTAAAATGAAAAAAAAAATCTGATAGATATGATCGAAATGTAAAATCATAATGTCAGAATTTTAATCCAAGACACAATTTACATCATTTGATCTATAGTAGAAAATATTGTAAAATCAAGGTTATACTGAAATAATGTTCAAATGAAGGCTATGAAATACGATTTTCAAGGTGTTTTTAATATCTTAAATGAATGGAATTTAGCATAAAGATATATAGTTTTGTTCTGCACATTGGAATGTAACAAGTCACATCATAGATCATTGTAATTTCTGTCGTGATAAACGTTTTTTGAAGGTTTTCTTTTTCTGTGATTAGACTGAGCAGAGTCCAATTTTGTAATGGATCATCATGAACATACATATTACGATTCTAAACATTCCAAATTCAAATTAAAAATTGACAATACAATAACTCTCAACTCTCCTAAATCTCAGCTTTATGGGATTTATGTGTATTATCTGATGCAGATAACTGACCGAACTGGTATAAATTCTTCCTCATCGAATAGCGATTGAAATAGATGATGCCGGGCAATTTTATTCCTTCATCAACATAGATGTTGCTTTTATTCCTTCCATTATACATTTATGACCATAAATTTATAATGACCAATATTTTTTCTATGCTAAGTGAAATATCACACATTACTTTACTGATGTACATGTACAATGAAAAGAAAACACACTCAAGATAATAATGGACGGTCAAAATAAGGAAATACTTCAAAACTGTAGAATGTAGGACGGAACAAATTTCGAAATACTTTGTACATAGTTTAAATAAATATCTTTGCATATTGATTAGGTAAAATATCAAAAGGCACAGGATAGTTATACAATTAATGACTTTATGTTTTAATTGAACAATGTGACAATACTATAAAGACAGTTGTCATTTATTTCAGAAATATAATCCTACAAATTTATTTAATACATGATGTAAAACAGGAAAATTTTGATGATAAAGTACAATACTTCAACCTTTTGTATTAAATATCATTAAAAAATCAACAATTCATGCTTCATAATCAACAATAATTATCAATATCAATTTTATTCTGAGTATTGCAAGAAAATAAAGATGAAAAGCACACAGCAATATTTACAATTCAGTATAAAAATCAACTACTATGATATTTTCTACAACAAAGTATATTCTTAAAATGATATATCTAATAAATTAAATATACAATTTTAGCCAATGCCGTGGACTCCCTCGAAACAAAATGCACAAGAGTCAGATAGCAGATTTCTACTTGATCTTTTATTGTTCTGCATTGAGTCTGTAATTGTTGCTGCTTCTCTTCAAAGTAGCTTGCTGTATACATCATCCCTTGTAGAGTGAATGGAATGGCCTATGTAATACACCACTCTACTGCAATGTGACTGTTCCATTATTTGAAATAGAGGGGTTTTACTTTTTCTTGACCTCTTTTCGTCTGTAATTCGGGCTGCTTGCTATATGCACATATCGGTATAACCCCTTGTAGAGTGAATAGATTAGTCTGTGTAATAAATGACTCTGGAAAGTTGGCTGTTCCATTATCTGAAATAGGGGGAGTTTACTTATTGACCTATTTGCATCTGAGATGAGTCTGTAATTGTTGTTGCCTCCTTTCAAGTAGTTTGCTGCTTGTGTATATCACCCCTTGTAGAGCGATTAGAATGACCTACGTAATACATGACTCTATAGCGATTTGGCAGTTCCATTATTTGAAATAGGGGAGTTTTTACTTTTTCTTGACCTCTTTTCGTCTGAGTTGAGTTTGTAATTGTTGCTGCCTCTCCTCGAGCAGCTTGCTGTATGAGTCGATCTTCTTAGAGAGAGCATCTCGTATGAGTTTGATGTCGGTCAGATTGTTCTGGGCGTCGCTCAGAAGTTTTGTTGTGCTTTTCATCAGCTTCTCCTGTGAAAAGAAAAATGATTTCTCAATTTATGGAATGATAACATATCAACAGCAATGGAGAATGCTAGCAATGAGAGATAACTGTAATATTCAGTATTGGACATCAGTATTTCTTGGCCCCTATCTCCGTTTTGAAATCATACCATTAACATACTGAACCATTGGAAGATTTGTTTCTTATTTTCATTCAACTGTGGGGGGGGGGGGAGATGATGAAATTGTCTTTCATGACATTCCATTAATATCTATAGTTGCTTTCATTTGATATAATTGGAAGGTCTGTAATTGTATATATTATTGGGACTTTTAAATTTACATTTTCTTCTGGTTTTTCCTTCTCCTCTTCAGCAAGCGTCTTCTGAGAATGCAGTTCTTCACAGATAGTGCTGATCGCGTCTTGGGTCTTGACGTACTCTGTGCTGAGCTCCGCAAACGTTGCGTTGAGTTTGTCAAGCTTGTCCGTCAGGGAGTTGACCTCATCCTTAAAGAAAAATGAAAATATTTTTATTATATTATGATGATAGTAATTATCATCATATTTCCATGACTTCATTCTCACTTCTTGGTGTTCACTACATACAGTATTCTCAACTTTTCTTTAATAGACATGTGCGTAAATCAGTAGTTGGAAGGATTTATGTTATGTAGCCTTCAGAATTGGAAAAAAAAATATTGAAAAGTTGGCATGTCTGCAGATACATATACATAGTTGTAGGAACTGCTTCCTATTCATGGCACAGAAAATAAATGTCAATATAATGAGGATTTAGGTTTCACCATGTAAGGCGAAAAAAAATCATTGGGTAATCTTTCTGATAATAGTTCCTAGAGGAACTGGTGATCTTGACGTAAACTGCTCTATGTCAGGAGTGAGATCATTTATTTGAAGAACTATAATCCAAAAGACTACTAAACAGTCATTTTCAGGACAACCTTACGTCATTTGATTTCAACACACCATGCAAACCTTCAAAGCTCAAGCAAATGTTGACTTACCATCAAGAACTGTTTCTGCAGGTTCTTATCCTGGGCTTTGCTTGCAGCGAGTTTGATGCGACCTCCGGCTGATTCCTTGGCAGAGGCCCCCCTGGGCCACGCTCTGCCAGAGGGCTGTACCGCTCAGCTCATCAGGAAGCTGGTCAACTGTTCCTTTCATACCCTTCATCTGAATAAAATAATAAAAATGAAAACAATACATTGAAGGTACTTAAAATGAGCACATTTCAACTTGATTACAAGCAAAAGGTGCTCATGTACTACCCCAGTCAAGGTAGGCTACCAGTTTCAGTGCGCACAGCTTTTCGAGTAATTACTTTCTGCCAGTACCCATTTTCTTCACCTGGGGTCCGGAGCACCATTGTGTAAAGGAATTCTTTGCTGAAGGAAATTAACACTATGGCTGGCATTTGAACCCATTACCCACTAATTGCAAGGTATGTTTCAGAACCACTAGATCACAATGTTTTCAATAAAAAGAAATTGGTATATATTCCATCTGATATACAAAATGGTGGGGATATATCTGGGCCCCATCTTACAAAGAGTTGCGATTGATCCGATCAACCACAACTATGGACGACCAGCCACAGCAACATCAGAAAGACATGTTCAAAACATTTTCTAGATATGATATACAATATGTATGCATACATTCATCACTCTTTTGCAAATTCAGTGTGATTCTTTGTTTATTAGAGAGATTGTGCAAATTTGTTATAGAAAAAAATAAGGTATGGATGGATTTTTCCATACAATTGAGATTGTTTGGATCAATCGCAACTCTTTGTCAGATGGGGCCCTGAATGAAATGTTTTTATAATGTAAAAGACAGATACTCACAGCAGGATGTGACTTGGTTGTTGCTGCCGTTCCGGTCAGCTTGGAAAGACGTCTGTCGACGTCATCACTGCTTCCATGTTGCCGTGACAACACCATCTTGTCTTCCACAGCTCCGAGGAAGTTCCTCATCTTATCGTTCAGACTGAAATTGCTGAGGGTGCTCATCCTAGAGTGAAACATAAAGGGGAAAAATAATTGTATTTTGGTCCAACATTCTTGAGACATTCAAATCTGACACAGCCTTTGGTGTGCCTAAGAGGGAAATAACATTTGTCTCCTGTGATGACTTATGGTTCATCATCTTCATCATTATCGTCACCGCCACCATCTTCATCATAATAATCTTTGTCATCATCATCTTCATCACTGTCGTCATTATGTAATTGTCATCATCATCATCATAATTATCACCACCACCACCAACATCATCGAATTCATCATCATCATCATCAACATCATGATCATCACCATCATCATCACTATCATGATCACCAACACCTTCATCATCACCATCAAATTGTTGTTGAAGTGAACCCCGTCCTCATCACTACCGTGTAAGAGCTTGACATCAAGGAGCCGCTCCACCGAATCCTCCTTCTCTGTCTCCAGCTGTTCTCCTCCAAATATGGCATGGATGTGGGCCTGGGATTGGGCGGGGTCAAGGGGAGGCTCTTCCAGGGTACTGATGCCCTCCCCGTCTCGGTCGGAGGTGGTGTCCCGCGGCGAGTTCTTGCTTCGGTAGCGGGCGAAGAAGAGATCGTTGCAGACGACAGAGAGAGCAAGATGGAACTCGCGTAGGAAATCAACGTTGGTGTCATATTACAAATAATACAGAACATGGTCCACGTATATAGAGAAACTTCAGAAACCATCACAAAACTTAACACCTACACATACAAAATTTATCAGAGTTATCCTTGAGTGGAAACCAATACAGAATGACTGAAAGGGATAGATAATTGGATCTGATAAGTAGAAGTTCTCATATAGTTTTGGTATATCATATATATCAGTACTAGATTCATTATAAACGTTGATCTGATAGCCATATTCTAAACTTTTTATTTCTTTAAACAGCAGCATTATTGTTTGTCTGTTTTCATGATTTGACAGATATTACCTGTGGTTTTAATTATGCTTACACTGTTTCCTTTTTTGTAAATTTTGTATGTAGTGTTATCAATGATGGTACAGCATTTGACACCATGCGCTGTTGGGTCTTAAAGAATGACTCTAATGGAGTGCTGCAAGAAACCTGCTATCAATTGCAAGTCACTTCTGGGTCCCTAAATCAATCATACATCTTGAAATTGATTGCAAATTTCTACTCAACTGCGGGTCTACTTTTTGACACAAGAAATTTCAATTGATTACAAATATTTGCTTGCAGTACCCCCCAAGTTATACTCTACTCTTTGTCAAATGCAACCATTATGGTAATAAATCAAAGATATCAACTGACCTGCTTTAATATGGGCGGGAGCGTGGATGATGTCCAAAATGAACTCGCCAGTGGCGTAGCTAGGATTTTTAGCACATGCGCCATACTGCGCCCCTCGTTTTGTGTACTCTTCAAGCTACTGCCGCAAAGAATTATGCTCACAGTGGCGTACAGACAGCAAAAAAAAAGGAATTGAAATAGAGAAGAGTGAAATATATTATTTTCTGGATATTATGTAAAATTCTATCACAAAATTGGATTGTTGTATTAATATATGTCAACAATTTGGGCTCGCTCGCATTTTTTTTTAAAGAAAAAAATTGACCGATACGCAATATCTGACCCTCTCAAAATCGTCGCCTCCTTACACCATTATGCCTGTTCATACCAGGATATGACAGGGAAATTTTTGGCTCTTGCCCCCCCCCCCCCTGGCCACCGACCCCTGGGGGTGTTTCATCAACATTTTCATCCGACACGTTGTCAGATCTGACATCTTTCTCTGATGTTGATTGGCTGAGAGGTACTGTTACTATGGTAACTGTCGGATAAAATGGTACTTATCGGATAAAACGTCCGACAAGTCCTTTCATGAAACGCCCCCCTGTTACGCCGCTGAATACCATGATATGACCGGGAAATGTTTGGCTCTTGCCCCCCCCCCCCCCTGGCCACCGACCCATGTTACACCGCTGCTTAAAAATACCTAGCCACTAAATGGATTGCATTGACATCATCAAGTTTAACCAATTCAAATGCAAAACCTTTTGATTCCGAAATGGTCCCTTCCCTCTACGTCATAGACTAAGTAAATGAGAACTAGATGAATTTGTTGACTCCCCATGATATAATGGAAATTTGCTAGGAAATTCCTCATTTTATCACCTTTCCCTACTCAGTCTACTCTCCATTGTCTGGTTATCTCACTGGATCGATGATAATCTCATTTCTGCATGATGATTATTGTTATCCATTTACATGATATATATTATCTTGTTTTGAGATCTTACATCCTAACCACTATTAGCATGGAAATTACCAGGTTTTCAAAATAGACATGGTTAATCTATGCAATAATTAAATTATTACTTTCCTTTCCCATACAATTGGTATGTAGGACCTATGTGAGAAATGATAAATGCATTTATTTACTGTAATGTTGTTTCTCCATATCTCCCCAACTTTCTCTTTCAACCCCTTCTTTCTCATTTTTTTAATGAATTTAATCGAATCGAAGGGAATTCATAACATTTTCAGAGTCATTGTTGCTATTACCCAGTGTTCCAGTTTCGAACAAGTTAATATACTTAATGGGGGCGCTGGGACTTTATAAGTGGCAGGAATGAACTTCACTCAGAATTGAACGTACTGACAGTAACTAGCGAGTGAAGCTCGAGAAGTGATTAGATGGCGTGATTGATGCAGTCAAACATTAATGTCTATATATTAAGAGACGGACGGCAGATCTGTCAAAGAGTTACGATTGATCAAATCAACTACAACTATGAAAAAACCAGGAGCGGCAAAATGTAAAATACATGTGTGTGTGTATCAATAAAAAGTTAAGAATTTGAATAAGTCCTGGACATTGTGAAAAAAACCCGACATGGGGATAATTTTTTTCAAATATATTATTTGGTTTGGGTCTCATCAATCAACATAAATTATTTGTTTTTGTCACACTTGAGTGAGCACTGTCCTACATTTTTGTAAAGCTTGCAGAATTCGGTTTGCGTAGAAATGCTCATTTTCACGCTATGTCATAGAAAAAAAAGCGAAATCAAACTGACCGCGCGGAACATTTCTCCTGCATTTTAGCCAATTGAAATATAACAGATACATTTAAACATTTTGTAACAAGTTTGCCACCCAAATCAACACTTTAGCCATAGGTAAGCACAACCTTTCGATTTTGTGTGTGCCAGCTGGATCTGAGGACGGAACAGAATGCAAACAGAAGTTTATTTCAGACATCCTCAAGAATTATTTCACTACAAATATTCTCATTTAAAGTGAGTTTACATTCATATTTCATTTGATACTTGTTTCTCCACATTTTCCAAAGCTTGACAATGATAAACAAAACAAAAATCAAGTCTAAGGCCAGGCTGCTTCGGGTTCCCTGAAGAAGATAGGGCCTACCCTATTTTGAAAAAAAAATGATGCATTCATATTCAACTTGACAGCCATTCCAATTTCTTTTTATTATATCTACTCGACTATGAGGAGAAAACAATATTTATTAAAGAACGAGGTTCACTCATGCATGAGATGTGCACACTGTCCGTTTTCAACGCTATTTTGGGTGATATATATACACATAAATACATTTGATAAAAATGTAATTCCTTATTTTTATTTTTAAGAAAAAAAATATAAGTTTACATAAATTCTTTACGTATTCACATTGTCTTATTGCAACAAAATAAAGACAACACTGTCCTGGCTAACTTGTGCCCCGTAAGAATAATAATCTAGAAAGAATATAATTTTTATTGAACAATTAAATGAGAGGTTCAAGGAGGAAACAAGGTTTGAATTCTAAAGGTTCACCTAAGCATACTACACAATCTCAGTAAAACTTTTTTTCACAACTTGCAATTTTGACAGTATTAAGCATATTAAAGATACTGTACACGTAGGGGGAGAAAGTATACAAATGTGATAAATTATACATGTACAACAGCTTTGGCAACGATTTTATTGAAATAAAAGAAAACGGTCGATAATTAACACAGTTCTGTTTATTTGAAATAAGGCTTTAATTCCAATAATTTCATACAGTTAAGAGGTTTTACGGGATAGCTCTTAAACTTTGATACTCGACACTCCGTTTTGTTGACGATCAACCATGCAGAATTTTTTTTTTAACTTTGCGACAGCTTCGGTGGGAAACCGGTGAAAACACATATGTTTCATGAAATTATGAATTATTATTTTATGATGTGAATTACACTCGCCATTTGGCTTTAGAAGAATGTAAAATGAGAGCATTTCTGAAAATTCATTCACAGGTGGGTACTTGCAGCAAGTTTAAGACGTATTTCAAATAACCTGTTTTGTCACCGCAGATGTTCTACTTCATTAACAACTCGACGTGGAGTTCAACCTTCATTCCTCCTTCTTCTAGGCATATATGCCGCATGAGTAGGATTTACTTTGCTGTTCCCTACATGTGGGATCTTCATGAAATTTTCGGTTTCTGACTTCTTATTTTGACGGTTACACTTCGTTATTCCGAAGGTTCGTAATTCTGAAACACGTAAATTGCCTATACCTCCATGTTCTTTAATCCGAAAACGTAAAAGGGTTCGTTAATCCAAACATTTGTGGCGTTATTCCGAAGGTTCGTTATTCCAAAGATTCGATAATCCGAAAACAAAATAAGGTTTGATGTTCCGAAGGTTCGTTAATTCGAAAACGAAATAAGGTTCGTTGTTCCGAAAGTTCGTTAATCCGAAAACGAAATAAGGTTCGTTGTTCCGAAGGTTCGTTAGTCCGAAAACGAAATAAGGTTCGCTAATCATTTCGTTTCGGATTAACGAACCTTCGGAATTACGAACCTCACTTCGTTTTCGGAATAACGAACCCTCGGAATTACGAACCTCACTTTGTTTTCGGACTAATGAACCTTCGGAACTACGAACCTTCGGAATAACGAACCTTCGGAATAACAAACCTTCGGAATATCCGAACCTTCGGAATAACGAAGCTTCGGAATTATGAATGTATGCCATTTTGACAGTCTGTAGTGTTCTCAAAAGACCATGGCTTGGTCAGTTTATAAAGTGAAGTATGATTTGATAAAATGTGGGTCGGACTTAGAAAAATATTGATAATTTTATGGAATTGCCCATGTATTGAACTTGAAATATTATTTCGTACAAAAATCAAGCATAAGCCATTTCAAGTGAATCACAGTTCTGTGTAAAGTAGATATCATCATAGTTATCTTGAAAATGTATTGTGCTTCCTGTTGTTAACAAAGGTCGTCGTGCCAATTTTCTGATGAATTTATTTTTGACATTGATGGATTTCGATAATTTTGAGGTTAATTGGATCAATCGTAACTCTTTGCAAGACAGCGCCAAACGTTTCATGGCTCATTCAGGGTGACCACACGTCCCGTATTTCCCGGGATCGTCCCGTATTTTGCTCCTTTGTCACGGCGTCCCGACAAACCTTTCCCGGGACGCCTATTTGTCCCGTATTTCAGAATATTGATCAAAATGTAGTTCATACTTTTAAAAGTGACGAATTGTCATTAAATAACCAACAGATGACGGAGCAGAGACAACAATAAAATCGATAACTGTAAAATTTTGCAAGTTCTGCGGTGATTTTCTTGCTAACCCAATATATTGCAAACGAACTGGCCTCCTGCCTGTGCGTGCCAGGCCTGGCATGATCGGAGCAGATTCTCAATAGTGCAAACAATCTCACATGATAAACAGTTTTCCACCAAAATAATCACAAAATCGGCGGGAAATTGTTATAATTATATTATGGATTCTCAGATTGGTGATTTGGAGATGTAATCAGAAGAACAAGTTATTGAGTTTTCATAACTAGATATAGTTGTTTCAGCTTCGTTTTGAGTCTTGGTGTGTATGATGCCGCGATGTTTCATCTAATTTTTAAGTTTGACAATGTTTCACTTTCAAATTTTATTCATTTCTAAAATATTTTAGTTTTTTAAAATTTCAAAAATATATTTAGAAAACAAAACACCAAATATCATGATTTTTGTTAGATGATTGGACTTGCTTGAAGTTTGAACTTTTTTCCACTTTCTTTCTTTTCTAACCTTCTTTCTTCATCCTTCTATCCTTCCTACTTGCCTTTTTTGTTCCATCTATCTTCATTTCCTACCTTTCTTTCCTCCTTTCTCTTATTTTACTTTTTTAAAATTCAATTTCCTTTTTTTTTCATTCTTTCTTTCCTTAAACTTTTCTTTGCTTTTTTCTTCCTTCCTCCCTTTTTTGTTCTTTCTCTCCTTCCATTATTTTATTCTTTCATTCTTTTTTTCCCTTCTAGTTCTTCCCCCTTATTCTTTCTTTCTTTTCCTTCCGTCCTTTCTTTCTTCCTTCCTTCTTTCAGTCCTTCCTGTTTTTCTTCTTTCATTCTTAGTTTTTTTCCTTCTAATTCTTTCCCCTAATTCTTTCTTTCCTCCTTTTTTCTTTTCTCTCCTTTACTTTGTCTTTTACACATTTGTTAATCTTCCCTCTCTTTCTTATTCTTTCTTTCTATATTCCTTTCAAAGTAACTATGACGAAACATTTTATTCTCTCTCTCTTCTTTTCATCCTTCTTTTATTCTAATTTTCTTTTATTTTTTCCCCTTCATTTTTTTTCTTCTCAATTCATCTCTTTTCTTTCCGCATCTTTTCTTTCTCTCCTTCATTCTTTCATTCACCCTCCCTTCCAAATCTTTATATATTTTTTTCAGAAAGTCTAATACTGTGTAGCCTTCTTTGTTGATCTTTTTCAATCGTCCCGTATTTCATTTTGTGAAATCTGGTCACCCTGGGCTCATTGTCAGTGGCGTAAAAAAATTTCGAGTGCTAAATATGACGTATCGGGTACAATTTATTTAAAAAAAGAAAATAAATCATAAAAAATCGAAGCGAGCAAGCAAAATTTTCGACATTTTCATTCAAGATATACAAGTTTGTGATAGCCATACATATTCAAAACACGAGATGTTCTGCATAATATGAAAAACTTACATTTGTGACCAAATCTTTTATGACATGACCTTTAACCCTGACGTTTAATAAATACCATGTGATCCATATATTGACATTTTACTTTTCATTACCTTCAATTTATACCAAACATGGTTCGTTGAGTTCGTTAAATAGAAAAATCATAATTTAATAAGAGGAACGTAAAATGGCAGGTGTGGCCAGTGGCGTATAAGGGGGGGGGGGGGGCACGTGACCCCCAATCGGCTGCCAAGATGAGGGGGGGGGGGAGAAAGAAAGAGGAAGGTAATGTGTTTTATATTGCATAATATAATAAGACATAAGAAAAGTTTTTATTTATAACTTTATGAAACATAATCACTCCCTGTGCTCGCATTGTCTATTTAATGAACTAAATAATACTGTTTAATGAGATTTTCATTTGCTTTAATTTAATATAGAACATGATATGTTTCATTCTGTAAAATGGCAAAATTCTAATCAGAGGAATGTGAAAAAAATAACCGTGGTCTATGACCCCAATAAAAAAAGCCAGACTCTTTCGGGTTCTCTGAAGAAGATAGGGCCTACCCTATACGACCACTTTGAAAAAAAAAAACATAATGCATTCATACCCAACTTGACAGCCATTCAATTTTTTTTATTATTATATCTACTCGACTATAAGGAGGAAACAATATTTGAAGAACAAGGTACACTCAAGCATGCATGAGATGTGCACACTGTCCGGTTTCAATGCTATTTTATGTGATATATATATATACACATAAATACATTTGATAAAAATGAAATTCCTTATTTTAATTTTTAAGAAAAAAACATGATTTTACATCAATTCTTTACGTATTCTTATTGTCGAATTGCAACAACAAAAAGACAACACTGTCCTGGATAACTTGTGCCCCGTAAGAACAATAATCTAGAAAGAATATAATTTTCATTGAACAATTAAATGAGAGGTTCAAGGAGGAAACAAGGTTTGAATTTCAAGGTTCACCTAAGAATACTGTAGAATCTCAAGGAAACTATTATTTCACAACTTGCATTTTCGACAGTATTAAGCATAAGTACATCTTCTTTTCAGTTGATTTTCAATCTTTTTTTTTTCTTCACTTTTTGAAGACCAAATGACTATTTTTTTTCTTTACTACTGTCAGAGATCCTTCACAGGTCACGTGTTGTTTGTTTTCGGGTGGCTTGTAACAATTACTATGCGCTGCGGCTTGAGCTTTACACCAACATGATCAAGCGTAATAGGGGTTAAAAAACCCCGTTTATCTCCGAAATCATTGCTCACAATGAAGATAAAACTGTTGTCACAACATTATCGTAATACCATTTCAATGAGCATTAATATTGATCGTATCATAAGGTCATATTTACAGCACGATTAAAGCCTTTTGTTTGCATTCTCACAAAACATTGTATGATATTCCGGTTTGATGTGAAAAAAATACAAGCAAACATAAAAGTGGACCAGAATTAAAAGAAGTACAAATTCAAGATAATATTATTAACTGTAAGCCTATTTATTGAAATGATAATCGTAGCAGCATTTGGCTAAAATACAATGTACAAGTATGTATGTAGAGTGGAGAATAATTAGGAACACATGATTTAAAAGAAAAGGGGAAAGGAAGTAGAAAGGATAGAAGAAGAAAAATCGGAGAGTAAGAAAAAAGGAACATGAGTTATTTCATAATGATAAAAAGTTTAAATATAGGCATACTCTAATGATAAACGAAATGAATATTTAGAAATTAATTAAAATCTGAATAATATATCACATCTTTAATCTGAGAAATATAATATTATTTCAAGTAAATTGATATAATTACATTATATGCATGATAATATGTACCAGAAGGAGGATGTGTTGATTTATTGACTTGTAAAGGTAAATAAAACATATGTCTAAAGCATTCGATTTAGTCGAACAAAGACGATGAATAGTCTGGCATACTGGATAAAATTTATCATATATCACATGCCCAAGACAAACAGTCAAATAAAATGATTAAAAATACGTTATCAGAAATAAGTCGTTACCAGAGTACTGATTTAACATTTTTAACCATTTACATAAAAAAAACAATAAAAAAATGATTAAAATTATGTTATCAGTAATTGATCGTTATCAGAGTACTGATTAATATATTTTATTATTTATATACACACAGATAAAAAACAATAACAAAAATGAATTTAAATTATGTTATCAGGAATTGATCGTTACCAGAGTACCAACTCAACATCTTTTACAGTTTACATACAAACAGAAAAAACAATCACAAAAAATGGATTACAATTTCGTTATCAGGAATTGATGGTTACCAAAGTACTGATTCAACATATTTTACCATTTACATATAGAAAAACAATCACAAACTAATACCCCCGCCGCACGTCGTTACCATGGCAACAATTTCCAACACATTGAAAACATATGTCTTGCCTATTTTAACCACAACATCAATGTCTGAGCTATCACGAAAATTTGTTGAAAACTGACGAAGTAGTTAAAACAGCAAGATTTTGCATAATTGTTGACACATGATATATTGCGACCATGGCAAAACGATTACTGACATATGAAAAATATGTCCTGCACATCTTCACTTCAAGACCAATGTGTGAGCTAAATTCCATGAAAATTGCTTGAAAACTGATAAAGTAGTACGATTCGCAAGATCTTTACCCAATTTTTGGCAGAATTCATGGTGTTACCATGGCAACACAATTTCCGACCCACGCAAATTATGTGTCTCACATATCTTTACCGCGATACCTATGTGTGAGCCAAATTTCATGAGAATTGGTTGAAAACTGAGGAAGTAGTTCGAACTGCAACAAGTGGAATGCCTCTGGCCGTCTCACCTGCATCACGCGATTCAATATAGCAGCAGTGCTGATTTTGAAAACTACTATAACTCGCACAAGATGTTCAGTGATACTTGGTTACTCTTATTTCCACGTTTTATGAACTAGACCAATACACTTATAGAGATATGATGGCAATTCAACAAATACCCCCAACGTGGCCAAAGTTCTTTGACCTTACATGACCTTTGACCTTGATCATGTGACCTGAAACTCGCACAGGATGTTCAGTGATACTTGATTACTATTATGTCCAAGTTTTATGAACTAGACCAACACACTTTCAAATTTATGGCTGTAATTCAACAAATACCCCAATTTGGCCAAAGTTCATTGACCCTAAATGACCTTTGACCTTGATCATGTGACCTGAAACTTGCACAGGATGTTCAGTAATACTTGATTACTACTATGTCTAAGTTTCATGAATCAGATCCATAAACTTTCAAAGTTATGATGGTAATTCGACAGATACCCCCAATTCGGCCAAAGTTCATTGACCCTAAATGACCTCTGACCTTAGTCATGTGATGTGAAACTCATGCAGGATGTTCAGTGATACTTGATTAACCTTATGTATAAGTTTCATGAACTAGGTCCATATATTTTCTAAGTTATGATGACATTTCAAAAACTTAACCTTAGGTTAAGATTTTGATGTTGATTCCCCCAACATGGTCTAAGTTCATTGACCCTAAATGACCTTTGACCTTGGTCATGTGACATGAAACTCAGGCAGGATGTTCAGTAATACTTGATTAACCTTATGGCCAAGTTTCATGAACTAGGTCCATATACTTTCTAAGTTATGCTGTCATTTCAAAAACTTAACCTCAGGTTAAGATTTGGTGTTGACGCCGCCGCCGCCGTCGCCGTCGCCGCCGCCGTCGGAAAAGCGGCGCCTATAGTCTCACTCTGCTATGCAGGTGAGACAAAAATTATACCATGTTTTTGCCATAATATACCGTTATCATGTCAATATAAAAAATAAATTATGTTATCAGGAATTAATCTTTATTAGAGTTCTGATTAACATGTTTTACCATTCATATACACGGAGAAAAAACAATCACAAAAATTGATTAAAATTATGTTATCAGGAATTGATCATTATTAGAGTACTGATTAACATCTTTTACCATTTATATACACACAGAAAAACGATAAAAAAATGGATTAAAATTATGTTGTCAGGAAGTGATTGTTACCAAAGTACTGATTAAACACATTTTACCATTTAACCCTTTGCACGCTGATGTGGCAATTTGGCACATTCGTACAATTAAATTCAACAATTATAATAATTAGTTTTCTCCCCTAACTTTATTATTAGAGAAGCTAATAAATGGAAAAAGTTCTTAGGCAACATCTATATAATAATCATTAGTATCAATGGTTTAAAATGGAAATCTTGACACAAAGAAAATAACATGGAAACAATTATCCCCCAAAATTAATTCAGCGTGCAAAGAGTACACACGGAAAAAAACAATCATAGAAATAGATTAAAATTGTTATCAGGAATTGATAGTTATCAGAGCACTGATTAACATATTTTACCATTTTCATACACACAGAAAACCAATCAGAAAAATAAATTGAAATAATATAATCAGGATTATTGATCATTATCAGATTACTGACTGATTTATCATATTTTACTATTTACATACACACAGAAAAGAAAATGACATTTACAATGACAAAATGGATTAAAATGATGTTATCAATAATTAATGGTAGTTAGAGTACTGATTAACATATATTACCATTTAAGTACACACGGAAAAACAAACATAGAAATAGATTAAAATTTTTATCAGGAATTGATAGTTATCAGAGCACTGATTAACATATTTTACCATTTTCATACACACAGAAAACCAATCAGAAAAATGGATTAAAATAATGTAATCAGGATTATTGATCATTATCAGATTACTGACTGATTCATCATCCTTTACTATGTACATACACACAGAAAAAAAACAATGACATTTACAATGACAAAATGGATTAAAATTATGTTATCAAGAATTAATGGTAGTTAGAGTACTGATTAACATATATTACCATTTAAGTACACACGGAAAAAAACAATCATAGAAATAGATTAAAATTGTTATCAGGAATTGATAGTTATCAGAGCACTGATTAACATATTTTACCATTTTCATACACACAGAAAACCAATCAGAAAAATGGATTGAAATAATATAATCAGGATTATTGATCATTATCAGATTACTGACTGATTTATCATATTTTACTATTTACATACACACAGAAAAAAAAACAATGACATTTACAATGACAAAATGGATTAAAATGATGTTATCAAGAATTAATGGTAGTAAGAGTACTGATTAACATATATTACCATTTAAGTACACACGGAAAAAAACAATCATAGAAATAGATTAAAATTGTTATCAGGAATTGATAGTTATCAGAGCACTGATTAACATATTTTACCATTTTCATACACACAGAAAACCAATCAGAAAAATGGATTGAAATAATATAATCAGGATTATTGATCATTATCAGATTACTGACTGATTTATCATATTTTACTATTTACATACACACAGAAAAAAAAACAATGACATTTACAATGACAAAATGGATTAAAATGATGTTATCAAGAATTAATGGTAGTTAGAGTACTGATTAACATATATTACCATTTAGGTACACACGGAAAAACAATCATAGAAATAGATTAAAATTGTTATCAGGAATTTATAGTTATCAGAGCACTGATTAACATATTTTACCATTTTCATACACACAGAAAACCAATCAGAAAAATGGATTAAAATAATGTAATCAGGATTATTGATCATTATCAGATTACTGACTGATTCATCATCCTTTACTATGTACATACACACAGAAAAAAAAAACAATGTCAAAATGGATTAAAACGATGTTATCAAGAATTATGCGCCCCACCCATTAACCGGTCGCTTTCTTATGCAACCCGCCCATCTTAAACACACCCACCCATGTATTTAGTTCGTTCACATCCTACGCCACAAAGAACCACTTAACGGAGCAATGTGACTCTTCCTACCAGCATTCGGATTTTCCAAAGACAGTCACTTTAGCTTGCTCAATATGGATGCAAAATAAGATGACAGTCGAATTACATATACACACAGGACCGCATGTACTTGACCCCTTTGATAGAGGAGAAATCCAAGTTGCATATAATATTCATTGAAATATGGTAGTACAAAGCATTTATCATATAACAAGTGCTGAGGGGATATTCATTTCATTGAGTAGTAATAAGTAGTAAAAAGTGAAAATTACAACTATTTACATAATGTAATTTGTACGACATCGGGGTATCTACAGTAGGAAATCGTCTTCACACTGTTAAGTTTTATAAGTTTAACAGTGTAAACAGTATATTCTCATGGTTCACACTGTGAACATACAGTGATCGCACTGTGTGACACTGTTCTTTCCAGCTGGACAAGAATGACAATAAAGTTGCATAAAACGTGTGCATTGATTGTCATTGGTATTTTCGTATTCACAGTTGGATGATATTTTAAAAACTTTTTTCTTTTTGTTTTCTTTTTATGTAATTATATACAGCATACAAAAAAGGCCTATTTATCGGGCTGTTGCAGAAACAAACGCAGCAAATAAGCAATGAAGTTCAAGTCCCAAAAATAATATTTTATGGATTAAATCACACTGCATCTGATTTATTTTGTTTTATTATACTTGATATTAATAAAATATACGAATATGTGCATAACCCAATAATATTTTCCAAGTGTTTCTAAGTTTGCACAAGCGGTTATAAGATAAGATGTATGCGAACCTCTTCACCAGACCTATGAAGAGATGGGGTGTAAGCGGAATTTAAAGTAATAGCTATATGGAGATAAGACTTAACTAATGTATGAAATTTAAAATATGAGCTACAAAGAGTAAATGAAATTTTCAATAGGAGCTACTAAAAGTTAAGAGATATATTCGAGCTTACAATGCGAGCTGTTAATAGTGAGGAGAAATTTGAAATTTACAATAAGAAATATCTAATATTCTAAACAAGAGCTTTTAAGAGATAAGGATTTTATAAACAGACCTAAAAGAAGATATGACTCCATAGATTTGTGTCATTTACAATACGAGCTATTTAAATTTTTGAGATACAGAAACATTTAGATAATGAGTATGAAGAGGTTATATATGAAATTCAAAATAAGAACTACTTAAAATTAAGAAATACACATATATAATTTACAACAGGATATGTTAACAGTAAAACAATATTTATGTGGAATTTAAAATTGGAGCTACTGTATTCTGAGTAAATAGATATCAGCCACCCCAAACTAAAAATAAGTGGTCCAAAATGAATTTTGATATTTTCATTGATCTTAGAAAAGCATGTCATAAGCTTTCAAATGATATAAGTTGTCCAAATTTATCAACAGTAACCCTCAAAAGTTCTTGACTGAATACAGAGGAAATTCAGCGAGTGCTACAACAATGTTTTGAAGTTCAGGGTTCCCTCAAGCAAGAGATGTGCACACTGTGCAGCCTTGGTGAAACTTCCAAGACTTCCGCAAAAATAGTGTCAACAGGTTTTTATCTTGTACTTTATTCATCCTTTACAACTAAAAGTATAGAGAATAAGAATTGCTCTTTAAGATAAGCGAATTGTCTAATTTTTGTTTTTAAAGACCAAATTACTCATTTGAATATTTACAGAGAACCTTTTCTGGTGATTTATTGTTGTTGGTTTTGAGGTGGCTGGTCAAATACAGAATTTTCGTTAAGAGCTTTGTAAGAGTTATGATATACAATTATGAAACAGGCTCCTACGATGGAAGTTAAAGATACAGAAAATTTACAACAAAATCTGTTACAGGTATCAGGTAGGCCTATATGATATTTACATTAGGAGCTGTCAAGATATAAGGAAAATGTGGTATTTACAATAAGAGCTACCATATGAAGAGTAAATGGACGATCTATACAATGAGAGTGGTTAAGAGTAAAGAATGTAATAAACAATACAATATATAAATCTATAAATGAAATTTATAATAAAGGCAATATTAGAACATTATGATGTGAATAATGCACAATTGTAAAAAATTACGCTGCCGCATCTGATTAAGTGTGTATAGCTTAGTGATATTTATGTTTCGAGTGTTTTAAGAAGATCTTTGCATAAAAGCTGTTATAAGATAAACATATATACTCTATGCGAACCTCCACAAGAGATATGAAGATGTAATATTGGAATTTACAATAATAGATATAAGGATATAAAAGTTAATTGATATTATAAAAGTTAAAATATGTGCTACTAAGTTAAGAGATAAACGTAATTTGCATTAAAATTTGCATTTAAAAGTTTAAAGATATATAAAAACTTACAATACAAGCTTTTACGAGTGAAGCATTATTTGAAATTCACAGTAAGAGCTGTTATGATTTAAGAGGTTAGAATTAATTTAGATTTTCATTTTACATGAGCTATAAACAGGAATACAAAAAATAGCTAAAAGCAGATGTATATACATGAGTCAAGAGATTTGTGACATTTACAATACGAGTTATCGAAATAAGAGATACAGAAACATTTAGACAATAAGTATGAAGAACAAATATATAAAATGTACACTGAGGGCTACTAAAAAAAGGGATACAAGTCATGTATATAAGTTACAATATGATATGTTAACAGTAATGGAATATGTGAATTTTGCAATTACAGCTAATGTATTACGAGTAAATAAATATAGTCGCAAACAAACAACAAGTGGCTCTAAATTAATTTCAAGATTTTCATTGAGCTCAGAAAAGCATATATAGCTTTCAAATGATTTATCTTGTAGATATTTATCAACAATAACCCTCAAATATTCTTGACTGAATGCAGAGGAAATCAAGCAAGCGCTGCAAAAAAAAATAGAAAAAAAAGAGAAAGGCATACTTTGGTATCGCTTATGAAACGTTCGGCCTTGTTATTATGTTCACTCTAAATTCACTCCAAATCGAGTTGTCCTTGATTTCACTGTGAATGGAAAAGGCTAGTTAAATTCACTCATTTTCTTTTTTTAGAGAGTAAGATTTACACGGTATACGATTGTGTCAGACGAGAGTATATTCAAATTTTCTTCTTCATGGATACAATGACATTATAAACTTCATTAAAAAAATACGCAAGAAAATTTTACAAAAGACAATTTTGTCATAATTATAATAAGACAATTGTTTTTGCCATCATTAGTATCACATTTTAGCATGGACTCGCAGACGCTTTCTGCAACTTTCAGAATCTATTAAAACATCCGTCAAATCATTTTAATTTAATTTCTATTGAAAAATAGTATACATATTTAAAACCTACAATGTGTTGCCCAAATTGTTTATATGTTTCTTTCACAACATATGTATTATTAATTTTTCTTTCGCAACGGATACAAATATTTATGTTTATACAGTGCGTCCCAGAATAAACGAAACCGAGATTTAGCGATGATTTATCATAACTTAATCATAAATAAAATAGACAAATGACCTACCAATGTAAAGCTTAGAATCTCCTCTTTCATCTGGTATTACTTAGATTATTCCTCATACATGCATGATCGAGCAAAAACAATTCGAAGAAAGGATGCCAAAATCTCATTTGGCGGGGGTATCTGAATTTCAAAAAGAAAATCACATGACTAAAAAGTTCAATATCTTCTCTTTTCTTTGATACCTAAATCACAGAAAATGGTCAAGTAGTAAAAAAGTTATGATCCCTCGAAACAATGCTTGTATTTCCATAATTTCATTAAATAAACGTGTTTTCACCGGTTTCCCACTGAAGCTATCGCACGGTAACAAAAGACTTAATGCATGGCTGATCGTCAACAAAGCGGAGTGTCGAGTGAGTTTGAACGCTAGCCTGTAAAACCTCTTCATTTTATGAAATTATTGAAATTCAAGCCTTATTTCAAATAACCAGAACTTTTTTATTTCTTGACCATTTTCTGTAATTGAGGTATCAAATTAAAGAGCAGATATTGAACTTTTTAAAAATGTGGTTTTCTTTTTAAAACCCAGATACGGCCCGCCAAGTGACTTTTTGGTATCCCCTTTTAAAATAGTTTTTGCTCACTCATGCGTGAATGAGAAATAATCTAAGTAATTTCAGATGAAAAAGGAGATTCTAAGCTTTAAAATGGTAGGTCATTTGTCTATTGTATTTGCGATTAAGTTATGATAAATCATCGATAAATCTCGGTTTCGTTTTTTGTGGGACGCACTGTCCAGAGTCCATGACGACACTGCTGTTTTGATTCACCGATCGTTTGATAAATGCTGCTTTGTCATTGAAGGAACGACTTTTGACAAAAGATTATCTACGTTATAGAAAACGTCTGCGAAGTAATTGCTAAACGTCATAATGTAATGTTCATATAATCCATGCTACTTGCTTATTACCCCTAATTGCCCCTTTACTATTGACCCTAGTATCACATATCACGACACATTTTGTTAAGATGAAATTCAAAGGTGAGCTATCCCCTCAGACATCCTCTGGTTAGCCAGTTGACCCCAACTCTCGAATCTTCATACATTGGCAATCCAGTTCCAGAGGTATAGGCTTAGCATTCTTGAGGTCAATGGAACAGTCGCTTTCTATTTAGGCCTATTTGACTCAAGTGCTCGTACGCGTTGAGCCACGCTGGTCTTAGAAGAGCTAGCCACTATAAAAATAGTATAAATAAAATTGGAACATTGTGTATTGTGTGTGTCTTACTTCCTGAGGATCACATACAATCGATCAAATAAAAAGATATTTCAGTTTCAGTTTGGTTTATTTTTCATATCTCACAAATTATCAAATACAACGTAAAGTTCATCAAAAGACAGTAAATCATTAATACAAAAATAATACAATACTCCACCATTATTCATAATAAAAAAGACAATGTTATACAATAAACGTTCAGATTGGAGACAGATATATCAATAAAATGAGGGTATAAAGGACAATCTATTAAACATCAGAGCTTGCAATTTATAGTTTTCTTATTAATAAAATTATAAGTAATTGTCAACTTGTTTTGATATCAATATGATGATATATATATCAATATGCTGAATAAAAACGATATGCCAAAATAATCATGTTAATATCTTAGAACATTTTTTTTACAGGGTTATAAGCTTGTTCTTTATTATTGCACATCTTAAGGTTCCCGAAAAGCTTCTAAATTATTTTAAGCAGCCACTTTGGAACCATCTTAAATTCTTTAAAACAATAATTACAGGTTCTTTTGTACAGAAATAGTATTTTAGGAAACATTTTCCCCGAGGGTTCTAAATATAAATATTGAGGATAAAACTATATAGAGTGACTCACCTCCATGCAGGATGGTATTTGTTACATAGCTCAGACCAGCATCTTTCAGGGCTTGGTAAAGCTTCTCTACCTGCTCACTAGGTCGGACTCTTCGTCTCCAATCACTCAGCATGTCAACAAAGCCTGATCTTGAGATTCTATCAAACGATGAATCTGGTCGATTGAAATATTTCTTTACAGTCGAGTGGGAGTAACCAAGATGGCGGCCTAGGGAGATTGCCTCGCTATGCTTGAGAATCACATCAGCCAGGGTTTCAATGAGATTGTTGGATAAACAGCTCATTCGCCCTTGCCTGTGTAAACAAAATCCATAACGTCCAAAAAATTGTTTTATGTAATTTGATAAATAAAATATTTGTTTTGGCATAGCCATATTATGCGTTTTTCCTGTCATTTCTTTGTTCACTTATTGCGTTTTTGCGTAGGGGAGGATGGAGTTTCGCTATTTATTTCTCTACCCACCTCTCCCCTCCTGGCATATCATCGGTTTGCTATGCAAACGATTGAGTACTGTTTTATTGAAAATGATCGTGACATCACTGTTCTATTACAAGTTCATGATTCTATTTTTTCATTATTATTATTAATATCAATATTACTTCACCTTTTTCCAGAATGACCAAAAAAAAAAAGAGAACATTATGCTAAATTATATAGAGTGAAATCCTGCAGTTCCTATAATAACTGTGTATGCATTGTATGTATTCAGGATCGAAACTACTAAAAAGTTGAAATATGTTTACCGCAAATTCTTATTCCAAATGTTTTAAAAATTTGGTTTTGACAAGAAAACTTACGAATCCCTACGGCTGGTCGCGTAATCCGGTTCATCTGAAAGAAAAAAGAATACAGCAGCAGTAGTAGTATTTTTACTTGTAGTAGTAGTAGTAGTAGTAGTAGTAGTAATAGTGGTGATGGTGGTAGCAGTAGAAGTATCATTATTATGAACAGTTGATAAATTTTTCGTAAAAAAATCATATATCCAAGAATAACAGAGTTATGAATCTTAAAAGATTTGATTTTATGACGTCACATGCGAGCAGCTGCCCATTGTGTTAAATGTAATTATTATTACTATTATTACGTTCTTTTGAATCAATTCAGTTAATTTATCTCCACATTCAATTTGGAAAACATGAAAAACATGATAAATAAAACAAGAGTTGATTAAAGATTACAAAAATACAAAAGAATAACAATATAAAAAACTACAAAATACAAAGAGCAACCAAAGAAACAAAGTATTAGGAAACCTAAATATGTTGTGTGCACTAAGAATCTACACGTAGTACATAAGCCTTTTATTTATGTTTGAACTCTGACAATGAAAGACATTGTTAAAGTAAAAAAAAAACAAATATGTAAGTGGAATGATAAGTTTGATTACGATGACACACTGACTTACCAGGTAGATATATTGTCTAATCATCGTGATATTTTTCGCTAAATATTTACTAATGGGGGTGTGATATTTTTCTAGATGGTGATGGTAACCAATCTAGGGTTACCTTAAAAAGAAAATAAAGTGCCTATACCTTACTAAACTAAACAGCTCTAATTGAATCATTGTTTTCATTATACCTTCTATTGTTATGTTGAATTCTCTTACTGATGTGGCCTCGTGTCCTTCGTGTATTGCAATGCGAATGTTCTTTCCATTGTCCTCCGGGGTAAACTGAAGCACGAACTTCAGAGGAGTACTCTGATGACCAATCAACACACTTTTGATGTGTATCTTCGTTGGAGAAAATAATATACGAAAGAACTATACATGTATAATAAATCAAAACAATATTCTCAGTAATTGTCATAATATCCGAATGAGTACGATGACTATACAAATGATTAATTACTAAAGCAAAGGTAAAAGCGGAACAAGTTCAGTAACACATCACAAGTATTCTAAAGACATGAAAATATATTTTTTTATCTTTTTTTTATTATCAACGAGGATTTGCCGGGTTTGTTAGGTTGAGAGAGAAGATGTAAAATTGGAACGCATCTAATTTAATCGATTGATGGATATTGATGCATCTGAAAAATAAATTACGTAAGCTGCATTTTGCAGCTATAATTAATTCTATATTTCTTAGGAATCATTTTAAGTCAACACAGTGCCGAATATAAATTGCCTTGCAAAACCATAAGGATATTCCATGATAATAGATATTAAAACTTGTAATAAACACCATACCATTCGTCTGTGTTGCTTCGAGTCTTCATGACAAATAACCTTCAGGTGTTTTGTTGTTAACCCTATAGAGAATTTGAATCCCTCCTCGACTTGACAGTAAGGTACAGACGAATCCAGTTCCGTCTTGATTATATCCTGGAACATGTAAAAGATTGAAAGTTGATTCACAATAATTTCTTGATAATTTATGACAGAGAATTAAAGTGTTAAAATGGTTAGTAAAAATCGCCTTTATCGCAGGGTGCTTCAATAAGATGCGCCACTATTTCCATCAGATAAAATCCGCTAGTATTTTACAAATTCAAAATTGATTCAGAGTTTATAGTTAATGGCAAGTGTAAGCAATGACGAGTTAAAGGCTATAATTACTTGTCCATATTTGGCTCTTAATTGACTTTAATGTTTAAAATATTTTGAAATATAATTTTACAATATCATAACTGCACTTGTTAACTTTATGGAAATATCTCTCATAACAAGATTCTATGAATATGAATAATTGTAAACTACGTTACAAACACTCTTTTTGTTGTGGCGACGCTTACATGCCTTGTATTATGAATGTATATATATCTCCATTACAAAAGTGATGGTTTCCCTTTTGTACTTCCTACTATCTGACCCCTCTCTCCATCTCTCTTTCATTTACACAGTTACCTTTCTTTTTCATTTAACATGCTTGTCCCTTCCCGCATACTGTACTTCATTCCATTTAGGCAAGTATTATCTTAATATTCTGCTTTCTTATGTAATGCATAAAATTTTATGTGATAAGTCTTATGCATTTTAACGTATGAATTGTACCTATTCAATCAAAATTGTATATACATGTATTATCCCCCCCCCCCCGCCTATTGCCAGTGAATGGTAGTTTGTCCCATCATCACTGGTAAAGGACCTGGGTTTATTTTACCTTCTCTATTTGATTATGAAATAAAGATGATTTATAAAATTTAATCAGAATACTGTTTCGTTCTCTTTATAACTTTCCTGAGTTACGGTGTACCATCGTATTTTATCGCTGCAGCATAAATGATATCAATAATTACGAATAATGACTAATTCAATGTTGCATAAAAGTTCTTTTTTTTTCATGAACAAATGTTAAGATTTTGAATATATATTGAAATAAATTTGTACGCCGGTAATATTTTGAAAATCCTGAAAAGACGCGTACGTCAAGATGTTAAAAATGGTGAAAACTTAATAAAAATACCTGATCATATGTGTTATATGGATAGGTTATGTACACGTGTAGAGATGGTTGCTCTGCTGGTGTCTTCATAGTGGGTTGGAAGACTAAGCATGTTAGTTGAATTTCTCGAAGATTCTTTGAAGACACAGCCAAAACTTCAATATGACGCGTACAAAACTCAATCGTAGATTTTGAGATTGTTGAATCGTCAGCAGTCAGCATTCTGCGACCGAATTTTCCTGAAGTTTGGAAATGGACGTGGAGTTGTGAATTTTGGATCTTCATTAAAATTTGGTGTATCGCGCTAAAGTGCCGGGAAGACGAATATATTTCAAAATCAGACATTTCTCTTTTACAGTAATTGAGTTTTTTCTACTTAACTATGCATACATTAGTTCTGTGGAAGTGAGTTCGAAATGATGCGGATTCGGTGCAGATATTATCCAAAAAGTTCTTATCCTTATGAGGTAATTGTTCACCTGATGAGATTGTGGCCGTCAACGGAATAACTTTGGGTCAAACTTGACCTGGTGTGTGTTTCATAATGATATTTGTAAAATTACGCACAACTTTACGCACGACTGGAACATGTCTTTTAAGGTCATGAATCAAATATACAGGGATATCATTTAGCACAAGAAAGGATCACCAGTCGTGTGTAAAATCGTTCGTATCTTACGAACAGCCTTATGAAACACCCAGCTGAACTTCTAAGAGTGGATACATTCTGATTTCAAACTACAACCAAGGTGAATTGGACGATTTTCATGACTAAATTCATACCTGACTCGGTCTTGGTGTACAATACAACAGAAGAATCGTCGTTTTGTTCCCGGAACTTTACACAGTGTGGCAGTACTATCGATGCCGGCTTGAGAAGTTCTTGATGGACAGAAGTCTCTAAAACTGGAGTAATAAGAACTTCATCGTCGTGTATGGGAAGTCTGAGAGTATTGTGGATTGATACGCGAAGGGTGACGGTTGATCTCGTTCCTTTCGGAATAGCCCCTTCAGGAATAGATACAGTAATTCCAAGTTCATCGAGGGTCACCCTTTGTCCCTTATGATCAATGATGCCGTACGAGATGAAAAATGGATAGGTTGAGTGACATGCCAGGCCTGAGGGGGTCGATAAAAAAAAAAAAACGTTATTCAAAAAAATTCACAATATGAATTAATTGAAAAGCGTCAGAGGCGATGTACGAATGACGTGTTACCTTTTGCTATGCGGTCCGCACAACTGAGGTGAAAAGCCTGAGCTATTGCAAGAAGCCTCTCCCGAGTTCCACCTTTGCTGGACCATTCTATCAGCATTTGTAGGGCAGCAGAAACAACCATGTGTGGTGCAAAGTCTACAGATGTGTTAATGATCTCCATGACACTGGTAGGCTGTACACCCAAATGACGAATTAAACCGAGGAGGTCTACCTCAGACCGAATGAGTTTTGCTATTTCGTCGTAGCCTCCTGACAAGTAAGCACACAAATTTGAAACAATTATGACCCTAATATTCATATGAATGCAATTACAAGTGGATAAAAATACTCTTGACAGAGGCCTTGATAAAAGTAATTTACAGGAACCAGGTAAAAATGCCGTTCGGGTAAACGGATAAAGATATTTAACCCATGGTTATGCATTCCAGCTGCAACCAAGACGTATGTTCTTTATTAATCACCAATTGGCTTTAGAATTAAAATTTACAAAAATTTCTTTAAACTCACAGGTAGGTAGCTAGTTAAGAGATTTCAAATAACCTGTTTTGTCACCGGAGATGTACTTCATCAACAACTCGTGGAGTTCAACCTCTTTTACTCCTTCTTCTAGGCCATCATGCCACATAAGTAGGATTTGCATTGCTGTTGCATCCAGTGATGAAGGATTCTGCTGAGTGACGTAACCGACTATGCTGATGTCATCAATACGAAGGGCTTTACCAAGTGAACATGCTATTTGGAAGGTTTTGACTTGATGAGCCACACTAGAAAGTTCTTCTGTGTTTGGTATTCCACCGTGTTGATCGAGATCCTCATGCGTTACCACTTGCTCACAAGAAGGCCCAAGTGGATCATCATCTTAAAAATATACAGTGCGTCCCAGAAAAAACGAAACCGAGATTTAGCGATGATTTATCATAACTTAATCACAAAAACAATAGACAAATGACCTACCAATGTAAAGCTATTAGAATCTCCTCTTTCATCTGAAATTACTTAGAATATTCCTCATTCACGCATGAGTGAGCAAAAACAATTTGAAGAAAGGATACCAAAAACTCATTTGGCGGGCGGTATCTGAATTTTAAAAAGAAAACCACATGTCTTAAAAGTTCAATATCTGCTCTTTAATAGATACCTCAATCACAGAAAATGGTCAAGAAATAACAAAGTTCTGGTTATTTGAAATAAGGCTTGAATTTCCATAATTTCATTAAATAAACCGGTTTCCCACCGAAGCTATCGCACGCTAACAAAAGACTTAATGCATGGCTGATCGTAAACAAAACGGAGTGTCGAGTGAGTTTGAACGCTAGCCTGTAACCTCTTCATTTTATGAAATTATTGAAATTCAAGCCTTATTTCAAATAACCAGAACTTTGTTATTTTTTGACCATTTTCTGCAATTGAGGTATCAAATTAAAGAGCAGATATTGAACTTTTAAAAAATGTGGTTTTCTTTTTGAAAGCCAGATACAACCCGCCAAATGACTTTTTGGTATCCCCTCTTCAAATTGTTTTTGCTCAATGAAGCCTGAAGAAGAAATAACCTAAGTAATATCAGATGAAAGAGGAGATTCTAAGCTTTACATTGGTAGGTCATTTGTCTATTTTATTTGTGATTAACTTATGATAAATCATCGCTAAATCTCGGTTTCGTTTTTTCTGGGACGCACTGTATATTAGCAACAAATAATCATGTGTTGATTTGAAAATAGAATTCCGAACCTTATTTCGAAAATAGAATTCCGAATACTTATTTTACAACTGTTTTTACTACATGCTCCTTATTCAATAAAAATAATAAATATTGTATCGGTCATACTGATATCTAAAAAAGTATATATTGGGTTTATTTTCAAATGTGCAAACGCAGTTAAGGCCTTTTCTTTCTAAAATACTATCCCATTAAGCAACGATTGATACATCGTTTTCAACAAACGGAGGTGTCCCCAGGGGAACAAACTAGGCCCGTTTTCCCAGTCACGGCATGTGACCATTTTCATGTGTTAAACCTTTGGATTTTCATAGGGCTGGCGTTTATTTAGTACCAGTAAAGAGTGGGTCACCGGTCCTTAGTTGGGCCATCCGTGACTCTTTGGAGAATCCCAGAGCTCCTTAGTATATTACATTATCGATGTTTATTATTGTTAAACAGTTCATTTTCTGTGTATTTCGGAAATAAACCATTTAATAGTAATAATTCATTGCGAATTCATTTTGTCACGTATATCGTGCCCTTTTCGCATTTTTTCTAACGCAGGTCCCCAAAGTTTAATGACACTCTCATTACTCTTCTATACTCTTTACACACTATTTTCCTCTTCTACCCTGTCGAATTATAAAGCCAAAACTTCACATTATTAAATGAATATTGAAAGCATCCAGCACTCACAGCAGTATTGAAATGTGCCTCCAATATCTCGAGCATAGCATCCTCTATGCCAGTAATGTCTATTCACTGAAGACAGTTACGGAAATTTATTTTAAAAATATTATATTTCTATCGCTATTACTATGCTTCCAAGGCATAGATGGCAGAATCAACTAAATAAATTGATACAGATTATAAAGTAACCTCTAGGAAACAAACTGATGGTATCTTTTATCTTTAACCTTTCTCACACAAATAATTATGTGACATAATTTACATATGATCGGGTTTAAAAGCTTAAAATAATATGCACCTAATTATACTTTTCGAATGACCGTCAAATAAACATTACAAAATAGAAATTAAAAGAAAAGATGTAATCAATGAGCAGGTATTCATGAGGCGAAAAATTCATGAAAGAGCGTGAAATTTCGAGCGGTTTCGACGTGTCGATAAAAGCAACAGGGGATATTATGCCCGCCTTGCTTAGATATCAGAAATGTATTGTATCACCTCGACAAACGTTTCCCGAAACATCTTTATTCGTTTCTGCTTACCCGTTTCTGAAAAGTCAATGATCTCCATCTTTTCAAGATCGCTTTCCAGTTCATTTGGCTTGGTCATTTCTACAACGGTCTGTTTGAGAACTGTAGTAGTATCTTCTTCTGAAAAATAGTGTTAAAGGCATCAATATTTTATTCAACTTGTAAAAGGGTACTATTGAAGGTAGTTTACATTCTTAGAATAAAAAATGGAAATGTCTTTTCTCGTATTCGTTTTTTTCATAGCGAGGATTACATATTAACATTTGGCCAGGAATGGGCAAATTGCACAGCATTCCTATTTGATTTAACAGTTATATCGCTATGCAGTAACTGATATACTCTGCAAAGTCTTCTTTCTTTTTAATGTGGAGAAACTTAAATCTCTCCGATACTAGTATATTCCACGTATTAGTCAATTGAATACAAAGGCTATTTTTATACAAGTCTTCAGTTTCCTCGTTATTACTCTGTTATCGGTTACCTAAATTCCAACCCAAGCGAACCCCATTAAACAATAAAATTTGCCGTCTTCCATTTTTTTTTGTTTCCCCATACCTTCTAAATGTTCAGCCTTATGCACTGATTGTACAGATTCCCAAACACATTTCAAGGTTTCAATCGCCTTTTCTCCGGGAGGCTGAGATGATTTCCATTTAGAAAGCATCAGGATGTTGGTGTCTCTCCTGTTAGGAAATGTCCGGTGTTTGATGTGTTCAAGCTCTGTCGAAGAAAAACCAAGTTTCCTTCCAGTCTCGAAGTACTTATCTGGTTTTATCTTTCTGGATAAATGGAGTAGCGTCTTGTCTGGGATTTCCCTGTATAATTGTAAGGAAACAACAAGAAAATTACATCATTTGAATCCGAATCTTCATTTAATGATTTTGTTGTTCATAATGAAAAATGTCTCCAATTATCAAATCTCAATATGTTAGTTGACTTTCCTCAAACTTTGCAAGAAATGTAAGAGAGAATTTTAACCTTTTTTTAATCCACTGGAATCGTACAATCTTAGCAGAATATTATTAAGGATGATGCCAATTATTACCAACAAATTAGAAATGGTAATACCTCGGTCACATTTGCTCTACGGCGGCCGTACTGTTAGTCAAAAACAGGCGTTTCAACATTTATTGTACTATTTAGATATAGGTAGTTCGAATAAAAATGAATAAAACGGCTGTTTTTGACTCGCCGTGCGGCCGCTGTATAGCAAATGTGGTCATGTATAAATAAAAAACTAATTGGATAAGTTTAGATATAGAAACAGTATAACATATTTAAAAACTGTGAATTAAAGTGCTTACCCCGATGAACCTGTTTGTAATGCACACCGATCTATCAAAGAAAATGAGGAAAGAAAATTCGACAAAAAGGGTTTCTCTTTTTATATCTGAATCCAATTCTTCTGTTTTATCTAGCCTCCAAACCGTTTTCAAACTTTCCCACAATATACCATCGAGCTATTGTTTATTTTTTCACCAGTTGCCTTCATCCCCAAAGCGTTAACCTATCTCTACTCGCTTTGCTGTAATATCACCTTTTCTAATCTCTCTTTCCCTCTTGATATTTAAGCACACGCCTATAAACTCGATATCCATTCTCAGACACCAAACAATAATCCTAAAACACCATTCATATATCTCGCAAACAAAACATACATTCCATCAACGCATGCACATCCGTGCATCCATCCACACTCCCCACACCTTCATAACCTACCCACACAGGCAAACTCACTCCATCGCATTGCCCACACCCACATTCTCGTACCCAGAACACACAGGGCAACACATCTTCTCACTTGCACTCGCCGCCCACCTCCGCGTGCACCACCAAAACACACACACTGCCCACATCCTGGTACCCATGCAGAAGACGCAGGCCAACACATGTACACACTCTGCCTAAAAATCCTTACACATTTCTTACACCCACATCGTCGTATGTGAACCACCCCGACAGAACACATATGCCAACAAATCTCCGCACATTGAACACACCCACATCCTCGCGCACCATCCCGAACACGCAGTCAAACACATATACGCACACTGCCACACCCACATTTTCATTATACACCACCGGAACACACCGGCCAACACGAACAGTGTTTCCGTGTTACGCTTGTTTAATTTATTTTCTTTCATTATATCAACCTTTTCTTTGGCTGGACTTGCCCTTAGATTTAAGGTCTTATTCCTTTTTTTCAGATACCTGGGACTGATCGTCTCCTCCGATCTGTTTTTTAACCCACTTTTACTTGGTTATATCACGCGCTAATCGTCTATTTTAGGATTCATACGACTGGTAGCACGCGGTACGTCTGCATCCTACATCCTCCGTCTTAGAGTATGGTTTGCCTGCCTTGCATGCATCCAACAACCTCAATACAGGTATACAAGCTTGAGCGTTTTCAGAGGACAGCCAAGAGACTTGCCCTAAAACAGCGTCGTGGTGATATGCTCTATAGGCTCTAAACTATTCACTGGTCCTCGCTTCTCGACGAAATTGTCCCCTATATCCATTTTCATTTGAGTGTCTTCTTAGAATCAATCCCTGTCATCTTAAAAAAGTTTATTATCTTCATCTGCCCTCCAGAACTCAGTCTATTTCCTTTTCACCCTCTAGACGCCTTCCAAGACTTTGGAACTCTTTCCATTTGAGTAATAGATATGATGGTGTCTCAACTTCCTTGTTTTTGTTCTTCGTTGAAGAGATACCTTGAATTTCTTTACTTTCTTGTCATTTTATTTTACCTTATTTTTCACCTCGTTCTCATTACACTCGTGCACCCTCAAACATACAGGCCAACACAAGCATGTGTATCCACGCACACACTTCCTACACCCACAAAAACATCCACATCCTTGTGCAACATCCTAGGCATATATATACACAGCACAAACACGTGTATCGATCCTCACACATCCCTCACCCACGCACAGAGAAGACATTCTAGTCCGGGGGCTGGGAGAGTTTATTCAGCTTATCGGGTACAAAAGGTTTGATGGTTCCAAGATGTTGGCATGATATCAGTGGTCAAGAAAATGTGTTGCTGCCGGGTCAAATCCTGTACGGAAGGCACACAGGGCCCCATTTTTGTCGGCCATCTTGAATTTTTCATGAAAATCAATTATTTTCATATTTTTGCACAAACAATGGAAAAACATTAAATAAATACGCATTTCACATTGATTCAGACAGTAGAAATCGATTGCAAGTGTTTTTAGGACAGTCCGGTTAATATTTTTTGAAAAATATAAGACGTTATGCCAAAATTTTCATGTTTTTAGGCAAAAATTTGCATGTGCATTGATATCTTTCTGTTTTCTCATTAATATCAGCAATCAATGCAAAATATCAGCATTCAACACGAAAGAGAATATATTAACGAGGACATTGATATGCTTCATGACAGTATTAATGTCTTAACTTGCTTAGATTAGGGAAAATACCTCCATATGCATTCCCCGATATTGCAATAAAATGACACCAAAAAGCAACCTCCGTCACTAGTCACACTAGTAATACCGATTTCAATGCGCTCCCTAGCTTGCCTTTCAAAAGAGTACAATAGACTCAATCGGTCTTGCCTCGCCTTTGTTGGTGTGACTAGCACGCATTAGTGCATGTAAAGGGTGCCGCGATAGAAAAGTGTATATTACATTATGGCTATGAGAGCAAAAGGCGTTTTCTTTTATACATTTAAGCAACTTTTATGTTAATGAAACCTCTTGGAAAAGTTAGAGGAGGGATTGCCCTGCATGTCGCAAGCAATTACATTCGGACACCTCAAAACATAGTCCCGCAAGAGCCTGTCGAAGGTACCACACCCTTATCCGAAGCTTGACTACTAAAATATCTTGCCTTTTGGAGCCCTCAGTGTGGCAAAATGATGCTTCGGTTAGGTAAAAAACAACTTTTATTTTCTTGAAATCACTTGGAGACGAAAGAGTAGGCTTTTCTCTATCAGCTACATTTAAAGAAGTGAGAGCACAACAAAGCCTACCCTCTCAGGGGGCTGCCCCAGGTTACCCATCCCGTTTTTTCGTATTTTGCCCATTTCTTGGAAAATTCGTCATTTTGGAGCCACATTGATGAGAAAAGTGTTTCTACTATGTAATGAAACCACTTTTATTGTTTAAACCACTTGAAAACGAAAGAATAGACTTTCTTCTATCTGTAACATATAAAGAATTACTGGAAAATGGAAGCCACCCCCGTTAGTGGGATGCCGAAAACACTATCCCCTTTTTTTCCGTATTTTGCAAATTTATGGAAAAATCTGCAAATTTGGAGCCCCCACTGAGGCTAAAGGGTGTTTCTGCTAAAAATCAATCCGTTTTCTTGTCTTAAAACCACATGGAGACAAAAGAGATATAACGAAGTGCTGGCACATAGAAGCCTACCCCCTCAGGGGGCTCTTGAAGTCACCCGGCCCCTTCCCGTATTCTGCCAATTTATGGGAAAAATCTGCCAATATGGAGAAACTGAAGAGGGTAGGCGTCGATGTGCCAACATCTTTTTATATGAAGCTGATATTTCAAAAAAAAATCTTTTAATTTCCAGGTGGTTTGAAAAAATAAAGTGACTTTACTATTGTATCAGAAACGCCCTTTGCCTCAATGGCGACTCAAAAATAACGAATTTTCTAATAATGAGACTAAATGGACAAACAGGATCGGGTGACTTAGTATTCGGCAGCCCCTGAAGAGGGTAGGCGTCGATGTGCCATGCAGCACTTCTTTATTTAAAAAGCCTACTCTTTCATCCCCAAGCCCAGGGGAGTTGAAAAAAATAAAAATGGTTTTACTTGATAGCAGAAATACCTTGTTGCATTAATGGGGCTAAACACTGCGAATTTTCCAATAAAGAGGGAAAATAGGCAAAAAGGTGGGGGTGACTTCAGCTGCCCTGGAATTGAGTAGCTTCGATGCGCCAGTACGTTTTTTGCATGTAGCTTTTTTGCAGGTAGAAGAAAGCCTATTCTTTCACCTTTAAGTTGCTTCAAAAAAATTATTTGGCTTCATTATATAGCAGGAATGCTAATTTATCTGAACAAGGGGTCAAAAATTGCGAATTATTCAATAAAGTGGGAAAATAGGCAAAAGGGGGGGATTTGGCAGCCTCTGTTGGGGGTGGGCATCTTTGTGCGAGCACGTCTTCAAATGAAGCTGATGGAGAGAATCCTACCAATAAAAGCTACTTTCTGCAAAGCGGAAACGCCGTTGGTCTCAATTGGGGTTCCAAAATCGTGAAAATGGCGAATTTTCCTAGGAAAATACGAAATAGGGGTTTGGTGACTTCAGCTGCCCCCTGAGGTGGTAGGCTTCGATGTGGCAGCACTTCGTTGTAATGTAGCAGATAGAGAAAATACTACTTTTTTGCATCCAAGTGGTTTTAAGACAATGAAAGTATTTTGCTGTTTAGGAGAAACATCTTTGTGCCTCAATGTGGGCTCCAAATTCGCAGATTTTCTAATCAAAAGGTAAAATACGGAAAAGGGGTGGGTAATTTCGGGAGCCCCTGGCGGGGGTATGCTTCAGTGTGAGAGCGCGTCTTCAAATGAAGCGGATGGAGAAAATCATACCTTTTTGTCTCCCACGAGTTACAAAACAATATAAATGACTTTCTGCAAAGCGGAAACGCCGTTGGTCTCAATTGGGGCTCCAAAATGGCGAATTTTCCTAGAAAAATGCGAAATAGGGGTTGGGTGATTTCAGCTGCCCCCTGAGGGGGTAGGCTCGATGTGGCGGTACTTCGTTATAATGTAGCAGATAGAAAAATACAATTTTTTTTGCATCCAAGTGGTTTTAAGACAAGGAAAGTGTTTTGCTATTTAGGAGAAACATCTTTTTGCCCCAATTTGGGCTCCAAATTCGCAGATTTTCTAATAAAAAATGTAAAATACAGAAAAGGGGTGAGTAATTTCAGGAGCCCCTGATGGGGGTAGGCTTTGCTGTACAAGCACCTCTTATTATGTAACTGATAGAAGAAAGGCAACTCTTTTGTCTCCATGTGGTTTTAAGAGAAGAAAATTGATTACTTTTTAGCAGCAACACCCTTTAGCCTCAGTGGGGGCTCCAAAATTGCAGATTTTTCCATAAATTTGCAAAATACGGAAAAAAGGGGAGTGTTTTCGGCATCCCACTGACGGGGGTGGCTTCCATTTTCCAGTAATTCTTTATATGTAACATATAGAAGAAAGTCTACTCTTTTGTCTTCAAGTGGTTTAAACAATAAAAGTGGTTTCATTACATAGTAGAAACACTTTTCTCATCAATGTGGTTCCAAAATGACGAATTTTCCAAGAAATGGGCAAAATACGAAAAACGGGATGGGTGACCTGGGGCAGCCCCCTGAGAGGGTAGGCTGTGTAGTGCCCTCACTTCTTTAAATGTAGCCGATAGAGAAAAGCCTACTCTTTCGTCTCCAAGTGATTTCAAGAAAATAAAAGTTGTTTTTTTACCTAACCGAAGCATCATTTTTGCCACACTGAGGGCTCCAAAAGGCAAGATATTTTAGTAGTCAAGCTTCGGATAAGGGTGTGGTACCTTCGACAGGCTCTTGCGGGACTATGTTTTGAGGTGTCCGAATGTAATTGCTTGCGACATGCAGGGCAATCCCTCCTCTAACTTTTCCAAGAGGGTTCATTAACATAAAAGTTGCTTAAATGTATAAAAGAAAACGCCTGTTGCCCTCATAGCCATAATGTAATAAACACTTTTCTATCGCGGCGCCCTTTACATGCACTAATGCGTGCTAGTCACACCAACAAAGGCGAGGCAAGACCGATTGAGTCTATTGTACTCTTTTGAAAGGCAAGCTATAGCGAGCGCATTGAAATCGGTATTACTAGTGTGACTAGTGACGGAGGTTGCTTTTTGGTGTCAATTTATTGCAATATCGGGGAATGCATATGGAGGTATTTTCCCTATATCTATAAGCAAGTTAAGACATTAATACTGTCATGAAGCATATCAATGTCCTCGTTAATATATTCTCTTTCGTGTTGAATGCTGATATTTTGCATTGATTGCTGATATTAATGAGAAAACAGAAAGATATCAATGCACATGCAAATTTTTGCCAAAAAACATGAAAATTTTGGCATAAATTCTTATATTTTTCAAAAAATATTAACCGGACTGTCCTAAAAACACTTGCAATCGATTTCTACTGTCTGAATCAATGTGAAATGCGTATTTATTTAATATTTTTCCATTGTTTGTGCAAAAATATGAAAATAATTGATTTTCATGAAAAATTCAAGATGGCCGACAAAAATGGGGACCTGTGGGCCTTCCGTACAGGATTTGACCCGGCAGCAACACATTTTCTTGACCGCTGATATCATGCCAACATCTTGGAACCATCAAACCTTTTGTACCCGATCAGCTGAATAAACTCTCCCAGCCCCCGGACTATTCCTATTTTCGTCCGTATCATCTCCATTACCTTCATCCATGGAGTCCAGTGATGTCATTATTGCGATTAATTCTTCCCTTGCCGCTTGACCAGAGGCTTGTGTCTGCAGCCATTTTACTAGGATGTCATAGAAGGCATGTTGTCTGTCTCCCAATCTTTTGTACTCTATTGCATCCAAATGTGGGATCGTGAAACCGAGAGCTACCCCTAAATCATAAAACTGATCAACCGTCATCTTTTCAGCAATGTTCAAGATATCAACTTCCCGGGGGCCACCTTTTACAACTTCTTGGACCACTCTGAAAGAAGATCATAAAGGTACTAAAGGGCAGTAATCAAAGTTAGACGATTATGTCCGCTAACTAAGTACAATTAAACTGGTCCCCAAGTTGACCAAAAGGTAATGCACGAATGTAAAAACGTGAGCTTACATGGAAAAGGATTTCGGATTGAATACCATGGACAAATACTGCCGCCATCAACATATTCTCCCCGTTTATATAAATCCTTACAATAACTATCACATTTCCCCTGAAGTTTAAAATAGTACAGATTGTCATTTAAGACCCCATGTTATTTTTTTTTCGTAAGTTTTATTGTTGGTATTATCACTTGACCGTTCACTACATGACTACCGCAACGTGGTTGATCCCGTACAAAGCCGATCAGAATGAATTTACTCAGTAGTCAATGAGTTAATACTATAAACGTGCATCTTACCTTGTAAAGGCAGTGGGTTCCAAATTTTGTTCTTCTGTGACAGAAAAAAGGATAACAACATTGTTTTAAAATCACTCTTATTGATATCACGGGGTTGGTAAACCAACCACTACCTCAAAGACATGAATAATTATGTCGACCTAAATGAGTTGTAAAAATATAAATATCCATGAATAAAACTTAATATATTGTTTGTTGAGCACATGCGCTTTAAATTGCAGCTAGTCTGATAATAGTCCCCTCTGTAAATCAAAAGGACTCTACCATGAACATACATACCAGAACATCTAATGACAAAATTGAGAGCTACGGAAACATCGACCCGTTTCCCCGTCTGTCTAAGGTTGACTGTCACTGGGGGATCCGTGTCATCTTCATGCGAAGGTATGGAGAGAACAATTCGGTGTTGCATTCTACTTTGAACGTCTTTGAGTAGGAGTACCTGTCGTCAACAACGCAAAGAGGGGAAAAAAGGTGAAAATTTTTAATGGCAAAATGGTAACGTCATTTCAATGTGATCATAAACTAATGTAAAACAAACAAATCAATTACCTTCTTGTCCACTTGATCATCACCTTGATAACATGCTACATTGACATTCCCAGACTTGGAGGCAATTCTGATGGGAATAGAGGGATGAGCCTTGTGGTAAGATTGCTTTTTTTCCTCCTTTTGTATTTCCTGTTGAACCAAAATTAAATAGGATGTCAGAAATTAGATGGAATATAATCGTAATGCTACATTTAAAAGTTTACCAGCATCTCAAGATGAGGGGGAAATTCAGACTCTCTTGCTCAATATGCATACTAAAAAATGATAACATATAAAGCTTAAGGAATGTGACAACAAATCAACATAGCAACAAAAACTGAAAATGAATAGTCGTAGACAGATAAAACGTGGCTAGATTTACTGTCCGTTCATCTATCCCCGGCCGATACTTGATACGTACATTTTAATCAACAATAATTACTGTACACGGGATTATTCAGTATTCGACGGTTTTCCGAGGTTTCTCTTGTTCCAGTCACACTAACTACTTCTAATACTAAGATTACTTCTACTACTTAATATCCGAGATTTATCAGAACGATTCCATATCCTTAAATTGACTCTGTTTTAATGAACTGTCATCATCATTGTCATGCTTTGATACGTACCACATCCATTCCAGGAATGTTGGCATGTAGTCGAAGGTGGACTTTAATCTCCCTTTGTTCTCTTATTCTATCTGGAATATACGGCGTGCACAAAAGTTGGTGTGTAACCACATTTTGCTCAAGAGGAATTAGAACCCACCAGTTTGCAGAGTGTAAGATGTACAGCTCAAGATGGCTTTTGCAGACCCTGCAATGTGGTGGTTTGTCGGGAGAGTTGGATGATCTCCTTCGTGAGGTTTTCGGTAGATCTAGGTATGATAATAGATGATGGCTTTAAGAGGAAGGAACAGAGCCGGGGATGCTTGCTTCTGAATTGGTAATGTTTTTAGAGGAGTTGGTACGCAAAGGCAACAATCAACCACAAACCATTAAGAGGGGAGGGGGTGGAGAAAAAGTTATTAGAATTTGGCGTGACATCTTTGGAGGAAGATTTTAAGACAGGCGTTTTCGTCTTTCACCCGTATTATCAAACTCGAAAGCAGACATAAGATTGAAGACTATTTAAGATTAGAACATACATGTAATTATCAATAGCTCAACCAATGTCTTGCCTAAATGTTCCCTGGGTTATTTACTGAAGCCAAAAGACGGAAATTTAACCTTTACATCATCCAATATGCTTACCATTAACTGGATCCCATTCATATGACACGATATCTGGCTTTACTTCATCTGGGTTGGTGACCAGTGCAGCATGTGGTATCCAGATCTTAGCAGGTTTCAGGAATATCATGTTTGGAGGATCACATCTGACCCCATAGCAGGCTACTGATTCATCATCCTGGATGTCAACACAAGGAGGGTCCCGTAGAAGGGTTAGGGTGACCTCTCTTGATTCTCCCTGAAGTATAGCCTCGGGTGGAACGAACATTGATATGCCATGGTCATCAAGTGAAATCTTCTGAGATCTATCTTCTTCGACTTTGACGCAGCTTACAGAAGGTCCCGGTTGTTTTTCTGTTTTGTTAATAACCATTAAGTCGAAAATATCATTTTGATAAAAATAATTTTGATAATTCAGTCAGGCAATAATAATAGTTTGTTGCTCGTAACTCTAATGTAACATTTAAAATTAAATTTGCCACGCCCAAGTAAGAAAAAGTGATTTTCAAGCCTTCACGGTATTTTTTCCAGGTGCATGATGGATCCCAAATCTTCATAAACTTTTCATCATGTTATACGAATCCATTTCGAATTCTTTATCGAGCTTAAAGTCATTAATGTATCATTATTATTTTTCTACTTATTAAACATTGACAAACTCTTTATTAATTACGACAAGTAAAGTGCTGTCGTGGTTTACATGGAAATATAGCAGTAAAAAACAAAAAAAAAAAGTATTAAAAAAACACCAAAAGTCATAAAATAGAGACATCAGAATAATTATTGCAACCTATCTATCTTAACTAATTAATAAAAATTAACTTTGATAATATTGGATCAATCCCCTATTCAATTTGTGAAGTAATTTTGTGCGTTACGCACATGCAAGACAGACAGCCGGAATGTGATCGTCATCTATAAACTACCTTAACTAATGAAAAAAAAAAATGGATCAATAAACTAGAATTTGTAAAGTAACGTCCATGAATGCCGTTTTTCTGTCCGGAATCTTTGCTGACTTTATCATCACCCCCTCCTATTTAGTTAGGCGTCAAAGTTATGAAATTCTCAAGCATTTAGGATTAATAATGTTACAGTGATGATTGTGATCATAACATTATTGACTAATGAAAATTCTTTATGGGGTTACAGTAGGCAATTAGACCTAGTTCACAGTTTTGTAGAAACGTGAAACATATTAATGTGCAGGAGTTCCTACCTCGGTAAGACTTGATGTCTTCAAGGGAATTCAACCTGAAAAAAAATCATTTGCCATATTATTGTCAAAAATCATTATTTTGTTTTATTACAAAGTTCTTTTTGAAAATTGTTCATAGTTATCAAATGCTTTGTTCATTTCGAGCTTATATTTTTTAACTAAAAAATATGCCAACGGTCATTATTTTGATAGAAGGAGTGCTGTTAATCATTTTGAATTTTATTTTGTCGTTTCTAGAAATTACATTGGATAATATTTTAGAATTGAAAACAAAACTTTATTCTCTATTTTAGCAAAGAATTAAAGGCATATATATATATATATATATATATATATATGTTTTTTTTTTTTTTTTTTTTTGGGGGGGGGAAGAAAGTATAATCACATGGGATTTGATGTAAAATGGTGTCGAAATATGCCTACTTTGAGTCTTTAATGTTCTTCTCCATAATTGTTCTTCATTTATATCCTTAATGTAAATCATGTATATACCGAATTGTAAATACTGAATAGATAAGGTGACTCAAATAAGGATTAAAGAAAAAATACCTTGTCAATATCATCTGTTTGACCACTTCATCCTTGGCATAATGGATTGGTAGCTTGCCTGACTTATCTTCCACATCTATCTTGGCTCCATTTTCAAGAAGATAGAACACTAAGGCTTTCCCGGGAGAAAGTTCTCCACCGTAAAACTCAGCAGAAATCTGCAACTTTCAAGAAACATGTCTCTAGCTGAAAACTATTAAGAGTGCCCAAGTTACAATGTTGATATCCATGTACAAACACTAGAGCTTGTGCAAATTGCCCTGATATGATGTTTTCCAGTAAGAAACGCTTGAGAATGCAACAAAGAGCTGCTCAAAATGTCATAGGTAACTTTAATTATGAGACTAGCAATGGCACCACCTACTGAAGAATTTATCTTGGCCAAGTATTGAACAAAGGCGTGATTATTTTCTAGCCACCCTAATGTCATCACGTCTGTGTAATGAAATTGAAATGGTATTCATCTCACGAATTTGATACTAGAATGCCGGCTCCCTCAAAGTAGTTATACCAAAATGTGACAGAATTGTTTTAACAAACGATCAAATATGCCGGTGCGAAAGTCTGGAATGAACTTCCCAATAATTAGCAAAACTCTAATTCCGGAAACAGCTTCAATTCGAAAAAAAAAACATTGTTCCTAAATGCTTAAGCGACCTCCCCCTAATGAATTTAACATAACCGTTCTTTTGTTTACTTATGTATTTTCCATATCCTCGTGTTAACATTTCTTTCTTTTGAACTGATTGTATTGTTCGATTGCTTCGATTTCTTTATTTTATTTACGCTTCATTATCTATCTAAGATAAGATACAGTCTTGATTTACACGTTTATGTCACATATATGTATTTATTTTTTTACGAGAAAATATTATGAGTACATTAATGTTTTATACAGGACCAACATGAGCTTGATATGTTGTTCTCATATATTTGAATACATACAAATATAGTTTGTAAAGTTTTCAAATATATGAAAGGTGCAAAATAATCTGAGAATAGCTCTCATATGCAGGATGAATTATCTTTGTTATATAACTGCCTTGTTAAACTGTAGAGTACTATGAACTCCCTGAAGATCCTCTTCAAACAAACATAACGTTATCATTTGTTCAGCAGCGTCAGTGAGATAATGTTTATTGAAACTTTCAGTACTAATTATCTTGCACATGGGCTAATTTAACGGCTAAAAATGTTCAGTGTTACTCACGTTCCTAAGTATGTCACTATATTGTACACTTCTCTCTGTCCTGTAGCAAAGTTTGATTGCTTCATGAAGACACGTCTGACCGTCTGCTGACTGGACATTAAGATCTGCTCCATGAGTGACTAGATACTCAACATCAGAAGTATGACCGTCTTGTATCGCATGATGAAAATAACTCCGAGTGACCTGGGAATAGAGAATGTTTTAAAATATCATATTACCATAATGAGAAACGGTAACGTGTTTTTAATCATTTGGGGGGAAACGCCTATATACCTTTACATTATTGCATCAAGTCCACCCAAGAAAAATGCTGATTTGAATTAATAGACAGAATATCAAACAAACATACATTTAATACTGAAAAGTTCTTCAAAGTCGGATGTAAATAAGAATGATTGTTACATTTAAAATTTTCGCCTTTTTCATTTTTTTTGTACCAAATAAGTTATGCCCAACTCAATAATAAATATAAACAAAAAAAAAACAATGGCATCCCTCATTTTGATATTCATTGATTTAATAATACAATATTCAATTTTTCTTTAAAGATTTGACAATAAGGACAAAAATTTACTAAACAACAGACTACTAAATGGTTAATTTAACATGTTCAGGGAGCTTTTTTTCATATGACAATGAGGAGAAAATAAAAATATTACATATATTTCATCATACCAAAGATACGATAAGGGGAAGATCAGACACTTCGGCGAATTTTCAAAACGCTCGAGTGATGCTCATGGGGAAGGGCGCCCGATAGCGTTGAGTAGGTAAATATTTCGCACATCGGCACGCTGCTGTGTATGAAACATATGGGGAAAATGAGAGAACGGATTTTGGAGAAGGCACAAGGGCAACGCATATGGACAATTTCACCTATTATAACATTCATCTCTAATTCAAGATATAAAAAAATTGAAGGAAAAAAAATCCTGAAATGTAAATATCGTCTATTACTTCACCGCTTCACCATTTCTGTCATATGTTTTTCACACAACCATATCGCTATACGGAAAGGTAAAAAATAGTCGTTACTTACTCAACGCTGTATGGCACTCTTTCCGAGTGTTTCATTGCGCGCTTTTTGTACGGTCTGATCGTTCCCTTGTAATATATTTCAACATAATAAATTGAAATAGTGACTGGGTGATGTTTCAGTTCCCTCATATGCATACCGACCAAGATGTAAATAAATTATGCGAATCTTTTAAATGCCATAACTTATTTTAATTTATATTACATTTTGATGAAATTCCAAGTGTTATGCTTGTTTGATTAAACCTTTTATTAAAAAAAAATAAAAAATTGTGGTAGACTTGGACGAGAAAATTGTACTGAAGCACATATTTTGTACTTGAAGTTTTGTTTGAACTTTCATTTGATGGTTGATGTATTGTGTTTAAATCCTAGAGTAGAAGGTTGGAGTAAGTTGGATTAATTCTTGTAATTAGAAAATTCCAAATTGATATTAAACTGAATAGCAGTACATAAAAGCAGAGGAAGTGTTATTACAATAAAGATCTCACCTCGGACGTGGAACCTGTGACTAGACTCTGTTGGAACCCAGGCAGCAAAGTGGGCTCAAGAAGAATCGTTCCGTGGATGTCGTCTAACTCAGGACGTGCTCTTGGTGCCTGGAGATCAGGAACGATATCACGGCGATCATCCTGAACGGTAGAGAGTACTGTATCACCGCCATAAGCCATTCCATTGTCTGTTTTCGCTCCTCGAATTATCAAATATTCCATAACTTCAACATGACTATTCTGGACAGTAAATAGCAATGCAGTCTGACCATCATTATCTTCTCTGTTCACGTCAGCTCCTCGACTAATGAGATATTTGGAAACATCAAGATGACCATTCTGAGCTGCAAGGTGTAATGCAGCCAAATCAGTATTATCCCCTCTATTCACATCAGCTCCTTGACTGACGAGATATTTGGCTACATCAAGATGACCATTCTCAGCCGCACTGTGTAATGCAGTCCCACCAGTTATATTCTGTGTATTTACTTCAGCTCCGAGATGGATGAGATATTTGGCGACAGCAAGATGACCATTCTCAGCTGCACTGTGTAATGCAGTCAAACCATCTTTATTCTCTCTATTCACTTCAGCTCCTTGACTGATGAGATGTTTGGTGACATCAAGATGCCCATTCTCAGCTGCACTGTGTAATGCAGTCAAGCCATCATTCTCTTCTCTATTCACTTCAGCTCCTTGACTGATGAGATATATGCTGACATCAAGGTGACCATTACGTGCTGCCATGTGTAATGCAGTCCAACCAGTATCATTGCCTTTATTTACTTCAGCTCCTTGACTGATGAGATACTTGGTGACATTGAGATGACCATTATGAGCTGCAATCTGTAATGCAGTCCAACCATCTTTTTCCTCTCTATTCACATCTGCTCCTTGACTGATGAGATATATGCTTACATCAAGGTGACCATTATGTACCGCACTGTGTAATGCAGTCAAACCATCATTCCCTCCTCTATTCACGTCAGCTCCTTGACTGATTAGATACTTGGTGACCTCAAGATGCCCATTCTCAGCTGCACTGTGTAATGCAGTCAAACCATCTTTATTCCCTCTATTCACTTCAGCTCCTTGACTGATGAGATGCTTGGTGACATCAAGATGCCCATTCTCAGCTGCAATGTGTAATGTAGTCAAACCATCATTCTCTCCTCTCCTCACTTTAGCTCCTTGACTGATGAGATATTCGGAGACATGAAGATGACCACTCTCAACTGCACTGTGTAATGCAGTCCAACCAGTATCATTGCCTCTATTTACTTCAGCTCCTTGACTGACGAGATATTTGGTGACATCAATATGACCATTATGAGCTCCAATCTGTAATGCAGTCAAGCCATCATTGTCTTCTCTATTCACTTCAGCTCCTTGACTGATGAGATATATGCTGACATCAAGGTGACCATTACGTGCTGCCATGTGTAATGCAGTCCAACCAGTATCATTGCCTTTATTTACTTCAGCTCCTTGACTGATGAGATACTTGGTGACATTAAGATGACCATTATGAGCTGCAATCTGTAATGCAGTCCAACCATCTTTTGCCTCTCTATTCACATCCGCTCCTTGACTGATGAGATATATGCTTACATCAAGGTGACCATTATGTACTGCACTGTGTAATGCAGTCAAACCATCATTCCCTCCTCTATTCACGTCAGCTCCTTGACTGATTAGATACTTGGTGACCTCAAGATGCCCATTCTCAGCTGCACTGTGTAATGCAGTCAAACCATCTTTATTCCCTCTATTCACTTCAGCTCCTTGACTGATGAGATGCTTGGTGACATCAAGATGCCCATTCTCAGCTGCAATGTGTAATGTAGTCAAACCATCATTCTCTCCTCTCCTCACTTTAGCTCCTTGACTGATGAGATATTCGGAGACATGAAGATGACCACTCTCAACTGCACTGTGTAATGCAGTCCAACCAGTATCATTGCCTCTATTCACATCAGCTCCTTGACTGACGAGATACTTGGTGATTTCAAGATGACCATTACATGCTGCAATGTACAATGCAGTCAAACCAGTATCATTGCCTTTATTCACTTCAGCTCCTAGATAAATGAGATATTGGATGACGTCAAGGTGACCATTCTTTGATGCAATATGTAAAGCAGTCAAACCGGTATCATTCCCTCTATTCACCTCAGCTGCTGGACCGATGAGATATTGAATGATATCAGGATGACCATTCTTTGCTGCAATGTGTAGTGCAGTCACACCAGTATCATTACCTCTATTCACGTCAGCTCCTTGACTAATGATATGTATGGTGACATCAACATGACCATACTCGACTGCACTGTGTAAGGCGGTCGAGCCATCATTATCTCTTTTATTGACATCGGCTCCTTGAGTGATAAGATATTTGGTAACATCAAAATGACCATTCTCAGCTGCAATGTGTAATGCAGTCAAACCAGTATTATTCCCTCTATTCACTTCAGCTCCTTGGCTGATGAGATATTTGGAGACATCAAGATGGTCATTCTGAGCCGCACTGTGTAATGCAGTCCCACCAGTTATATTCTGTGTATCCACTTCAGCTCCTATACTGATGAGATGCTTGGTGACATCAAGATGACCATTCTGAGCAGCAATCTGTAATGCAGTCCAACCATCTTTTTCCCCTCTATTCACATCAGCTCCTTGACTGATGAGATGTTTGGTGACATCAAGATGACCATTCTGAACTGCAATGTGTAATGCGGTCCTACCAGTCTCATTCTCTTTTTTTACCTCAGCTCCTTGACTGATGAGATGTTTAGTCACATCCAGATGGTTATTCTGAGCTGCAATGTGCAATGCAGTCCATTTAGTATTATCCCCTCTCTCCACTTCAGCTCCTTGACTGATGAGATGTTTGGTGACATCCAAATGACCATTCTTAACTGCTTTGTGTAATGCAGTCCAACCATCTATCCCCCCTCTATTCACATCAGCTCCTTGACTGATGAGAAGCTTGGTGACATCAAGATGACCATTCTGAGCAGCAATCTGTAATGCAGTCCAACCATCTTTTTCCCCTCTATTCACATCAGCTCCTTGACTGATGAGATGTTTGGTGACATCAAGATAACCATTTTGAGCTGCAATGTGTAATGCGGTCCTACCAGTCTCATTCTCTTTTTTTACCTCAGCTCCTTGACTGATGAGATATTTGATGATATCAAGATGACCATTCCTAGTAGCACTGTGTAAAGCAGTCAAACCAATATTGTCCTTTCTATTCACTTCAGCTCCGTGACCAATGAGATATCTGGTGACATCAAGATGACCATTCTCAGCTGAACTGTGTAAGGAGGTCGAGCCCTCATTATCTCTTTTATTCACATTTGCTCCTTGAGCGATGAGATATTCGATGACTTCCAGATGGCCATTCTGACCTGCAATTTGTAAAGCAGTCCATTCAGTGTTATCCCCTCTGTTTACTTCAGCTCCTTGACTGATGAGATATTTGATAACATCAAGATGACTATTCCTAGCTGCGCTGTGTAATGCAGTCCCACCAGTTATATTCTGTGTATCCACTTCAGCTCCTATACTGATGAGATGCTTGGTGACATCAAGATGACCATTCTGAGCAGCAATCTGTAATGCAGTCCAACCATCTTTTTCCCCTCTATTCACATCAGCTCCTTGACTGATGAGATGTTTGGTGACATCAAGATGACCATTCTGAACTGCAATGTGTAATGCGGTCCTACCAGTCTCATTCTCTTTTTTTACCTCAGCTCCTTGACTGATGAGATGTTTAGTCACATCCAGATGGTTATTCTGAGCTGCAATGTGCAATGCAGTCCATTTAGTATTATCCCCTCTCTCCACTTCAGCTCCTTGACTGATGAGATGTTTGGTGACATCCAAATGACCATTCTTAACTGCTTTGTGTAATGCAGTCCAACCATCTATCCCCCCTCTATTCACATCAGCTCCTTGACTGATGAGATGCTTGGTGACATCAAGATGACCATTCTGAGCAGCAATCTGTAATGCAGTCCAACCATCTTTTTCCCCTCTATTCACATCAGCTCCTTGACTGATGAGATGTTTGGTGACATCAAGATGACCATTCCTAGTAGCACTGTGTAAAGCAGTCAAACCAATATTGTCCTCTCTATTCACTTCAGCTCCGTGACCAATGAGATATCTGGTGACATCAAGATGACCATTCTCAGCTGAACTGTGTAAGCCGGTCGAGCCATCATTATTTCGTTCATTCACATCAGCTCCACGACTAATGAGATATTGGATGACATGAAGACGATCATTCTTGCAAGCGATGTATAATGCGGTATTTCCATTATTATTCCCTTTATTTACTTCAGCTCCTTTACTGATGAGATATTTGATGATATCAAGATGACCATTCCTAGCTGCGCTGTGTAATGCAGTCACACCAATATTATCCTCTCTATTCACTTCAGCTCCACAACTAATGAGATATTTGCTGACATCAAGATAACCATACTCAGCTGTACTGTGTAAGCCGGTCGAGCCATCATTATTTCGTTCATTCACATCAGCTCCACGACAAATGAGATATTGGATGACATGAAAAAGATCATTCTTGCAAGCGATGTATAATGCGGTATTTCCATTATTATTCCCTTTATTTACTTCAGCTCCTTGACTGATGAGTATTCTGATGACACCAAGAAGACCATTCAGGGATGCAATATATAATGCAGTATTTCCATCATTATTCCGTTTATTCACCTCAGCTCCTTGACTGATGAGATATTTGATGATATCAAGATGACCATTCCTAGTAGCACTGTGTAAAGCAGTCAAACCAATATTGTCCTCTCTATTCACTTCAGCTCCGTGACCAATGAGATATCTGGTGACATCAAGATGACCATTCTCAGCTGAACTGTGTAAGCCGGTCGAGCCATCATTATTTCGTTCATTCACATCAGCTCCACGACTAATGAGATATTGGATGACATGAAGACGATCATTCTTGCAAGCGATGTATAATGCGGTATTTCCATTATTATTCCCTTTATTTACTTCAGCTCCTTGACTGATGAGATATTTGATGATATCAAGATGACCATTCCTAGTAGCACTGTGTAAAGCAGTCAAACCAATATTGTCCTCTCTATTCACTTCAGCTCCGTGACCAATGAGATATCTGGTGACATCAAGATGACCATTCTCAGCTGAACTGTGTAAGCCGGTCGAGCCATCATTAGTTCGTTCATTCACATCAGCTCCACGACTAATGAGATATTGGATGACATGAAGACGATCATTCTTGCAAGCGATGTATAATGCGGTATTTCCATTATTATTCCCTTTATTTACTTCAGCTCCTTGACTGATGAGATATTTGATGATATCAAGATGACCATTCCTAGCTGCGCTGTGTAATGCAGTCACACCAATATTATCCTCTCTATTCACTTCAGCTCCACAACTAATGAGATATTTACTGACATCAAGATAACCATACTCAGCTGTACTGTGTAAGCCGGTCGAGCCATCATTATTTCGTTCATTCACATCAGCTCCACGACTAATGAGATATTGGATGACATGAAGACGATCATTCTTGCAAGCGATGTATAATGCGGTATTTCCATTATTATTCCCTTTATTTACTTCAGCTCCTTGACTGATGAGATGTTTGGTGACATCAAGATGACCATTCAAAGCTGCATAGTGTAATGCATTCAAACCAGCCACATCCCCTGTATTCACTTCAGCTCCTTGACTGATGAGATGTTTGGTGACATCAAGATGACCACTCTCAACTGCACTGTGTAATGCAGTCCAAGCCGAAGAATTCGTGCTATTCACTTTAGCTCCTCCACTAATGAGATACTTGGTTACATCAAGATGACCATTCCCAGCTGCATTGTGTAATGCAGTCAAACCAGTAGCATCCTTTCTATTCACGTCAGCTCCTTGACTGATGAGATATTTGGTCACATCAAGATGACCATTTTGAGCTGCCCTGTGTAATGGAGTCCAAATGGTATCATCCTCTCTATTCACTTTAACTACTTCACTAATGAGATATTTGGTGACATCAAGATGACCATTTCCAGCGGCATAGTGTAATGCCGTCAAACCAACATCATTCCCTTTATTCACTTCAGCTCCTTGACTGATGAGATGTTTGGTGACATCAAGATGACCATTCAAAGCTGCATAGTGTAATGCATTCAAACCAGCCACATCCCCTGTATTCACTTCAGCTCCTTGACTGATGAGATGTTTGGTTACATCAAGATGACCATTCCCAGCTGCATTGTGTAATGCAGTCAAACCAGTAGCATCCTTTCTATTCACGCCAGCTCCTTGACTGATGAGATATTTGGTCACATCAAGATGACCATTCCCATCTGCATAGTGTAATGCAGTCAAAAAGGTATCATCCTTTCTATTCACGTCGGCTCCTTGACTGATGAGATGTTTGGTGACATCAAGATGACCATTCAAAGCTGCATAGTGTAATGCATTCAAACCAGCCACACCCCCTGTATTCACTTCAGCTCCTTGACTGATGAGATATTTGGTGACATCAAGATGACCATTTTGAGCTGCCCTGTGTAATGCAGTCCAAGCCGAAGAATTCGTGCTATTCACTTTAGCTCCTCTACTAATGAGATACTTGGTTACATCAAGATGACCATTCCCAGCTGCATTGTGTAATGCAGTCAAACCAGTAGCATCCTTTCTATTCACGTCAGCTCCTTGACTGATGAGATATTTGGTCACATCAAGATGACCATTCTTAGCTGCACTGTGCAATGCAATGCACTCACTATTATCCCTTTTATTCACTTCAGCTCCTTGACTGATGAGATATTTGGTGACATCAAGATGACCATTTTGAGCTGCCCTGTGTAATGGAGTCCAAATGGTATCATCCTCTCTATTCACTTTAACTCCTTCACTAATGAGATATTTGGTGACATCAAGATGACCATTTCCAGCGGCATAGTGTAATGCCGTCAAACCAACATCATTCCCTTTATTCACTCTAGCTCCTTGACTAATGAGATGCTTGGTTACATCAAGATGACCATTCTTAGCTGCACTGTGCAATGCAATGCACTCACTATTATCCCTTTTATTCACTTCAGCTCCTTGACTGATGAGATATTTGGTGACATCAAGATGACCATTCTGAGCTGCACTGTGTAATGCAGTACATTTAGTATCATCCCCTATATTTACTTCAACTCCTTGACTGATGAGATATTCGGTGACATGAAGATGACCATTCCAAGCTGCATAGTGTAATGCAGTAAAACCAGTATCATCCCCTATATTTACTTCAGCTCCTTGACTGATGAGATGTTTCGTTACACCAAGATGACCATTCTTAGCTGCACTGTGTAATGGAGTCCAAACAGTGTCATCCCCTCTATTTACATCAGCTCCTTGATTGATGAGATGTTTGGTCACATCAAGATGACAATTCTTAGCTGCATAGTGTAATGGGGTCAAACCATTATTATCCCCTCTATTTACTTCAGCTCCATGACTGATGAGATGTTTGGTTACATCAAGATGACCATTCTTAGCTGCATAGTGTAGTGCGGTGAAATCATCCTCACCCCCTTTATTCACTTCAGCTCCATGACTGAGAATAATGTTCACTGCCTTTAGAAGTCCCTGTGCGGTAGCAAGATGTAAGGGAGTTAGTCCCGTTGACGTAGCCTTTTTGACATCAGCTCCATGATTTATGAGATATTCAATGATGTCTCCTTGGTCGTACTTAACTGCAATGTGTAAACACGTGTTTCCATCTTGGTCTGTCTGGTGTATGTTAGCACCCTGTTTGATCGATTGCCTTACTTGTCTAATCTTCCCTTTCGATACTGCCGTTAGCAAATCCATACTGTCAAATATACTGGCTACTGCAGTTAAGCCGTGAACACATCATGTAGCTTCGAAATTTATGTTTTATTTGGAATCTCGAACTTAATTTGGTGGCATGGTTAAAGTGTTTCCGTCCCTTCTGTATCCCTTGCGGGGTAAATGATACACGAAGTTTTGTGAAACTTATGACAGTCTGCTCGCCGCCATCCAAGTGCAATTGCGAAGCTCATTATATTATGAAGAAATACATCTCGCAGAATAGCTGAATCAGTTATTTGATTGGTGTCACCGCCTTAATTCATTCTATTGTTACCACCATGAAAACAACGTTTCCAACTATTCATTTATGTACCCAATGCTGACGTCAGATATTCAGTAAGGCTTTTCACAGCTCACTGCCACCCATTGTTCAAAGCAGCTACTATGCACAGAAAATAACGTGAATTAACAAACATGTAAGTATGTGTTGTTAGCATGCATGTAATGACATCTAAAACCATCATCTTTATTTAGAGAGAAAACACATCGGGGATACATAAAATGCTGAGGTAAGGTCAGAATTGCGTGCATCAAATTTAAAAAATCTAATAGAAAAAAGACCAAAGAGAATAGCAAAATAAAAATATATAAAGAAGACATGAATTGAGATTGATTATATTTGAAAGGACTGAACACCTGCTTAATGTAAGATATTGTTCAAAGGGGTATAAGAGGCTGGAAACAGTAATACATAAATAAATATAGTAAAATCTAACCAAAAATGCACCCAATGCTGACGTCAGATATTCAGTAAGGCTTTTCACAGCTCACTGCCACCCATTGTTCAAAGCAGCTACTATGCACATAAAATAACGTGAATTCACAAGGTCATGAAGGGACAGATGACTGCATTTAATCAAATGTCGGAATGCATACTTTTTTGAAAACGTACATGTAGGTATGTGTTGTTAGCATGCATGTAATGAGATCTAAAACCATCATCTTTATTTAGAGAGAAAACACATCGGGGATACATAAAATGCTGAGGTAAGGACAGAATTGCGTGCATCAAAATTAAAAAAATCTAATAGTAAAAGAGACCAAAGAGAATAGCAAAAACAAAAATATATAAAGAAGACATAAATTGAGATTGATTATATTTGAATGGACTGAACACCTTGTACATGGCTAATTCTTTTTGCAATGGACCGAGTATACATTGAGATTTTTAAAAATACCCATGCCAGCAACTTCATCCTGTACGGGGGCCCAGACAGTAGGCCCAAAGTGCCCATAGATCCTGTATATGTCCCACAACTAATTTATTAAGCTAAAAATGTACATGGATAATTCCTTTTGCAATGGAGGCAGTATACATTGGGATTTTCAAAAATACCCATGCCAGCAACTTTATCCTGTACGGGGGCCCAGACAGTAGGCCCAAAGGGCCCCCCGAAAATGGGTTTATTCAGCTGAAAAGGTACATGGCTAATTATTTTTTGCAATGGACCGAGTATACATCGGGATTTCCAAAAATACCCATGCCAGCAACTTCATCCTGTACGGGGGCCCAGACAGTAGGCCCAAAGTGCCCATATATCCTGTATATGTCCCACAACTAATTTATTAAGCTAAAAACGTACATGGATAATTCCTTTTGCAATGGAGGCAGTATACATTCGGATTTTCAAAAATACCCATGCCAGCAACTTTATCCTGTACAGGGGCCCAGACAGTAGGCCCGAAGGGCCCCCAAAAAATGGGTTTATTCAGCTGAAAAGGTACATGGCTAATTCTTTTTTCAATGGACCGAGTATATATTGGGATTTCCCAAAACTACCCATGCCAGTAAATTTACCTTGTATGGGGGCCCAGACAGTAGCCCCAAAGCGCCCATATGCCCCACAACTAATTTATTCAGCTAAAAATGTACACGGATAATTTCTTTTGAAATGGAGGCAGCATACAATGGGATTTTCAAAAATACCCATGTCAGCAACTTTATCCTGTATAGGGCCGAGACAGTAGGCCCGAAGAGCCCCCGAAAATGGGGTTATTTAGCTGACCTGCCAGCAACTTCATTCTGCACGGGGGCCCAGACAGTAGCTCCATAGTGCCCCTCCCCAAAAAGTGTATTTTAGGCTGAAAACAGACATGGGTGATTGTTTTTTGCAATGGAACTTGCATATACTTTGGGGTCATATAAATGTCAATTCCAGCTGATTTACCATGTATGGGGGCCCAGATAGAAGCAAAAAAGGGAACAGATGTCAAACAACTAATTTGTTTGGCAGAAGTGATGCATGGATATAACATAGCTTTTTTTGGATGGAATTTGTATGCACTTAGCTAAGGTTTCTAAAAATACCAATGCCATCAAGTTTATTCTGTATGAGGACCAGACGTGCAGTCGAGCCAAAAGCCCCAAGGATAATAACATTTACATGGCTAATCAATTTTGTAATGTAATCAGTATACCTTAGTCTTTTTTTTCAGTAATATATGCCTGAAAGGGGCCCAGTGTGCAATATATAGGCCTATAGTTTCAATTTGGGATAACGAATATATGCTTGGAACTGGCAGAAATACCCACACTTGATTTACTGGGCTGAAGACATAGAGGGGTAATTAGGCCTATTTACATTTCTAAATTATAAGTGAGGGTTTACAAAATAGATTGAAACATGCATAATCTTTCTTGAACTGAAATAATGACAGTAGCAGCAGCGAGCGAACGAGCACGCAGAATGCCGTGTCCACAAAACCTCTTTCAAGTGGTTTGTAATTATCACAAGGGCTATGGATATGGGAGTATATGCCGTGTGCCTAATACTAACATCTATCACTTTTGCTGATTACAGTTTAAGGCCCGAATATAGTAGAATAGTATTTTGATTTTTAACCTGAAATGTGTGACATTTGCCAATTCCTCTCTTCCTCTCATTTTGGTTACTTTTCTTTCCATTTCCACTTCTATGTATTTTTAAAAAACTTCTTCCTCTTTTCTTGTTTTTTTCCTCTTTTATCCCTCATAATCTTTTGTGTCGCCATCAAAGGTACGAGGCTGCTTCAGCTTCCAAAATCCAACTACATCTTCCCATATATTATTATATATATAATGAGATGCAGGACACCTTGATATATATATATATATATATATATATATATATATATATATATATATATATATATATATATATATATATATATATATATATATTCCCTTTTCAAGGGCTTTTGTTTGAAAAAAATCATTTCTTCCATTTAGTGTTATTCCTTTCTCTTTTCCCTATTATTATTATCGTCTCTGTATCCTTCTGTTTCCTCAATCACTTTCCTTAATCCAGATATCCTTTTTCTCATTAATCTTTTATGCTGTCCTTCCTCCATCTCTCTAGTTTTTATATTTCCTCTTTCTCGTCCCTCCCCTGTCCTTCTTTCCTCTATTTTGTTCACTCTCCCTTTTCTTTAGTCTCTCCCAGCTTCCTTCCTTCCTTCTCCCCCTTCCTTTTCTCTCCGGATCTCTATTTCCTTTCTCGTTTTTCTCTTCCCCATTCCTTTTCTCTCCCCTCTTCGTTCTTTCCTTCTTATTCTTTCTCTTTGCCCCCTTCACACTCTCTCCCATCTATATTCCCCTCCTCATTTTCTCTCTTTCCTCCCCTTCCTTTTCTCTCCCCTCCTCTAATCTCTTTTCGTTTTCTATTTCCTCCATTTCTTCCCCCTTTACTTTTTTCTTTATTTTCCACTTCCTGTCCTTTCCGCCCTCCCTTTATCTTCTCCCTCATTCCCATTCCCTTCCCCTTATTTCCCTTCTCTCGTTCTCTCCCCCCCTCTTTTCCCTTCACTTCTTTCCTCTCTGGCTCCCTTTTCCCATAGCCCCTCACGTTTTCCCTTTTCCCTCCCTCTTCCCCTCTCTTCTTTTCCTTCTCATTTCCTCTCATTCCCCTGTGACGTAGATCCGGTCCTAGCAGTGGGTGATCATAGAAATATTGAGATGAAAATTCCAAGTTTGGGGGACACCCAAAACAAGGGATATTATAAGCGTGTATCTAGCTAATATTACCATCTTTCTCTTAAAGCCTATGAAGATTTTTAAATATCTATATTATAACAGTTTTCTTAGTTACTGAAGTCGGTATAATATCAGTATGTAGGCGAGCGAAGCGAGGTGGTTTGTAATTATATGTCAAGTGGTTTGTAATTATCATCATAACAAGGGATATGGATACGGGAGTATATTGCCGTGTGCCTAATACTAACATTTATTATTTTTGGTGATAATAGTTAAAGGCCGGAATAAAATATTATTTTGAATTATTAACCTGAAAGGTGTGGTATTTGCCAATTCTCTTCTTTCTCCCATTTCGTTACTTTTCTTTATATTTCCAAGTTTATATATTTTTAAAACTTCTTCCCCCTTTCTTGTTATTTTCCTCTTTTATCCCTCATAATCCTGTGCGTCGCCATTTAAGGGACGAGGCTGCTTCAGCTTCCAAGACCCAACTATATTTTCCAATTCCCTTTTATTCTTTTTTTATATTTTATTTTATACGAGACGGCAAGGGCTTTTGTCAAACAAAAATACATCCTTTCCTTTTCCCCTTTTATATGATCGCCTCTATATCCTTCTGTTTCCTCAATTACTTTCCTTTATCCAGTTATCATTTTTCTCCCCTTCTCTATCTTTTATTCTGTTATTTCTCAATCTATATTAGTTTTTATATTTCCTCTTTCACTTCCCTTCCCCTTCCCTCTCTCACCCTCTCCTCTATTTTTGTTCACCCTCCCCTTGCTTTTCTCTCCCTGCTTCCTTTTCTCTTTTCCCATTCCCTTTCCCTCCCTCTCTCTCTCCCCCTTCTCATTTTTCTCTCTTACCTCCCCTTCTTTTTCTCTCCCCTCCCCGGTTCCCTTCTTTTTTTTCTATTTCCTCCCTTTCTTTCCCGACCCTTCACCATTTTCTCTCCTTTCCACCTCCTATCCTTTCTGCACTCCCTTTTTCTTCACCCTCACTCCCCTTCCCATTTCCCTATTCTCCTTTCTACACCCCCCCTCTTTTGAGGGGAGGAGGGGGGGGGGCATTTGGGGGGCCCACTGGATCCACGCATGGCGGGACATTGTATCTGGCAAGTGAGGGCAGTTGTGATCATACAATTTGCATGCAAAGAGGAATATTATACCACAATTAATGCAATAAATGTTTGGAGAAAATTGGAATAAAAGAACATTTCATTTTTTTTTTCATTCGGCCCTGCTGCCACCTTCAAGGTCATCCCAAGTGCTACCCTCCGTTTGCTGTAATCTTTTTATTACATCAACTGGTATCATCTATTGTATCATTTAATTGGTCGTTTTTAGCAACAAGTAATGATTGATTAATTATGAAGTATATAGACATTAATGAAACATGCACAAACTTTTATTTTTGATAACTAATGGATGATGCTTGATCATTATTATGTTCAACAGATAGTTTAATCAGTCAAATCGGTTTGACTAAAATTATGAGTACAATTAACATTTCTCACCTGACAAGTAGTTAAAGGCAAATCAGAATAGGCGGCTGTTGCCATTATGCAATATCAGGCAATACCAATACAAAGAAGTTCAGGGCGTGGAGCTCGATTAGCCACAATATCATTTCAGGGGCCAAATTGGTTTTGTACAGTAGTCGGCCTCTCAAACTATTTTGTCTAATCCGGGTGGATAGTCCTGAACACTCCCATCCCTTTAATTGTTATCAGTGGATGCCTTCATTATCTTTTGTATCCCCCCCCCCCCCAATATTGATAATGCACCATTCTAATGGGCCCTGCATGAATTCTGTCTTGGACCCCACACAGGTAGAATGCTGCTGGCATGGGTAGTTTTGTGATCCTTAAAGTATGCAGATTCCATTTTAAAAAGAATTAGCCATGTACCCTTTCAGCTGGATAGCCCCATTTTCGGGGGTCCTTCGGGCCTACGGTCTGGGCCCCTATACAGGATAAAGTTGCTAGCATGGGTTTTTCTTTTTAAATCGCATTGTATACTGCCTCCATTTTAAAAGGAATTATCCACGTATATTTTCAGCTGAATAAATTAGTTGTGGGACATATACTGATATATGGGCACTTTGGGGATCCTTTCTGGGCCCCCGTACAGGATAAAGTTGCTGGCATGGGTATTTTGGTAAATCCCAATGTATACTCGGTCCATTGCAAAAATAATTAGCCATGTACCTTTTCAGCTGAATAAACCCATTTTCGGGGGGCCCTTTGGGCCTACTGTCTGGGCCCCCGTACAGGATAAAGTTGCTGGCATGAGTATTTTTGAAAATCTCAATGTATACTCGGTCAGTTGCAAAAATAATTAGCCATGTACCTTTTCAGCTGAATAAACCCATTTTGGGGGCCATCGGGGCCTTCCGTACAGGATATGGCCCGGCAGCAACACTTTTCCTTGATCACTGCCTTTATGCCAACATGATGGGACCATCAAACCTTTTGTACCCGATCAGCTGAATAAACTCTCCCAGCCCCCGGACTACCTGCTTAATGTAAGATACATGTATTCTTCAAAGGGGTATAAGATGGTGGAAACAGTAATACATAAATAAATATAGTAAAATCTAACCAAAAATGTACCCAATGCTGACGTCAGATATTCAATAGGGCTTTTCACAGCTCACTGCCACCCAGTGTTCAAGGCAGCTACTATGCACATAAAATAACGTGAATTCACAAGTTCATGAAGGGACAGATGACTGCATTTAATCAAATGTCGGAATGCATACTTTTGTGAAAACTTACATGTAGGTATGTGTTGTTATCATGCATGTAATGAGATCTAAAACCATCATCTTTATTTAGAGAGAAAACACATGGGGGGAATGAAATGCTGAGGTAAGGTCAGAATTGAGTGCATCAAATTTAAAAATCTAATAGTAAAACAAGACAAAAGAGAAAAGCAAAAACAAAAATATATAAAGAAGACATAAATTGAGATTGATTATATTTGAATGGACTTGAACACCTGCTTATTCTTCAAAGGGGTATAAGAGGCTGGAAACAATAATACATAAAGAAATATAGTAAAATCTAACCAAAAAATGCTAAAATATCATCGAAATCTGTTAGAAGATTTAGAAGATGATATAGTTATTTCATTTCGAATTTCGGTAATGTTTGGTGAAAACAATAATATGCATGTTTTCATGAATATTCATTATTTATGATGGCATGTCCTCCACTTTCCCCTTTTCCTTATTTTATCAATCAAAATCATAATTCTATCATATTTTCATTTTTGCCACTCTCCACCCAGGTGTTAAATGTGTATCTGATAGGATTCCAAAGCCTATTTAGTATGCTTTAGAAATTGAGTCTTGGAACTCTGGCTGGATTGCTCCAAAGGGAGTGGAGAGAGTTATACATTGTGTGCGGCCATTGCAAGCATCTGGTGACTGGGGAAATTATAAGGTATCAGGTAAAAATTTCAGAGGTAAAAATGGCAGAGGATAGAATGACAAAGGTATTATAAGCGGAGGAAAAAATGGAAGCGGTAACAATGACAAAGGTTAATATTGCAGACAATGACAAAGTAAATATTGACGTATGAGTGAGAGAAATGGGAAAATACAAGGATTTTTTTTATGAGTTAAAATGCTACCAGTGGGACTGAGTTGATAAGGAAATAGAAACAAATTCTGGTATGTTCCTTTCGAGTTAGAATGTCTTCATTAAATTTAATTTTACACTTACTCATTTATATTTGCTTATGTATTGGAGTATCGAATGGAGTATCGATCTAGGTCATAGGCAGATCCATTGGGCCAAAACGGCCGCATCCCAAAAAAGAAAATAAAAAGAAAAGGGAAGAAGACAAAAAAAGACAAGTAAGAACAAAGAGAAAACAATTAGAAGTGGAATGAGCGCTTATTATATAAAGAACGCTTTCAAGTCAGTATTTAGAATATCTGCTCGTGCTTCGCGCTCGAATTATTGTTCATTGGATTACACATAGCATTTTTTTTCACCAGTTGCTTAAAATTATCTTTTTAGATTAAAAGAAATAGTGCTTCGCGCTCGCACCATTTATTTAGTTAAGATCATGTTAATAGCTAAAAAGTGCATAGGATGTATGGTCGGAAAATAAAAAAACGTTCATTTCACGCTTGACTTCAATTGTTTGATCAGATACTCATTCTCGTCATGGTTTGGTTATAAAAAGTCTTCAGAATGTCAAGTTTGCAAATGGAAATTTAAAAACTAGCTTGAGCTTCGCGCTTGCATCAGCCTATCCTGTTTATGATACAAATAATGTATAAGTGCCTTGAATGCCCAGTTTACAAATTGAAATAAAAATAAGCTCGTGGTTCGCGCTCACATCAATTGTTTTGTTAGATGCCTATCCAGTTCATGATTACATTCCATTAAGTACACAGGTGACCAGTCACGCCAAAACCAACCATAAGTCACGAGGGAAGATCCTGTGTAAGTGGCCAAAAAAGTGATTTGTTCTTCAGAAAGTAAAAAAATGTTAATATTAACTTAGTTGAAAGATTAATTCTTCCTACAGCCAAAATTTAACGTGTTCAAGTTAAGCAAAACACGAGATAAAATTGTCTAACACCATTTCTTTTTTTCAGACTACTTCAAAATTTAAATGAGATTTGTGGTGTGCCCATCTCAAAGCTTAATTTTCTCCTTATTATTTGAAGCTCTCAAGGAATTTCTCCCCATTCAATCAAATAATTGTGTGGGCTATTGCAGATCGATCATGAAAAGTTATATATAATTTTAAAGCTTGGGATGTGTTTTTTAATTCCAATAAAAATCTAATTCGGCTTTGGAGACTTATTGGTAGTTGTGATGTGGCAGTTCACATACATGTAGCGTGTCATGTTGTCAAGTCGAAAAATTGAAAATTTTCAGCTTGAGCTTCCATCAAATGTTTAGTGAGATATCTATCTAGTCATGATTACAATAAGTGCCTGCAATGTCCAGTTTTCAAGTTGGAAAAAAAAAAAACACTAAAACCAGATATTAAATGCAACTGAATCTAGACTTTATTTCTCGAAAATAGTTTGTACAAAATACACTCTGAACACAATCAAATTTACAATGAATAGAATCACATAGTAAGTGATTTACACACAATTGAATTAGAATATAAATAGTGAATCGTTCACATGGTTTGTTTACTAATCAAGAAATACATGTATAGCATTTAAGATATGTTCTACAATCACTTCTAATATACAAATATATTTCATTTTTTAAGACATAAAAATAACTACTCGAAATACACTGATTGTTCATTGAAAGACTCATTTTGAATGACACATTTATAAGGTAAAGTAAAAAAAAATCTAATAGATTTGATCGAAATGTACCATCACAACGTCAGAATTATAACCCAACACATGATTTAATTACATGTATATGTACAGTTACATCACTTGATCTACATGTATTATATAAAATATTGTTAAATCAAGGTTAAATTGAAATAATGTTCAAATGAAGGCTATTAAATACAATTTTCAAGGTGTTTTTAATATTTAAAATGGATGGAATTTAGCGAAAAGATATATAGTTTTGTTCTGCACATTGGAATGTAACAAGCCACAGTATTGTTGTTATCGTTATTTCTATTATTGTAATAAACATTTTGAAGTTTTTTTTTCTGTGATTGATGAGGAGAGTCTAATTTTGTTATAAATCATCGTGAACATTACACTTTACATATTACTAGACTATACATTACAAATTCAAGTTAAAAATTGGAAATACAATAACTCTCAACTCTCCTAAATCTCAGCTTTATCATGTTTATGGGATTTATGTGTGTTGTTTGATGCAGATAAATGGCAGATCTAGTATAATTTATCCTCATTGGATAGTGATTGAAATAGATTGATACCGGGCAATTTTATACCTTCATCAACGTAGACGTTGCTTTTATTCCTTCCATTAAACATTTATGAACAGAATTTCATAATTACCACTGAAATATTCTTTCTATGCTAAGTGAAAAATCACACATTACCTTACTGCTGTATATGTACAATGAAAACAAATACACTCGGGTTAATGGACGGTCAAAATAACGTATACGGAATACGAAAAACTGATATCGGTGTAGAATGTAGGACGGAACAAATTTCAAAATACTTTGTACATAGTTTCAATAAATATCTTTGCATATTGATTAGGTAAAATATCAAAAGGCACAGTATATTTGATACAATTAATGACTATGTTTTAATTGAACAATGCGACAATACTATAAAGACAGTTATCATTTATTTCAGAAATATTATCCTACAAATTCATTTAGTATTATGATGTAAAACAGGAAAAATAATTTGATGAAGAAGTACAATCCTTCCACCTTCTGTATTTAAGAATCATCAAAATTTTTTAACCATTCATGGTTCATAATCAACAATAACCATTAATATAAATTTTATTCTGCATTTAAGAATCATCAAAATTTGTTAACCATTCATGGTTCATAATCAACAATAATCATTAATATCAATTTTATTCTGAGTATTGCAAGAAAATAAAGGTGAAAAGCACACAGCAATATTTACAATTCAGTATAAAAATCAACTAATATGATAATTTCTACAACAAAGTATATTCTCAAAAGTATATATTTAATAAATTAAATATACAATTTTTAGCCAATGCCATGAACTCCCTCGAAACAGAAATGCACAAGAGTCAGATATCAAACAGATTTCTACTTAATCTTTTATTGTTCTGCATTGAGTCTGTAATTACTGCTGCCTCTCTTCAAGTCGCTTGCTGTATATGTAAATCACCCCTTGTAGAGTGAATAGAATGGCCTATATAATATATGACTCTATGGCAATTTGGCTATTCCATTATTTGAAATAGGGGAGTTTTTACTTTTTCTTGACCTCTTTTCGTCTGAGTTGAGTTTGTAATTGTTGCTGCCTCTCCTCGAGCAGCTTGCTGTATGAGTCGATCTTCTTAGAGAGAGCATCTCGTTTGAGTTTGATGTCGGTCAGATTGTTCTGGGCGTCGCTCAGAAGTTTTGTTGTGCTTTTCATCAGCTTCTCCTGTTAAAATAAAACAATGATTTCTCAATTAAATTGGAATGATAACATATCAACAGCCATGGAGAATGTTAGCAATGAGAGATAACTTCTTAATGTTATTGGACATTGGACAGTGTTTCTTGGCCCTTATCTTTATTTTGAAATCATACTTTTAACATACTGAACCAATGGAGGATTTTTTTTTCTTGTTTCATCATCTCACAAAAAAAGTTAAATGAAAACAAGAAAAAAAATCCTCCATTGGTTCCGTCTGTTAATAGTATGATTTCAAAATAGAGATAAGGGCAAAGAAACATTGATGTCCAATAACATTAAAAAGTTATCTCGCATTGCTAACATTGCAATAATTGTAGAACACTTTTCTACGATTGATTGCATTGACTACAACGTACAATCAATCATGGAAATCAAGCATACGATTAATTGCTAACCTTTGTGGTACGGGGTCCAGATATGGTACAGTTACATAACCTGAACTTTGTGAAATCATGAAATCTACTCAGAAAATTGATCACTCTGAAGATGGCCAACGCAAATAAGCACATGTGGGACAGTGGGATGTTATTGCTCTTGCAAGATGTATTAACAATTAAAGAATGAATTGTAATAATAAAACAAATCAAATAACCACCAAATCTCGTATTTGTATGAATAAACATTATGTGGCACATGAATCTGGAAGAAATTGTGTAATTGCTGAGAAATGAGACACATAAGCACGGAACTACAGCAAATAGCCGGGCCTTTTGCAAGCAATAACATTCCACTGTCCCACATGTGCTTATTTGCGTTGGCCATCTCCAGTGTGATCAATTTTCTGAGTAGATTTCATGACTTCACAAAGTTTAGGTTATGTAACTGTACCAGATCTAGACCACGTAACACAAAGGTTAGCGATTGATCGTACGCTTGATTTCCACGATTGATTGTACATTGTAGTCAATGGAATCAATCATTAATTTGTGTTATAGGCCCCTGGTCTGGTTTCACACACTTTATCATGAAATCTGTGTTAATTTCTTTCATTTATCTTTAATACCTAAATTTTGTTTTTATTTTATATAATTGGAATAGAACATATTACTGGGATTTTAATATTCAAATCACCTTTTCTACTGGTTTTTCCTTCTCCTCTTCAGCAAGCGTCTTCTGAGAATGCAGTTCTTCACAGATAGTGCTGATGGAGTCTTGGGTCTTGACGTACTCTGTGCTGAGCTCGGCAAACGTTGCGTTGAGTTTGTCAAGCTTGTCTGTCAGGGAGTTGACCTCATCCTGAAAAGAAAAAGGAAAATAATTTCATTATACAGGGTTCCCAGCTTTTCAAGAAAAAAAAATTCCCTGATTTTGTCCCTGATGAAGTTAAAAAATCCCCTGACAGTTATTCAAACCCATTCCCAGTTTCGCATGTTTTCCCAAGTTGTTGCAGTGAATTACATGTATTTCTAGTATAAAAACAATAATGAAAAACTAATTAGTACCACCATAACCAGTCATTCAATGGATGTTGTTTTGATATGCAACAAAATATAACAGAGTCTGACTGACTACCGTGCATTCGACTTTTGGGCTGATCACAATTCCCTGATTTTTCCCTCATTTCAGGCATTTTCCCCTGATTTAAGGTATTTCTTAAATCAAATTCCCTGATTTTTCCCTGACTAGAAAAAATTAAAATAATTGTCCCTGATGGGCTGGGAACCCTGTTATATTATGTGCCGATTGTGCTTATTATCATATTTCCATTATTTCATTCTCACTTCCAGGATTTCCATTATTGTTATTACTAACACAGCTCTTTTCCCCATTATCCCAAAAGTGCAACATATCAATTGTTTATATTCATGTGATCTAAGAACTACTAAACAGTTACAAGTATATTCTAAAAACTTTCTCAATATACTTGTACATGTAGTCAGTAATGAAGAGTGCCTAATTGTGGACGGCAAATCATTCCATTATTTTCAAGCTTAATGTGATTCATGTTTAATGCATGAAAAAAAAATCTGAAAGCAGTCTTGACAATCATAATAAGTTCACATTCCTCTTATTATATCATTCTTGGTGTTCACTACATACAGTATTCTCAACTTTTCTACAGTAGACATGTGCATAAATCAATATGTGGAAGGATTTATGTTATGTAGCCTTCAGAAATGTTAGCATGTCTGGAGATACATAGTGCAGAATCTGCTTTCTATTCGTGGCACAGAAAACAAATGTCAATATTATGAGGATTTAAGTTTCACCATGCAAGGAGAAAAAAATTATTGTGTAATCTTTCTGATAATAGTTCCTAGAGGAACTGGTGATCTTGACGTAAACTGCTCTATGTCAGGAGTGAGATCAGTTATTTGAAGAACTACAATCCAAAAGATTACTAAACAGTCATTTTCAGGACTACATGTACCTTACATCATCTGATCTCACCACCATGCAAACCTTCAAAGCTCAAGCAAATGTTGACTTACCATCAAGAACTGTTTCTGCAGGTTCTTATCCTGGGCTTTGCTTGCAGCGAGTTTGATGCGACCTCCGGCTGATTCCTTGGCAGAGGCCCCCTGGGCCACGCTCTGCCAGAGGGCTGTACCGCTCAGCTCATCAGGAAGCTGGTCAACTGTTCCTTTCATACCCTTCATCTGAAAAAAACAATTAATGAAAATGAAAACAATATATTACAGGAATTTTAAAGGAGCACACATCAACATTAGGAGTGAAAGACACTCTTGTACTACCTTAGTTAAGGTAAGCTACTGGTTTCAGTGTGCATAGCTTTAGGAGGAATTCCTTTCTGCCGGTACCCATTTTCCTCAGCGGGGTCCAGAGCAGCATTGTGTGAAGAAATTTCTTGCTGAAGGAAATCAACACTATGGCTGGCATTTGAACCCATGGCCCACTAATTGCAAGGTATGAATCAGAACCACTAGATCAAAATGTTTCCAATAAAAAGAAATTGGAATATATTCCACCTGACATACAAAATTGTGGGAATATATCTGAATGAAATGTTTTCATAACGTAAAAGACAGACACTCACAGCAGGATGTGACTTGGACGTTGCTGCCGTTCCGGTCAGTTTGGCGAGACGTCTGTCGACGTCATCACTGCTTCCGTGTTGCCGTGACAACACCATCTTGTCTTCCACAGCTCCGAGGAAGTTCCTCATCTTATCGTTCAGACTGAAATTGCTGAAGGTGCTCATCCTGAAGAGAAACATAAAGGGGAGAATAATTGTATTTTGGTTCAGTTTTCTGGAGACCAATTTAATTTAGGAGATGGTTTTACTGTATACTAGACATACTGTATGAAGCATACAAACCTGACACAGCCTGCGGTGTGCCTAAGAGGGAAACAACATTTGTCTCCTGTGATGACTTATGCTTCATCATCTTCATCATTATCACCACCACCATCATCATCATAAGCATAGTTGTCTCTGCCGTCATCACCATCATCATCAACATCACTCTCATCAGCATCTTCCTCATCTCCATCGCCATCACTGTCATCAACATCATGATCATCACTACTGTCATCATCATCATCACCACCACCACCACCATCAACATCACCGCCATCGTCATCATCACTATCACCATCACTATCTTGATCAACAACAGCTTCATCATCATCACCATCAAATGATTTATCCTTACCTGTCTGAAAGAAGATCCTTGTTGAAGTGAACTCCATCCTCATCACTACCGTGCAGGAGCTTGACATCAAGGAGCCGCTCCACCGAGTCCTCCTTCTCCGTCTCCAGCTGTTCTCCTCGAAACATGGCATCGATTAGGGCCTGGGATTGGGCGGGGTCAAGGGGAGGCTCTTCCAGGGTACTGATGCCCTCCCCGTCCCGGTCGGAGGTGGTGTCCCGCGGCGAGTTCTTGCTTCGGTAGCGGGCAAAGAAGAGATCGTTGCAGACGACGGAGAGCGCGAGATGGAACTCGCGCAAGAAGTCAACGTTGGTGTCATCTCGCATGTCACCTATGAGTAATACGGAACATGGTCCATGCATTGAGCAACTTTAGAAACCATCACAAAACTTAACACATACACATACAAAATTTATCAGTTATCCTTGAGTGGAAACCAATCCCTGAACTTTTATGATACAGAATGGCTGGAAGGGATAGATAATTGGATCTGATAAGTTCTCGTATAGTTTTGGTACATCATATATATCAGCACTATATTCCTTATAAACGTTTACTGATAACCAAATTCTAAACTTTGTTTTTATTTCTATAAACAGCAGCATCATTGTCTGTTTTCATGATTTGACAGATATTACTTGCGGTTATAATCATGTTAACACTGTTTCTTTCATTGTAAATTTTGTACGTAGTCTTTGGTTATCAATGGTGGTACATTATTTGGCGCCATGTGCTGTTAGAATGACTCTAATGAGTGTTGCAAGAAACATGCTATCAATAGCAAGTCAATTTTCTGTCCCTAAATCAATCATACTTCTTGAAATTAATTGCAAATTTTCACTCAACTGCTGGTCTACTTTTTGAAACAAGAAATTTCAATTGATTATAAATTGTTTTTACCATGTACAATGTCATCTATGGTTGTATCATGATTTGGTCAAATAATTAACAACAATAATAATAATAATTTGTTTGCAGCACCCCCCAAGTCACACTCTATTCTTTGTCTAATACGACCATTATTGAAACAAATGTAACTATGTGATGATATCAACTGACCTGCTTTAATATGGGCGAGAGCGTGGATGATAACCAACATGAACTCCCCAACGCTACCAAGTCTCTCCTTCCTCACATACAAGATATGATTCAGATCATCATAGTGGAACGAGTTCCGGTAAGCGTTCCTCACAAGTTTCTCGTTGACTGGGATCTTCTCTGCGATGAGCAGTGCCACAGGCTTGTGGCCGCAGTGGACAGCTACGAGACGCACCACGAAGCATCCAAAGCGGTAAGCCACGAAGCTGCGAGGTGAGAGCTTGTTGAGGTCGATCGGTACAAGCTCCTGGTCATTTGTCCATTCAGAATCATTTTTGTCGGTGAAGATTTCTGCAGGATAAACAGAAATTGAAAACACATTAAGGCCTCGATAATAAGAATTAGACTGGGAATACTATTAATAATACAAAATATACAATTCTATTTTGGAATACTCTTCTATCTGACACACTCTCTTTGTAATGTTCATATTTTTCTTTAAATATGGCCCCTCTGAGCACAAATTAACAATCTACACACCTTACAAATTTAGTAATTGGATATTTAGAGCTGATTCAATGATTTTAAAGAAGTGGCTTCATATACATGTAAAAAACAAAAAATATGCAGATATTCTATTCTGATCTGGCACCATGGTAAATAATATGTGTGTCGTGTGCACGTACAAATTATAAGAAAACAATTTCCATGGAGTCAATTTTTGGCTATTAAGTACGGCAAAGATACGTACCTTCTCCACGCTTGCGCTGTGGTAGTGTTCCATCCTCCATGGTGCGTTTGATCTCACCCAGCTTACGGTAGAGCGGTGATGCCATGAGGAGGTTGGCCAGGTCGGCATCACTGAGGGCAGCAGCCATGGTGTAGTCCGTTGGGAAGGCTTGGTCTTGTTGGGCAGGGGCGTCCGAAAGGAGATGGTCTGATTCCACGCTGTTGCGCAGCAAGATGACCTGTTACCATGACAACATAGGAGTATTTGAAATTAAATGCTAGTTTGTACACTGACTCCTTCAATAATGCATCCATTTTATACAATGCAGTTACTACTGGTATATCTACTGCAATTAAATGTAATGATGTCATTACCCGACTGCAGCTGACCCATCATTACAGGCACTAAAGTTTTCAAGGTGATATATTCTACTGGTACCTATTCATCTCAACTTGGTCGAGTGCGGCACAATGTGGATTGCTGGAGGAATTGATGCCTGGAATAGGATTGGAACCTTGGACCCTTTCATTGAAAGTCAAGAGTCATAACCACTGAACCATGACAATGCCATAAATCATGTTGCTGTACTATGTATCTCATAGAATTCCACAATTTTTATATATTTATAATTCCTCTGCTCCTTATATGTTGGTCCGTCACTATAATCTTTTATTTCTCCAGGGCTCCGGAACACAAAGATTTGCGATTGATGGCAAATATGAAAGAACCGCGCTGATTGGTCCCTGGTCAGTATTTTAAACCAAATGCGCGTGTAACATTGATATTGATTGATCAGTTCATTTAGCGATTGATCGCTTATCTTTGTGTTACGGAGCCCTTGTTTTTTTCACTCAAATATACTTCCTTTCTTTCTATTTCACTCTTTCCTCTTTCGTTCACTCCATCTTCTTACCTCTTCCGCCTTCATCCTCTCTTCTTCTGATTTCAGTTCTTCTTCCTTCTCCTTTATGTTCTCTTCCACTTGGCCCTGTACCTGTTCTACCTTGGCCTTTCGTCTTTCCTCCTTCCGCTTTTTGATCCTCTCCTGCAAGTAAAAAAGAAGTTCAGCATTATTGCTAAATATTACTTAAGTATCTTCAGCTTTTCATTAAGTAAAGTGGTGTTTATAAAATATTTCCAAACTTTTACAAACTCTGTTGGGTAATTGATTTGTGTATAGACTTGGATCATTAACTGAAACTTCCCTGCCAGCAGAATGGTGTGCTGAAGAATGAAAGTGTTATGCATATGAAGAGTTTAGTTGTAAAAGGGGTTAGGTCCACTTTGGACCATTCCGAGAAAATCCATGTTTTTTATTCTCACTTATTGCAATATTCTTATGAGAACTAAATTGTCATGATGTACTACCCTATCATGTGAACATAAAATTGGGTATAAAAGAAATCTACCTGTCTTCAATTTTTTTTTATACATTAAAAAAAATTTATCATTGTGGACCTAACCCCTTTTGCAACTAAACTGAAATGAATCCAATCTCTTTGGATCAAAAAAGTGATTTTTCTTTGCCACTTTCATTCACGTTTTCATTTGAATTTCAAATTTTCTTTCGTATCATCAGAGTGACTAGAAATTTAGAGGTTTAGAGACAGAAAACAGTAAAATTTATGAAAAATGGACCTAACCCCTTTTGACAAATGAGTTCTTCAGAAGAGTTTTGTTGCAAAAGGGGTTAGGTCCACTCCAAGAAAATCATTTTTTTTATTCTCCCATATTGCTATATTCTTATGCGAAACTTAATTTTCATGATACTCTTCCATGAGATTATGAAATTGGGTATAAAAGAAATCTACCTTTCTTCATATTTTTTATGATATTCTTTTCCAAAATAATTCTGCGTAGACCTAACCCCTTTTGCAACTAAACTGAAATGGACCTAACCCCTTTAAAAAAAAAAAAGGCTTTTCTTTGCCATTTTAGTTCACTTTTTAATAGGAATTTCAACTTTTCTTTGGTATCATCTTATAGAGCTACTAAAAATCTATACATTGAGACATAAAAATCAAAAAATTGACCTAACCCCTTTTGCAAGCGAGCTCTTCATATACTGTAGTTGGAATAAACTTCTGAATATACTTGAGTAGTTCAGAAACTTCAGAAAAGATTTTATCAACAGTAGTTTGCTGTCTACGTATTCATCGATCCTTCTAGATGTATTTGCCTAATATCTATCTGTCTATCTATCCATCCATCCATCCATCCATCCATCCATCCATCCATCCATCCATCCATCCATCCATCCATCCATCCATCCATCCATCCATCCATCCATCCATCCATCCATCCATCCATCCATCCATCCGTCTATCTATCCATCTATCCATCCATCCATCTATCCCTACCTCTAATTCACTCTGCATTCTCAGTCTGTCCGCATCCATTTGATTTTGCACTTTCTGTAGATCTCTCTCAAACTCAGCAAGAATCTTGTCTTGATCTTCCTGACTTGCTCCTTGCTCCTTCAGAGCCGCTAATTTCTCCTAAAAACCCAAGAAAAAGAGAAATTTGTTTATAGCAGAGAAAATAATAAACTCATTACTTAATATTTCTAACCCCTGTACATACATTATTATTTTGATAATTTGATCCATCATCTTTCCACACATAAAGAGTACCATCTCCACTCCCTGGGGAGTATGCCAATCTAATGATATAGATGTTTGCATGTTTGCATCAACAGGTACATATATAACACCTGCATAGCAAATGTTGATAGGAGTATTAGTGTGTCTTCTTTTTGTAACGCCTTGATGATTCATTCATATTTAGTTTATATTCATTAGATAGTGTGCATTAGAAGTACTTATCATTGATATTATTTACTATTGTTAACTGATGTCTGTTAAAAAAAAATGTGTAAAAAGACCAACAACAAAAACTCACTTCTTGTTTCTTCTTCTTGTCTTTGATGAGTTGTTCCTTCCTTTTGTTGAGAGCGTTGATTCTCTTTCCATTCTTCTCTCTATCTTTCTTCTCTTCATCCGATAGCTTGCCTTCATATTCCTCCAATTCTCGAGCCATCTTCTTCTTCTCATTCTCCTCAAATTCTAGAGGTCCAAAGTGAAATGTTATACATATTGTTAGAGGAAATAAGGGTAAATTGCCAATTTGTCTACTGCCAACTCATCTACTCACAACATGGTCTACCTTCATTTAGTCTAATGCCATTCCGTCTATCAAAATTCCGTCTAACAACCATTTGATCCAATAATCATTTGGTCCAATCATCACTTTATCTAATCACCATATCATCTATGACTATTTCGTCTCATAACCAGTTGATCTAATATCCATTTCATTTTCATTCATTTTGCACAATTAACACTTAGTCCAATTAGACCAAATGGTATATGGACTAATCGCTATTGGACCAACTGGTTATTAGACGAAATGGTGAGTGGACGAATTTGGCAATTAAACCATGTGGATAGTGAACAAACTGATGGTAGACTAAATGAAAGTAGACGAGTTGGCAATTGGACGAATTGGCATTAGACTAATTGGAAATAAACCAAAATAAGACGGTAGAATCATTATCATCATCAAACACATCATGAACAGCTTCATCATCATCGTCATCAACACCATCATCATCACCACCACCACCACAATCACCATCATCATCATCACCATCCTCATCTATTCCTTACCTTCTCTCTCTTTCTTGATTCTCTCCTCATTAGCCATCCTCTCGGACTCCAGCTTCTGTCTGACTTCTTCAAGTTCTTGAGCTGCCTTTGCTGCTTGTTCAGCGTTCACCACATGGTCAGCATCTTGTTCCGAGCTCAAATCCTTCAGAGCATCGGCATACTCCTACCATACAAAGACCAAGAAATACTGTTTGCCTTTCTTCCTAATTTTTTATTTTCATAATTTTTTTCGTAATCACTTTTATCATCACCTCATCTCAACATTGAGGCCAATAGTCAGTGTGTTGAGAACCATGTGCATGCAAAAACAATCTTGATTGGCGAAAGCCTCTTTTTGACTGATTACAAAACTTTATGTCATTGGGCTTGAGGGTAAGTGCTAGAATGGTGCTAATAAGCCAGAAAACAGCTTTTCTGTCTCCTTCAAAGAGCACAGAGTGATGCATTTTGCGGTGATATGCGCTTTATAAGCATGTCGGTATTTTCATTATTAAGACAGATATTTGAAAACAGAAAACTCAGGATTGATATAAGGTTCTGATGCCTTTCTCAAGTGCAGGAATCATTCACATGTCTCTAAATCTGCTTCCTTCTTACCTGGTAGTGCCTTTCCTTCATCTCCAGCTTAGCTCTGGCGTATCGGAGTTCCCAATCACTGAGGGCACCCTTCTCAATACCCTTTTTCTCTTCCGCTAGCTCCCTCTCCAGCTTATTCAGCTCAATCTGTTGTTTGTTGAGGAGAGCAGCCTTGCGTTGCTGGCGTTGGTCTGGAGTGAGGTCTTCTTTGGCTAGATCGGCGAGTTCCTTCTCGTGTCTTTGTAGCATGGCATCACGTTTGGCATTGTATTTGTCGTGGAGCTTGTCGAGAGCGCCCTCAACGGCTATGCGGCGTTCAGCAGCGAACTGGGCATCCAGGTCCCTAGCTTCCTGAGCTTGGCGTTTGGCAAGGACCTATGGTAAAGTGTAAAGATATGTGTTTGTAGCGAAGGTTTTACCCTGTAAGGTGATACGTAGATGAGCAATACTACATTAGGAATTGACAACCGGACATCATCTAAGGTGTACCCTAATCTTTCTGTCACAGTTTTACCTATGTAAAATTTGCATATCATGCGCTTGAGCTAACGCCCTTATGTCAGCCATACAGGAATTGAAAATCTACATCCCATCAAGAATTATCAAAACCATCTTACCTCCTTGATGACCTTATCCGTGTTCTGTCCACCAGCTTTCTGTATCTCCTCCACCATCTCCTTTCGCTCCGCTTCCTTGACGACCTTCCCATGGACATCCCTCAACTCCTTCTTCTGCTCAATGGCCTCCTTGGCAAGGTCCAGCTCCTGCTTCCTCTTCTGATCCTCCAGGAGCCTCTTCTTCCTCGCTGCCAATCTGTCCCTGACGGCAAGCTGCTGCCGTGTCCTCTCGCTCTCCATGCGATCCTCGATGTCTTCAAGCTCGCGGGCATGCGTTAATAGCAGCTGCTTCATCTCCTCTTCGGAGAGGTCTTGACGGGCAGCCAGCTCGGCGGCATGCTTGTTCCTGGTCTCCGAGAGGACCTTGGACTTCTCCCGCTCCAGCTTCTTGACTTCCTCAGCCTCCTTGGTCTTTGCTTCCTCACTAAGCTTCTTCTGGAGGTCTTCCTTGTCCTGTTCATGATGCTCCTTCATCTCCTCCTGGACCCTCTGGTGCTCCCGGACAACAGCCTTCAAAAATGATAAGATGGATGTATTGTCTTGAACAAGGTCATATTTTATATTCAGTGATGACAGCCAAACTTGATCAATTACTCCAAATACTAACATCGTAATAGCTTTTTTAAAGGAAAATAAACCTGTTTACCTATTACTACTTCATGTATTACAGAGTTATAAAGACAGGTAGATATAAGCTTACAAACAAAAATTAGGATTCAAGAATGCTCAGCTATTACCATTGGAGTATTGAACAGAGTCAAAAAAGTTTTACCATTACGCATCCTTGTAAATATATATAATACCTTGATCTTGCCACATTTGAACTATTGTCTGATTATCTGGGGTGGCTGTGCATCATATTTATTCCAAAGGATATATGTGATTCAAAAACGTGCAATAAGGGTAATAACAAATTCCTTTTTTCGAGCTCACACACAGATTTTATTTTTTAAGCTAAAACTTTTAAAGCTAAATGAACTTTATGAATCACAAATTATTTTATTCATGTACAAATATTTCAATTTAAATTCTATTTTTCCATCTTGTTTTAATACTTATTTTATATTTAATAGCAGTATAAATAATTATGTAACGAGAAATTCAAACAAATTATATATACCGTTCTTTCGTTATACGCTTTCTAAATCTACAATTCGTTATAAAGGACCAAACTTGTGGAATAATTTACCCGATACTTTAAAATTATCTGTTACATTCTCATCATTGAAACGTAGATTGAAACAAAACCAACTGTCTACTTATAGTTAATAATTCCAACTGCCTATCTGAGGGGGGGGGGGATTGATTTCAATGTGTTCGTGTCTGTTTTGTTTGTTTGTTTTTTGGACACTATTCTATTTGTGTTTTTAATCGTACCATAATGTAGTAATCAAGGGAGTCGGCTTTGACAGGTCAATGGCCTTTCTGACTTCCTACATCCGCTACATTTTATTTTCATTTCTTTTATATTTTGACAATTTTTTATCGCTTATACTGTGATTTGAATTATTGTACTCCTTTGTTGTTGTATACTTGTACATATGTTTTTAAAGGATGTCAAATAAATGAATTGAATTGAATTGAAATTATCATTATTTCATTCAACATTTCAAAATAAAAATACAGAGAAGAACAGTTGGAGCGATTGGGCCCTTGACACGAGGGGAGCATGCCATGAAACAAGTAATCATTGTTTTCTTTCGAAATTTGTTTTAAGCTACTGAAATAATTGCATCTGATTGGCTTAAAGTAAAATTGAAACAGGCAACATGCTTCATGAAACACTACACAGGTTCCAAGATTACCTCCTAATCAAAGCGCCTCTAAATGCTAAATATAACAATGCATTATTTCCTCACCTGTTCTTCCATTGAAAGCTCTGCCATGTTGATGGGAGTGTCTTCTGCAACGCCCATTATGCTGAACCCGCCCCCATCATCCTTCTTCCCAACAGCCTTCTCTTGTTCCTTGAGGATGCGTTGAGCCGCCTCCTCCTCGGCGAGGCGGTGCATGTCTTGTTTACGACGCCCTCTACGGGCGGCAAGCTTGGCGTTGAGGTTGGAGGATTGCTGCTCACGCTGGACGCCGAGTTCGTAGGAGATGTCTTCGTTGTTGCGACGGAGCTGATCTAAGAGGCGCTGTTGCGTGACTTGATCTACGCCATGAGAGTCTGCGAGCTGTTGTAGGTAAAAAAAAAACACAAACAAATCTGTTATATATTTCCCATCTCTTTCGCTTTTTTCTCTCTCTTATTTCTCCGGATTGTGATTTCCCTTTGTTGCTTTTCTTTTTCTTCTGTTCATACCCTCTTTTTTTGATATATCTCTCCCATTCTCATCTCTTTCTCTCGCAATATTTACTTCTTCAATTTGGTTCCCCTTTTTTATCTCTCCCTTCTATTATCTTTGCCTACTTACTCACAAACCCACACACTTTTTCTTCACATAGCTTTTACTCTGTCTCTCTATCCTTGCTCTTACACATTTTCCACTAACCTTATCAAGAATCTCCCTATGGCCCTCTTGTAGTTCATTGGCGTGCTGATAACCCATCTCATTCTCAACATTCCTTCTTCTATCAATTCTCCTCCTTCTCCAATCTCTAGTCACTTCCCCTGTCTTCTCTTCTCTCCTCTCTCTCACATTTTCCACTAACCTTATCAATGATCTCCTTATGTCCTTGGACTTCCTTTTAGCTTGTTAATAATCCATCTCATTCTCAATACTCCCTCTTCTATCAACTTTCCTCCTTCTTATCCTGTCTCTAGTTTACTTCACTTGTCTTTTCATCTCTTCTCTCTGGCTCTTTCTCTCTTTCTTACTTCTTTCGCACATTCCACTTACCTTATCAAGGATCTCCTTGTGCCCCTCCTGCAGTTCCTTGGCATGTTGGTTACCGATCTCTTTCTCAATACTCTGTGCCAGCTGATTCTCTTCGCTGTCCAACCATTTCTCCATGGCTTCCATTCTCTTCTGGTGTCTCTCCTCCACCTCCTCTGCCTCCTCACTGGATGTACACTGTGGGAGATTTGTAAAGATGCGGTTGTCATGGTGACAATGTGATAACTGACTGAGAATCTTGAAATGCAAGTGTTTAGATTACTTAATTGATTCTATAGAAAATTGTGTGCATATCACCTATTTCAAGATAGCGAGCAGCATAAAAATCGACATTTTTGTCAGCATGGTCATCTTTATCATTAAAATTGTCAACATGATCGCTATCGCCAGCATCCTCTACATTATCACCATCAACATGAAAATAATAATTCTTAACATACTGCCATCATTATCACGATCATCATCATCGTCACTGTTTGATTTTTTTACCTACATCAGGATCATCATCATCAAGATCATCATCATAATCATCACCATTATCAATGTTATCATCATCATCATCATGATCAAGATCACCATAGCCATGTACACCATCATCATTATGAAAGATACTGATGATCAATGAACATTCTCCCCCTCAAAAAGTCTCATCTCCACCACCACCACCTCCAACTGACTCAACTCACTTTCTCAAGCTCCTTATCGTGCTGCGTCTGAAGCTTCTTTGTCTTCCTACGCCTCTTCTCCGCCATCTTGTTCTTCATATTCCTGTTCAGGTCAGACTTTCTCTTTGCCATCTTCCTATTCAGCTGGTCTTCCATGCTCTCTAGCTCTCCTTTCAGGTCGCTGACATCGCTTTCCGAGAGGACACCACTCTCTTCAAGGTTGGTCTATTGAAGAAATTTTATCGAAATCATGTTTTATGGATTCATTTTATTCCATATTCAGTTACAGTAGAGCCTTAGAGACGATGAAACATAGATCAAAGTTTTTTTTTGTCCAAATGGAGATAGCCCATCTAGAATGAAACCAAGTGGTTTTGACAAAGCATGCATAAACCATATCTAATTAGTCATTTAATAAATAAATGTGGACCAAAAGCCCCCCAAAAGTAGCACATCTTGAAGATGGACAAAGTGATGCATAAAACCCATAACAGATTACACCAAGTACATACTACATCTGTTAATAGAGCACACTTATAATTTTAGAACATATTGGTCTCTCCCAAATAAAGCATAACACCATTTCAAATGTGACCATGTACCAGTTAGAAAAAATAATGTGGACCCCATATTTTAGCCCAAATGAAGAAAGCCTAACACAAATTTAGACCAAGAGGTTTAGACCAAGCATACCAGAGTATTGTTCATGTTATCAGACATCATCTTCTGTTGTTCCTTGGCCAGATTCCTGCTGATGTTAGCCTGGTCCTTGGTTCTACTTGCGTTCTCCTCTGCCATCAGTAGGTCCAGGTCTAAGCCTTGGCTCTGGAGGACTCCCTCAGGGTCGGTCTCACCGGCGTCTTCCAGCTTGATGCCCAGCTGCTCGGCCTATGAAAGAGAATGAGGTTGGTTTCAAAGATGCTTCATAAAAATTAAATTGGTAATTGAACTGCTGTATATAAAAACTCTTCACATGGTTAGACCATAAACAGGGGACGTACATGTACAGACAGAGATTATGGACCCCTACAAAAAAACAGTATTAGCTGATAGGGACATCCAACGAGTGGTAAATAAATAAAATAAAAAAAAGTAAAATTGAATTCTTTGATACATTTGACAAGACTCCTACAAAGAGTCTGGAAATAACAGATAACCAGTTTTGGTGATTCATTTCGATGATAAGAGTCCACCTTTGATTCTAAGCACACATTGATTTGTGATAGTTTTCAGAGAACTAGACTTCCAGTTTTGTAGATAATGCCGTTGGTAATAGGCATGCCAATTTGTGAAGCAACAGCAGTCAACGTAGGAGATCTTGGTAAGATGGGGGGGGGGGGGGTGAGTCACCCCCCTAAGTCTTGGTAGGTGACATGATTGCCCAATATTTTTAGGGTAGTATTTGGCTTGAACATTCATCTTCTCAGCATGACATAGAATAGCATAGACAACAAATTAGCGGTCAAATTCCAGCTACCCTCAATAAGGTACATTGAATATTCTGAATATTGCTGACCTCTGCCTTGTGTTGTCTCTTGAGGGCGCCCTCTTTCTCTCGTCGTCTGTTAGCGAGTCGTCTCATAAGAGCCTGCATCTGATTGGCTTTCTGTTTGTCGAGCTGATCCAGGGAATCGGCCATCTTTTTCTCGTGGTCGGACATGATCTTCTCGATCTCCTCCTTCGTGGTCGCCTGGTCTAGCTTGGCTTGGAGATTCTCAGACATTTGTCGACTGAGCATAGCACGCCTTTCATCCTAGTATATACAAGTGAACGGAAGGAGGTACGTGTAATTAAGATACACATACAAAGAAGCATGAATTGATAGGGTAAAAAATTCAGTTTCTCTTTCCATATTGAATTTCATTTTATTCTTTTAAAGGTTTCCTTCTGGTTAATTCAATTGAAATTTTTAAAGCATAAGAGTAATATTACAAGTATAAAATCTTCATTTTTTGTATAAGTTGTTTGGTTCATTTTAAATTTTCTTTCTATTTCGTCATCCCATACTTGTACAAGTTCTTATTTCAGCATATTTCACATCTGTAAGTACAATATTTTTGTCGGTCAATTAATTTTAAGTGATGATGAAATACCTGACCTAGCATCATGTGGAATACTAAATGCAAGACCATTTTTGTACGATCGCCCTATGATCTGCCACAAATATAATAGAAAATCATTTTTCAACTAGTGAATAAACGATGAAATATTGGTACATTCTGTTGGCTATTTGCAAATGAAAATTTAGTTGAGACCACCAAAAACATCTTGCAATTTGTAGAACCTAGTAAGGACTTCATGAGGGTCCTGTTTTATTAAATTTGTTATAATAACAACTCTGCAATAACAGTTAAAAGCTACTGAAATCCTTAGATTTAGATTTATTTATTTCCGTTCAACAAAATGATATATAATCAGAGTAACAGTACAAATACATGTTCAAAATAAAATGTCAAGTTCAAGGACATTTGAAAAAAAAAAATTGAATCTTGAATGATTGGCTTATGGTATATCTGTTACAAAGTTTTGCATTTGATATTAGAACCGGACCCAGTTGTACAGTGTATGAAATCAATTCAAAATCAAATCAAACAAGTGATCTTACATGCTCCGCCAGGAGTTTCTCCATCTCGTTCTCTGCCTCCTCCCTCAGCTCCTTGTCAAGGTGCATGCGCTCCGCCTTCTGTTTCACCAGGAGCTTGTCCACAGTGGCTCCCTTCCCGGAGACCACACCCCCTGTGATGGATCCACCAGACGCGAGCCCAGCCTGCTGGAGCATCTCCTGGCTCAGAGGGATCTTACCGGTGTTGAGCTTCTCCAGGAGGAGCTGCAGGGCCTCCATGAGCTCCTGCTCCCTCCTGTTAGATCCTGAAGAATCAAAACAACCAAATAAAGATATTTTTGATATGAAATGCATGTACATGTAATAGCTTTCTCTCTTCATAGAGAGTACTGTCAAACTTTTCAACCAACTTCATGCCAATTTAATTCCCATTATCATTCTTAGGTCTTACAATTAATTGCACATATGCAATTGAATGGTGATCTTTTTTCCTTTAACCAAAAGAATTAACCGATTTTTTATGGTTCAAATTACTCTTTTATTTCTAAGTTTGTAATCTATTTCATATAAATTTTAAGCAACCCAAAAAGACATACAATATCAATATTTGGAAGATAAAGAGTCCATGAAAATGTAGACTTCCCTAGTGTGGGCCTGATTACCACTTACAGTGTTTCAGGAATCTCTGAAACAAAATTATTATCATAAAATATGATTTTGACCACTAATATTATGTACACAAATTCAATTGATCTTTAAACACGAAACATCACATTGTCAGAAATGAATTTTATCATCAATACACCTACTACTAAAGCATTTCCTAATTTACAGAGATTGATTTGAAATGTGACTATCACTTGCAACAACCAGCAGATTACTTTGTATAAATAAATTCCAAGGATATGTCTTTGATTATTCACCTGAGAAGTTATAGGTACGGCTTGAAGAGTAATTCATGACTCGGATATCATGGCCACTGCGACTGCTGTCACTGCTCGAACCACTACTGCGGCGTCCTCGTCTGTGGCCGGAGAGACGTTCGAGCTTTGTCACATCAAGGTTGACCAGGAGATCCTACGTCGATTACAAAATATGGAGTGAAAATAAAGATGCATTGAAAGTGGCGCATATGATTAAGGACAGGAATGTTTGTAATGAGAAATAATACTTTCAGAATAATACTGATGGTGGTAGTGGTGGTGATGAGATGAGTCAAAATGAAAAAAAAGGCTATTTAAGTAAATACCTGCTAAAATGAATGTTATACATGTAATTATGATAGTAATGATAGTGATGACCATGGTGATGATGATGATGATGTTGACAATAATAATAATAGTCAGTTCTTGTATAGCGCATAACACATTATGAACAACGTCTCTATGCGCTTCCAAAGGACTTGGAAATTATTACCCCGGCTGTAGCTCAAGCAGCTAGCTTCCAGCGCTCTGCATTTCAATGTAGATGATGACAAACATGATGATTATGATGATGGTGATAACAAGTATCATGATGATGATTCAAATTAGAAAATACAAATCCTACTAAAGCAAATGCCAATGTAAAGAGCCATGAATGGTACAATCTTTCAAAAGAAACACAAATACCTTCATAGAGGTAAACAAAACCCTACCTTCAGTCCATCCGTCTGCTTGGACATGCGCTCATAGAAACCCTGGAGATCTTCTTGCTGCTTGGCCAGCTGCTGAGAGAGATACAGGGTCTGGTCTTCCAGCTTGTCGTACAGAGTCCGCACATTGAAGTCCTCCAGGAGGGTGGGCTTGCCTGAGGCCATCCCTGACACAGCAACGGCTGATGCGCTGGCTACAGTGGTGCCGGCCATCAGTTCTTCCCTGCATGAGACAAGACAAGTGCAAAATACCTGAGGACATTGCAATTGTTGCGGTCCGAGCGACAGTTCAACCTGACATTAGGCCAATGTCCCAAGCTCAAAGTGACATTGAAAACAGTGAAAATTAACAGAAAATGTAGGAAGAACACAGAATTCATACAAATTCACAGAAAGTGTAGGACTTTGGGTCCATACATGAGAATTATGAGAATCACATAAAAATAATGAAACTAGACACAAAATCCAATTTGAGTGATAAAATAACCAACCTCAGCTATGCATAGACCTGGCTCATTAACAAAATTCTACCCGATTCTTTGGATAACAAAGCCAGTCAGTCCTAACCGAACCTTTGTGCATCTCCTGAGCTAAATAAATGTAGCTAGGATTTCAATGACAGTCAACTCACCGTTCTTGGTCCTTGTATTGGAGATACGTGGGAATCTTGGGCGGGGCTCCGAGGGCGCGGTACTTGGGCTTCCAGGCTTTCATCGGATATATCCCAGCATCCTTGGGCCTCCAGACGATGACAGCAATGACGAGCATGATGATACAGGCTCCAAGGAAAGCCAGCATGCCTGGTCAAAAATGGACAAAAACAATTTTGTTTTATGTACGTGTAAGTCCCTCTCTGGGAAAAAAAGCCTGTGGACAAATGGTCTATTACGATCTCTCAGAACTTTCCAAGATGTTTCTGTATAAGCCCCCAAAATCGTAAGTAGACAATACCAACTACACATTAAACTAGATGATAATTAGACTATAAAGAAGGTATTAGACCTATATGTAATGTAGACCAAATGGTAATTAGACCAAACAAGAGTAGGCCAAGTATGTTTAGTCTATGTGGTATTAGACTATCTGAGAAGCAGACCAACTGCTTGTAAGACCAAGTGAATCCAGACCCAGCCATGCAGGACCGACAATGTTCCCCTCGTTTTTCTTACCGATAATGAGACCCCAGTCTGGTTCCTCATTCAGATCATTGTTCTTGCTGATATCCTGCGAGACCAGGTTGGACGGGCTTGAGGGCCCAATCCTGATGTTATCACAAGAGACGTCTTGCTCCTGTACAGCCACTATGATCTCCCAGCTGGGCTCCTGCGCATCGGCGAAGACATAGCGACCCGGCTCCGTGAAGACATGGGCGAAGAACGATATGGAGAGGTTGGTGTTCAGGACGGAGAATCGTAGGTCGCGGAACTCGCTGTAGTCGAAGGTCGGGTTGGTGTTGAAGAGATGGTCCTTCCGGTAGACTGGGTAGTTGCTGAGGGAGCGGTCGGACTGGTCAATGTTGACGCGGAAAAGAATGAGGTCCTCAAGCTCCAGGCAGACCAGTGGGTTCTCGATGCCGCTCACTCCTGTCGTTGACTGGGTGTTCAGGAGACGACGTCTTGATGCGCCGGTGGAGCCCATGGAGTAGTTCATTGTGGTGTAGGAGTCAGAAGAGGCATAGGTCTCAGAAGTGCTGTAGAGCGATGTGGTCACAACCACTGTCGAATCTGCAAGCGACAAAGGCAATCCAAAGACAATTCTTATGCCTTCCGTTTAAATTCAAAATCGAATGAACTGGTCTGATCTTTAATATCATCCTAAGTGTAATTGTAACACAGTACCGTTATCATGGCAACATGATTTCTGCCTTATCGACGTAAAAATTAGTTTGATCTTCAAGATCAGCCTATAAACCAAATTCAAACTTTAGCAGAAACAGGACTATAACTCTGGTTAAAAAACTGTGCTTTCTGCTGATGATTTGCCTGAGAAAAATTGACTGCTTTATTGTTTAATTGCCCTACTCTGTTTTAATATTAATTTTTATTTATTACTCATGGACATCTGTCATCACTCTTGTCAAATCAGTCTTGCCCACATACTACGTACACACATTACCCACTCCATGGAAAGTAATCCAGTCAGGTAAGAACCAAAACTCTGGTCCCCACTTACCTTCTGTGGTGAAAGCATCGACATCGCCCACATCTGTAGGAATGACGCAAGTGGTACCCGTTGAGGATGTTTCACACATCTCTGTCCTCTTCTGTCCCGTAGTGTGTACGTTGGGACCGATAGTTCCTGATAAGCTCTGGTTGGAAATGGAAATTCAATCAGGGATTCATAAAGATAAATAGTAGTTGTGGAAACAATCTAAATGTGAATTTGAAAAGAAACCATTGGAAAGACCACCCAGACCCAGTATCTGCAAGCATAACTAGAAAATATTTTGTAATTGCTGAGAAACTGACAGAATATTGGACCTGTAGGACGTACAGAGCCAATATATCAAGGGCTCTGAACAGAGTGATCCATCCGCATTCTTTTAAGCATTTGTATATTTATTCGAATATTTGTACAATGCATTTTATTATGATTTTTACATGGCAAATATAACTAAACTAAACCAGAAGCATGACATTCCACTCGGCTGTCTGGTCTTGTTCTTTTTTAAACACTTTAAACATCCTCCTTCGATACATACATGTAGCTAATCCTAGTTACATGTATATCTCTACTAATAGCACCATCATCATCGACAAAGACATTAATATTAACATCATAATTTCAATCATCATTATCATTGTTACCTCCTTAAACATCATCTTCATTGTCATCATCACCAATATAATCATCATCATCATCATCATTATAATCATCATTATCATCACTACAAACATTGTTATCATCATCACCATCATCATAATCATCATCATTTTAATCATCATCATTATAATCATCATCATTATAATCATCATCATCATCATTATAATCATCATCATCATCACTACAAACATTGATATCATCATCATCATCATCATCATCATCCCCATTACCACCATCATCATCACCAATGCCACCACCCACTACATACTACCGATACCAGGATGTGCGAGTCATTTACATGAAGATTTGAAAATAGTTTATACGAATTAAATACAATAATTACATGTAGATTCATTTAAGTATGCTTAAATCAAGATTGACATGCGCTGCCTTTCTTGTTCCCATGCTATCATCCTTACCCTTGTGATGGTACTTCCATATCCATCGCTAGATGTTATGGTCACTTGTCCGGTAGCATCGACTGAAGTCATAGTCATTGGCATGTTTGCGGTGCAGTTTGCATCACAGATCTCTTCCGCGGTTGTGTACACATTACAAACACACCTGAAATGCATATTAAAACATTTGTTAAAAATTAATTTGCATCAGAATAAGCTAAACAAATTGTAAATCTTTCTTTTTTATTATTCATATTTTTTTTGTCAATTTCAATACAGCATATACAGCTAAATTATGGAAGTGCAAATTTGAATGCAGATGTAAGACTGATTCAACTTATCATTGCAGATTTAAGAGGGTGAAAATGTACATAAAAAGGTGTTTTTTGTTTGCATTTACATGTACATGTAGCTTGGGTGTCGAAGCTTTATCTGCATACTAAAGTGCATATCCTAAAATGGGAACTTGTAGTTCACTATAATTTTGCACTACCTAATATTGCATTATCTACAATGTACATGCCACCAAAGAGATGAGATGTTCAGAGTACCAAAGAACTCCCAAAGAATTCTCATCATCTAGAAAAAATGTAAAAATTGGGATGTTAGATGATACCTGCTGGACATCCAATCTTACCTTGCAAGAGTCGCATCATACGTTCCACCGCCGGCGTTCTCGCAAGGCACCGTGCAGTTCACCTCGGCAGGGTCGACGCACTCACGGGTGCTGGAGTCGTGGACCTGATTGAGCTCGCAGCGGGGGTCGACCCTCGGCTGGCAGTCACCGTCGCCGTTACCCTCCTCCTGCTCCTGGTCGGTTTCGTCGTAGAAGACGTAGCCCGACTGGCACTCGCAGGAGCCGTCGAGGATCTGGAAGGACCGGTATAGGCCATTGCAGGTGCAAGTTGCACTTCCTAATAATAATAAAGTAAAAAAGATCAATAAAAAATCCATATTTTTTATTGTTCCAAATAGATATCAGAAATGAAATACTCTGAAAATTTGTTTTGCCCAATTGATCGTGGGCCCGGCAGCCTCTGTGCAGAGCCAGATCGACAAGGCTCTATCCTTTTAATCGTTGAAGTTGAACGCCAAACAGGGTAGCAGCAACTCCCATCTTTTATCGTCTTTTGGTCTGACGCGGCCAGGGTTTGAACCCCCGACCTCCCGGTTGTGAGACGGACGCTCTACCAACTGAGCCAACACACCGGTACAACATAACATTATTATGTAATATTTCACGACAGAAAAAAAAATACAATTAAAAAATCGATAATAAGTTAATGGATAACAATCAAGTAAAGGCTGTTGCAGGTACAGGTTGTACTTTCTGAGAAATAAATAAAATGATAAAAACTATCATTACGTAATATTTCATGACAGTTAAAAAACCCAATACATGAAGAAAATAGATAATAATCAAATGGATAACAATCAAGTATATGCACATTAGAACAATGCGAGTCTACTTCCTAGTCAAATTAAGTTACATGTATGGGATGTTGTTGTTTATTTTTGACCCACACCTGTGTGCAATTAATATCCTGGAATTCCATCCAAAAGTGACAGATATGAATGGAAAAATAACCCAAGTCCTTATTTGACATACACTCTTTATTCTTAATTTACTGCCATTTGACTATCATTGACTTAATTGTCAGCTGTCACCTTTTGACCAGTTTTGATGTTATAGCAGTTATGTTCATAATTCCAGCAAAGCTATCAATGTCACCTTCTTCAAATGCATTCAAAAAAACACTTCTATGTCTACATACATAATTCAAAATCAAAGGTGTACTTAGCCTGATGCTGCTCTCTTATGTGCAAAATCAACAGGGCTATATATTCAGACATTTATTATTTGAAAATCTAGATTGTAAGGGAAAATGTCAAGTTTAGAATTTTCTGTCCATGTGAACAGGACCTTTCAGATGCATAACATACCTGGTTCTGAGTGTGAGGCACTTCCGCATGGCCTGCAGGCGACCTGAGCCACCAAATTGTTATAGGTGTTTGCTGGACAGGCCGCGCACTGATCCTCACTGTAAGCCTGGACCTGGTTTCCAAAGGTACCGGGTGGACAGGGCGTCGGTGCGGATGAGTTAGCAGGACAGTAGTAACCTTCCTCACACGGGTAGTCCTGAGGGTTTCCCGTACCTGGGTTTATACAAAGGAAAAATGGTTAAGGATTACTTGCAGATTCTGTGGGAAAGACTTACAATTTGCAAGCTTTCTTAAAACGTTTCATGGTAATGATTCTTTACACAAGAATAGGAAGTAGAGAGAAGAAAGGAAGAAGATAATAAGAAGAGGGATAGCAGGAGGGGAGAGCAAGAAGGAAGAGGAGGAGAAGGAAGGAGAAGAGTAATATGAGGGGGAGGAGGAGGGGGAGGAGGAGGGGGAGGAGGAAGAGGAAGAAGGAGAAGGAGAAGGAGGAGAAGGAGAAGAAGGAGGAGAAGGAGGAGAAGGAGAAGGAGAAGAAGGAGAAGAAGAAGAGGAAGAGAAAGAAGGGGAAAGACAAGGAGAAGGAGAAGAAGAGAAAGAAGGAGAAAGAGAAGAAGAAGGAGAAGGAGAAGGAGAAGAAGAAGAGGAAGAGAAAGAAGGAGAAGGAGGAGGACAAGGAGAAGGAGAAGAAGAGAAAGAAGGAGAAAGAGAAGAAGAAGGAGAAGGAGAAGAAGAAGAGGAAGAGAAAGAAGGAGAAGAAGAAGAAGAAGAAGAAGAAAGGAGAGCAGTACGAAGTGAACAAGAAAATAAAATACTGATATAAAATATCTTTAAAAATGTAATATGCAATGACTAGAATACTAACTTGCATGGCAGAGAAAAGGAGATGGTCTATATTTAGGATATTTCAACTATATAACAAAACTAATTCCCTTTACCTTCTGGGCAGTAGTATCCCTGCGGGCAGTCGGCGCAGTAGAACCTCTCTGTGTGGTTACCATAGGTACCCGCTGGGCAGATACGACAGGATCCCGCTGCGTCGCTACGTAGTGCATTATGATTGACTGCCTTGTATCCCAGAGGACAGGCTAGGGGTACTTCTGTGCCTTCCGGACAGTACTTGGGGTAGAAACACCTGAAATTGATATTAAGGTAAAATAAAGCAGTTGCAGCTAAAAATTATTACATGAGAAAGACTTTAAAATCAAGATTAAATGCTGCCATACTATCATACATGTAGATCTAGTTATGGTGTTTTTAAATAAACTTATCTTTGTGAAATCACAAAATCTTAGCTGAAAACCGATAATTCTGATGATCACCATCACAAAGAGACATATGTGGGACAGTGTATTAATATTTTTATAAAAATACCCAACATTTTGTGGAATTCTGTGCTTATTTTGCTCATTTCTCAGCAAATAGACTTTTTTTTCCAGAGCCATTTGGCACATATTTCATTGATATATGCAAATACTTGGGTGGTCATTTTATCGGATTCTGTTCGAACTCATTTTGAGATCTTTACCAAAAGGGCTATTAATGGTTAACCTGGGATATTTATTTTGCACTCATATCCACCTATATTACCCCAGCTACATGTAGGGTTAGGATGAGGGAGGAGGATGCGCTGGGTAGAGTAAAGTGAAAATGATTTTGCAACAGGCCCACTCCATACAAAGATGGTCTACAAGCGAACCTTGGGCCGACAGAATCGATATTTCCAGAACCAATGATTGTAACTGTAATAAGGGTATAAGTTTTAGAGCTCTCCTAAAACTGTGCTAAGGCTAGAAAACAATGGAGATAAGCTGTACGTTATGGTGTGAAAAGGTTTGAAATGAGATGAAAGAAATGTGATGGTACATGTATGCGCACTGCTAGAAAAGTTAACAGATGAACACTAATAACTTGACAGAAAATTTCATCTGTCCCACCTGTTTGAGAAAATGTAAATCTAGGATTGGCCTTTACAGCCTTTCTGAGATACACTAACTGTGATGTAAACAGAAACACCCCATATAGCAAGATATTTAGCAAATCGTTGAAACTAAATGCTGGAAGAATATAATGAATTTTATACTGCCTAAAAACAAATGATTTCTGCATAAACATTTTGTTAAATAATTAAGATGTATTTTCTGTACACAGTGTACATATGTTCACTAAAAATGACCGCAGTTATCTGTATCGGTAATAAGTAGAATTAATACTTAATTTGATGAACATTATTGTGATTTAGCTGAAATTATTGTCTTAACTATGAATATGACATTACTTAGGCTAACCTCAATTACCATCTTACTCTTAAGCTCAAATTAACAAATTTTTGTGTTCATATGTGATGTATTATTTCATGGAATTGTACCTGACAGAGAGATTTGGTAATACATTTAATTCAATTCAATTCAATCATACTCTATTTAGAGGGATAGATAATAAGTTGTTGAGTTACAGTACAAGGTGCTTACATGGTCGGTGCGAATGATCCAATAGGACAGTAGTATCCTCCCGGACACACAGGGGGTTCCCCTGTTACTCCTTCACAGTAATGACCTCCTCGACATGTGACTTCTAGTGATGCTCCTATGTGGCAAACGCAAATTGAAAATAGGATTCAAGTTCATTTCATCTCAACTCAATAATATTAAAGCAAAAGTTTTTTCTACAAAGTAAATTGCCCTAGAATTTATCTTTAATGTTAAGATGAAATAACTCACAACATTGATAAATTAAAGGGGAAAGAAATGGTACTAGTCTGTATCTTACACCTATTGAAATAGCATTCTGTCATACTATGAGAGTATTCAAAGTTTCAAACTCGTATACAATTGATACGATTATCATTTCATGTGTTTGTGCCCTACGACGGGACTCTTGCATAGAAATCATTCCTTAATAACAGTCCCATACATACATATTCATGTTATACGGGCATATTTCTTCACTGTCCCATACATAGACATTCCTGTTTTAGAGGAATCACTCATCACAGTCCCATACATACACATTTATGTTTCAAGGAATGAGAAGCTCCTTATGACATACTTCCTTAACTTTAGACTCACCTTCTGGACACTCATACGTTGGTCGACAAGGTATACCATGGACGTTGATTGTGTCATTAGGACAATAGTATCCCGGCGTACATAGAGGGCAGTCTTCGTTGCTGATGCGTCCCTCTGTAGTGCTCATTCGTCCTCCGGTGCAAGGCTCTGGTTCAGTTGTCGCTTCCACACAGTAGTGGCCGACGGGACACGGGTAGTATGTGTGGTTTGTCATTCCTGAATATAAAGTATCAGTCATAATTGGTTAATGGAATTATTACTTCTGGGACCCATACATAGCACAAAGGTTAGCGATTGACTATAAATTTGATTTCTACACTTTGATTGCACATAATGATGCAATGAAGAGTAAAAATAAATTTATTACAAGCACAGAAATTCACAGAGATCAGAAAACCTACACAAATTAACAACTTACCAATTCCAGGGGTGTGAGTGGTCACAAATAAAAAGATCTGAAAAAAGCTGAAGAGTGTTGAAAAAGTCTGAAATAGAAAGAGCTCCCATACTTTTTGTACAGAGGAAGGCCAAAAAAAAGCTGAAATTAAGCTGAAAATCAAAACAAAAAAATCTGAAATCAGATAATCTGAACTCTCACACCCCTGCAATTCTTAACTCTTCTGAAGATGACAAGAACACTCTTGTCAAAATGTCAAGTCTGGTGTATCGTGAAACCTCTACACTCTTCTTCTTCACCATGGCAACCTTCAGAAATAAACTCTTATTGCGTAAAAATTTGTAGAATATATTGAACCCTTTTATTTATTGCAAGGTACCAGGAACCTACATGTAGTGCAGAAAGAATTTTTTCAAAAGCAATTAAAAAAATGGGTTTTCACCTGTTTCATTGCAGTAGTACCCAGGATCGCAGTTGAAGCAGTCCTGCATGCTTGCGGCACCCTCAACGTCTCGATAGTGATAGAGAGGGCAGACCATAGGAGCCACACCTTCCAGACAGTATTGACCCAACGGGCAGGGGTAGAGGGTGGGGTCACCTATGAGAAAGGTCAGGAAATATATTTTTTTAGTTTATAAATTTATTAAGGTATGAAACCACCAGCTGTACAGAAATGTTAGTGCTAATAATGCACAAATAGAGGCCCTGTTACAACCAATAATATCGCAGCGTTACCTGATTCCACAACAATGCATTCATTACATCTTGGAACAACGTTGTACGTTACAATCCGAAAGATGTGACTGAGCCTACTGTTAGCGTATCAGAGCTGTCATTACTAGTATACTCATAAAGCTGGTAGTAGGTTTTGAGCAACAGACAAACAACTGGTATTCCTTTCTGAGAACTAAATCAACACCTGTGTTAATCTAGTGTATACTGTACAATTTTCAACATGAGAGGGTCACAAGTAATTTGTAAAATTGCCCCCAATTCAGAACAGCCTTAATGAGAGAACTTTGCCATAAATGTTCACTTGTTTGGAATCTTTTATTTTCACCGGTTGTTTACCCTTGCAGTAAATCCATAGTTTCTAATAATGGGAAACCACTTGTATTCAATAAAGAAGCATTCTCTGTCTTTATCCCTTTCTCCAGCACAGCAAGGAAAGAAGAATGTTATAGTTTCTCTACACCAATCCTCTCACCTTCAAGACAGTAGCTTCCTGGAGGACAGGGATAGCAGTCTTCCTCCACACTGCCAAAGTACTCCGCCCTGTAGGTGTAGTTCGAGCAGGGGATTGCGTCCGTCGTGCCCTCGGGGCAGTAGTGACTCAGGGGGCATGGACCTGCGCAGGTGGTGTTCGCCTCGCACTGGGTCTTGTCCACGTCGTAGACGGGGAAGGTTCCGTTGGGCGTGTACTCCGAGCTGGAGCTTAGGCAGAGGTAACCCTGAGAGCAGTTGCCCTGGAGCTGACCTCCTCTGGAAATAGACACAAGGTCAAAGGTCAATGGTAAATACTCACGGTAATACAAGACAACACTTTAATTTGGGACTCTGTCAGCCAAACGATCTATTCTGCTCTAGATTGACAATAGGAACCAAGTGAAATACTAACAAAAATGAAGTTTCAACGTGTTCGTTTTACAAATTGATTTCTTGTGGGCCAAATTTCATAACGGAACATTGATCCTGCCATGAGATATGATTGCTACCAACCTTAACAGTGAAAAATCCTATCCCTAATTTCTTTTTCATCCTACATTATTATCAGGCCTAAAATCATATTTTTCGTCAAAATTTTGAATCACATACCAAAATTCATCATTCTTACAAGTTTTAAAAATCTTATTGCTAGGGGAAAAAAATCCTACTTAGTGTCACTTTCCCTTGAAATTCTTACAAATCTGTTGGTGCCTTGGAATCTAAGGAAATGACAGACACATAAAAAAAAATCTTTTACAGTATATTACATTTTTGTTTCTTGCTTTTGTTGTTTAAGTAGGGCACTAATGCTGTCCATCATAGCCACTAAGCTAATAATCACACGTCAAAACTGCTACCAACAGAGAAGCAAAACTTAACCCATTACCTAGTCAAACCGGGTGGTCTCTATACAACAAAACCTATGGGAATAGCAGAATTAAGAAGTTGATGGGTTAAACTTACCGGCAGTATTGTCCCGCGAGGCAAGGCAAGCATTCATACTCTGATTTCAAGCCGGTGTCGTTGGGATAGGTGAAGGTTCCATCGGGACATGGGATAGGGGTCTGGGTAGCTGAAGAACAAAAAAAATATATAAATTACTCACTGGAAAGAGAAACAACACTACTATCATCATTTATTACTATCATTGGCCTGAATTCACAAAGGCTGCTTTGGATCCTTCATTTGAAGCTAAGGTTTATCCAACTGGATGTTTCATAAAGCTGTTCGTAAGTCTAGAGCGACTTTAAGAATGACTGGTGAACATTTATTCCACAGTAAATAATCACCAATATGCATTTAATTGTGAATATCATTTACCACAAGAAAGGATCACCAGTCATTCTTTAAGCCACTCTTAACTTACAAACTATGAAACAGACCCCAGGAGGGTGTTTCATAAAGCTGTTCGTAAGTTAAGAGCGACTTTAAGAACGACTGGTGATCCTTTCTTGTGGTAAATGGTATATACATTGGTCATTGTTTAGCGCGTAAGAAAGGTTCACCAGTCGTTCTTAAAGTCGCTCTTATCTTACGAACAGCTTTATGAAACAGACCCCAGGTTTCATTGCATTCATTATGCTGGATATTTAGCACATACATACAATAATTGATACATGTACACACTTTTATCACAGCACACTAAGATCACTTGACTTGAGAAAGTCCACATGGATGTGTGAAAGCTTCTTTAAAATATTGTAAGTTTCGTAAACGTTGAAACATTATTTTATTTGATCATCCCCTACTGATTAAAGCGTTCTGTACCACTACCAGGAGTGGGTTTTTTTCTACTTGCACGATACATGTAAGCATCTGTAATACACTTGAAAGAGTACAAATCAAAAGTCGTATCCACGGCTTGAGACAACAAACCACAAGCCCTCATCCAGTTGCTGGACATGCTATGATAGGAATCACCTTAGAAGAAGTTAAAGTAAGTAAAGAGAAAATATAGTCAATCTGTTATTCAAACAATACCTATCCAAGGGTATGAACTGAAATAATCACTGAGAATTAAAAGTAGAAAGGATTTGATAGTTGTTACATCAAACAAAGCATCAAGGAAAGATACATGTACATGTAAATCTGATAGCCCAGGATGGCCAAAAACATGAACGAAATAGGCAACAGGGATGCCACTAGGTGTCCTCCAAAAATACTGAAACTTATCGCGGGCCGGGATAGTGTCCAAGAATTTTTTTTTTAAGGGGGGGTCCACCTTTAATTTTGGGATGGACACATGTCACAGGTAAAAAATTGGACAAGCAAAAAAAAAAAAAAAAAAAAAAAAAAAAAAAAAAAAAAAAAAAAAAATAGGAGGGGGGGGGGGTCCGCCCCCACCTCAAATTTAGGGGAGGGGGGAGGACCAAGTGGTTTCTTACCTTGTTGTGATCGATGACTTTGAAGTCAATTAGGTTTGAAAACTGACGGTAGTTAGTTGTGTGTTTCTCATAGAACGCTAGACCAAAAGCTTCAGTCACTGTATTTTGGTTGTTCAGCTGAACCGCGTTGGCTCCACTCACCAATACATAGACTGAAGAGTTGTTGGCCCGTACATAAAGACAACGTATCAGCTAACCCAGGGAGCTCCGGCCCGCTTTGCGGGCCGGGGCTAGCTGATACGTAACCCAAGGAGCTCCGGCCCGCTTTCCGGGCCGGAGCTCCCTGGGTTCCGTATCAGCATGCGGCAGTAACGTTAGATCTAACATTCGGCGGAAACCCGATTTTCGGATCGTTTTTGGTACATAAAATGTCACATTATAAAAAAATAATTACATCCAAACTTACGAGAAAATATATAAAATTCAGAAACATCGTACCTTAGACCGCAGTTACCGCTAATTCCTTTCAAATGATGATCAAAACTTAGTCATCCTCGATTCCTTCGTTGGTCATCGTAAGTTGCCATCTTGGATGACGTCATCATCTGTACAGACGTATTTACCAGTCGCTATTATACCGCGATTCGTGCCGCTACTTTGCGCTTGTCTATGTGCGTGCGTTTGGAACTTGTCGCTCGCATTGATTGGCCAGGATATCAATAATTCTAATCAGAAAGCCTTGATAAAAGCATAACTCAATGAACGTAGTAGGCAGTGCGCGCGTTTATAATTTATATCTCGGGGAAATATCTCTCACTCGGTCGATCGACATGCATCGCAATGGGAAGACATAGGGGGGAAAAAAGGAGGACTTTCCGTTTTTTTTAATACACAGAAAACAGGAAAAGTCGGAAATACGGAAATAAGACAGATAGCAGGAAAAAAGCCGGAATTCCGTATAAATACGGAAAAGTGGCATCCCTGAGGCAAACTGGACAATCACATACAAGATGGATAGGACATTGGAACATTGTTAAACCTGATAGTTCAAGAGATAGCCAAGAATGTAAAGGTAGGTAGATGCAGAACACCTCATAATGCAGAACTAGATAACCATCAGTTGAAATAAGGTCTGACAGAGATAAGGGGCCCGTTGCAGAAAGAGTTGCAATCAATCGCAACTCTAAAAATCATATGCAACTTGATTTTCAACCAATCAACAGTGCACATTTGGGACGTGCGATTGATTTTTTGACTTGCGTTTGAATGCAACTCTTTCTGCAACGGACCCCGAGTCTGATAAGGTCTGACAGAGAAGAATAAAACTGGCTGGACAACACTGCTTGGACAATCAACCCCCAAATGGAAAGGAAATTCAGTTCAGGATAGCCAAGAATGTAAATGTACATACAGAACACCACATATACAATACACAGCTACAAAATCATCAATCAAATATCTGGAAAGATCACAGAGAAGAATAAAACTGGCTGTAACTGCTTGGTCAATCACCCCAAAATGGAAAGGAAATTGTATCAGTTTTACAACTGACAGCTCAGGATAGTAAAGAATATAAAGTTAGATGCAGAACACTACACAAACAATGCAGGAATTTATAACGATTGGCCAAATTATCTGGTAAGACTTCATTGCGAGGAATACAACTGGCTGGAAACACTGCTAGGACAATCATAAACAAAAATGTAAAGGAAAGTGGATCGGTGTTAAAACTAAAGGTACATGTAGATGCAGAACACCACATAAACAATGCACACCTGACTAGATATCCTTCAACCAAAATATCTGGTAAGACAGATCTGCTTGGCTGGCAACTGCTTGGAAATTCAACCCCGTAATGCAAAATTGAATCGGTTTTACAACTGATAGCTCAGGATAGCAAAGACCGTAGAGTTATATGCAGAACACCACATACCGGTAAACAGTGCACAGCTAGATATTCATCAGCCAAAATATGCAGTAAGATCTCACAGAGAAGGATAAAACTGGGTGGCAACTGCTTGGAAAATCACCCCAAAATGGAATGGAAATTGTATTGGTGTTACATCTAACAGCTACATTGTAAGAATAGTTGAGAAAACATAGATGTACATGTAGATGCAAATCATTAACAATGCAGGTTTATATAACCATTAGCCAAAATATCTGGTTAAAATCAGAGACAGAAGAATGAAAATGGCTGGTTGCGACTTGGGCTATTACCAACAAAACGGCTGTAGGAATTGCAAAATTCTGTAGTCAACTGGTGAAAAGTGCATATAAGTGATAGAAATGCAAGATTCATGACAAACATTCATCCCTGCGAATCTCTCATTGCAGAAATAATAAGTTAATCAAGGGAAATTTAGGAAGATAAAGTTTCTTTGCTCTTTGTAGAAAAGTACGGTTACCTCTGACGAAAACCTAAAAGAATGAATTTTTGCATCAAAACAAACAAGTACATAGATATGGCTTGGAAGGTTACAAGAAATCAAATCGAAGATATTGATTGTAATAAATAAGAAAAAGAATGAAAGAAAAAAAATCATTTTGAAAGATATACTTCAGATGACGATTGTCATTGCTGGAGACAAATCACTTCAAACTGGACATTACAAATGTAAGTCCCAAATATTACATTAGAAAACCATCTCCAAAACAATACATTGATAAGACAGGCATGAGCATAAAAAATAAAGGAAGCAGGCTTATAGAAACCTATAACCGCCTGTATATTCAGCTAAAAAAATCCTATACAAACCAAATCTAATTTGAAATCCTGTATGTGATGAAAGACGAACATGGATTGATCATGATGGTAATTAAACTGATGTCCTTACTTGCATACAAAGAAGACTGGTGCAAGAATATAGAAATGAGCCCTACTGCCACAAAAACATTGAAATCTAATGCCTGACCGATGGCTCAAAGACTAAATGCGTCTTCAGACCAGAAGCATGGACAAAAATCACATATGAAAATGAAAAATGCATACTGCAAATGGAGAAATTTGGATACTGTAATTGAAAGTCTCTTAAAATATTGTGGTTAAAAAAAAAAAAAAAAACTGCACATGGCCGTATGAGGGCTGAATTGTGTACAATTTACATCAATAATGGGTGATACACTACAACAGAATACAATTAAAAACATTGATATAGGGTCTACAACATATAAACATCAAAACACTAATCTAGATATGTTATTCATGATGGTCGGATAAAGAAAAGGATTAAAAAATAAAGATTTTATACATGATTTCATAAGTCTGTTTGGGAGAAGCTTTGTTTAATAGACTATGATACAGCTTAGGAAATTAACTGGTTTGCAAGCTCTACGTATTGTGCGGTGTATTATTGTGAATACATGAGAGTTAACAAAAAATTTGTATCTAGTTCATAAAATAGAAAATACGGGAAAAGAGAGAAAGAAAATAAAGTCATTGTGAAAAAAAATTTAAAGTCAGTATTCTGATTAAAGAAAATCATAATTGAAGATGGATATGTGCACATATGATACATACCAGCAGGGCAGTAGTGATATGCCGGGCAAGGCTTTGGGTCTGGAAACAAAGAGCTCTGGCAGTAGTACCCAGCTTGGCATGCGATGCAAGAATCCCTTCCGGGTTCAGGCTGGTAGTTACCGACCCCACACGGCACCGGAGCTGGGCTACCCTCTGGACAATAGTGACCCACTGGACATATGAACTCCTGAGGGGTCGGTGCAGTGATGGTCTCGTTGGCCGGGCAGTAGAATCCGGCCGTGCATTCACCCGTTGCATTGGTCTTGCCTGGCGTGTCGCAGTAGTAGCCTCCCGGGCAGGGGAGGCAGTCGTCGACGGCCGCAGCGCCCTCTGTGTAGCGGATGGTTCCCGCTGGGCACTGCTCAGGTGCGGGTGTGCCCTCGTCGCAGTAGTGACCCACGGGACAGAGACCATTTTCGGAGAACTCTGCTGTGGCCGTTGGAACCTGGTCGACGGCTCCACCCTGGCAGTAGTAGCCTGCTGTACATGGTCCTGAAAATGTAAGAAGGATAAATGAAATTATGACTAAAACACAAAGTATGGTATTGTATTCATTTTCTGTTAATTGAAATCAAAATATGATACATATTTACACTTACAAAGAACATATCAGTAAAAAGACAGAGGAAATGTCCCACTCAGCTTTGATATCATACATACATTGTATATCAAGGCTTTATTACTGAGGGGTCTATAGTAAAGTTTATGACTACTGTATATGCACAAGGTATATTCTTAACAGAATAGAATCAGTATTTGGCGGATACTGAGGCCCAATAGTAATCCTGTGATCATGATTATTACTATCATTATACAAATGCCACTCTTTGTTTTGGAATCAATTGTGACACGACAGCAAAAAATTTACAGAAATATATATCAAACTGGATTACTTTTCTCTGAATTGTTACCTCCATGTATTGCCAAAGGATAGATTTCATTTATAAAATGCCTTCATAACAATCAAAACACATTTCCAAACTTCCTGATCAGGTTCCCAAAATATATAAATGCTAGAAATGTACCTGTTGGCCAGACGTTGCCATAGCCTGCACAGTATTGGCCAGACACACAGTACGGACATTCTTCCTCCGAAGTGATTCCTGTGATGTTATTAAATCGTCCAGGTGGGCACGGGATTGGTAGCTCCTCACCGAATACGCAGTAGTGGCCTGAAAAGAGTAATAAGTAAAAAAATAAGTAAGGAGTTGGCCTGATAGCTTGGTTGGTCTAGCAGAGATCTTGCAATCTGGTGACCTGAGTTTGATTCCCACTAATAAGAATTGTCAATTCACATGATTGCTTAAGCCTTTTTGGCCCAGTTGATAAGTCTCCAGACTTTGGACCAAAGGGTTGTGTGTTCAAATCCCAGCCATGGCATAATTTTCTTTCAGCAAGAAATCAATCCACATCGAGCTGCACTCGACCCAGAGATATGTAATATAGTGATCAAACATACAAGTTGTGCACGGAATATTATACTATCCTGATAGTGATTGTTATTTCTATAATACCTGATTTACAAGGCTCCCGGCACAGTCATCTTTAATATCTAATTAATCAAATATCTAATAACCAAACACTCAAATTGTTGCCAATTAACAACAAGTAACATAGTGATTACTACACATACCTGATTTACAAGGCTCCGGCATGGTCATATTGGTGTAGAGACACATCAAGCCGTCAGGGCAAACTGTACAATTAGCCTGGCCCTCATTGGGTTGGTATGTTCCGATGGGGCAACCTAGCTCACTGGTCACACCTGATGGACAGTAATGACCGGCCGGGCAGGGGTAGCCCATGCCGCTACCGCTGGCCGGAGAACCAGTGGTACTTCCGCCTGTACAGACGTAGCTGAAAGAAAGGCAAAACATTAAATGGTTTCATATGTGTGATGGATTCTTAACTCCAAAATATACCACACATTCAAGATGTATACTTTATGAATTGAATGATATCAACACCTAAGCATCAACACAATCTGGTGACTTGTTGACCGTGATACACTATCATTATATCATCATGTTCTTACTGTCTTTCAGCTTTAGAATTTCCAAAGAAAACCTTTATAAGGTACCTAGTTAAAAGTCTGTGCCGCATGTTTTAGAAGGTTCCGCTCTACATGTAATGGCACTTTGCATCTTTTCTGCATCCGCATTGCTTGCGGGATCCCTGAGCAACATACGCGGATCTGATGCTTGACAAGGTACCTAAACCACTTTTAGAGAGCCACACAACATCCAAAAATACTAAAAATAAATTTAAAGTCAAGTCTTACCCATCGTCACAGTCCGGTGCGTCGTTGACCCTGATAAACGCTTGAAGATTACAGTACTTTCCAAGAGGACATGGATCGCAGTCTGCTTCCTCGGTGACCCTGGTGTTGACAGAGAATGTCCCTGGAGGACAAGGCTCCGGATAGTCCGTTCCATTGGTACAGTAGTAACCCTTCGGGCAGACATCATTGCCAGTGAAAGAACTGTTGTCAGGATCGACCTGAAGGGATTAAAAAAATGAAATATGCTTGAAAAATAATGACAAGATTATATTTAGTAGTAACCCTTGGGACAGACATCAATGCCAGTGAAAGAACTGTTGTTGGGATCAACCTGAAGGGAATTCAAAAGATGACATTTGTTTGAAAAAATGTACAAACTTAAATACAGAACCAACTAGTTCATGACTTCTTCCAAACACATCATGTCAAAATCAATGTCATCTTCTAAACATAATTGTTTTCCAAGTTTTACATTAACATTGACACACTTTCCGTTTATGGACAACCCTTAATTCTTCCCTAAACCATTAACAATAAGGCAAATAGCATTGGATTAGTATTTAATGAATGAAAATCTTAATTACAACATACCATATCATCATAAGGTGTTGGGCTGAATGCTCCGCCAGTGCAATAATACCCTGCATAGCACTCGCCGGTTGGTGCCGACAACGCCGGCTCCTCGCAGTATGACCCAGCCGTGCACTGTACGCAGTCATCAAGCTCATCGTAACCATCGCTGTCTCCAAACGTACCCGCTGGGCAGGGATTAGTGGTGGATAATCCAGTGCCAGGTGGGCAGAAGTACCCCCTTGGGCAGGTCTCAGGGGTGATGACAGGACCAGCTGTTGATTAAAAAAATAAATAAAGCTTTGAAAATTTTGAAATTTACAAAATTATGACAATCATCGATAAAATTGTTGAGAGTTTGAAATTGTTTGCACAAAGCCTAATGATAAAGGATAATAAAATAGTACACAGGTTGATATTCATACTGAGTGAATAAATTGCACTTAATATATTATATGCCTCTAAAAGCAAAACAAACCAAGTTTTGCTTGTTGTTACCGACTGAACCTAATGAAGAGTGTTTACTGTTCTTTTGTATTCAAATTTGAAAACTTATGTGCTGAACAACCTTGATGTTTTTCCTCTTTTTTTGGCAAACAATTTTTGTTCACACCTAAGGTTATACAGATATGCATGCATCATTTCAAACAGACAGAGAGACAGAAAAGACAATGGTGATAACAAAAACTAAAACAATGCAAGAAAGAAATAACATATGTTCCTTACATTCTGTTGGGTCGCAGTAGTATCCACCGGGACACTGGTCACACGAGGGCTCCCTTGTATTGGCCTGGTAGGTTCCGTTCTCGCAGAGGATAGGGTCGTGTGATCCCCCTGGACAGTAGTGACCGGCCGGACACTCCAGACCGACGGGGTTGGAGGAGGTTTGACCACCGGGGCAGTAGTAACCGGGGTCACAGTCGGCATCGGGAAGAGCGTTGCCTTCACCTATGGTGTGGAGAGGTCAAATATTCATTTTGATTTAAAAAAAAAAAAAATTACATGTGGTATCCTTTATACAGCATTACAAAGGTGGTAAGACATACATGTACATGTAACACATTATAGGGAATTTGTTCATTTCATGATACAATCATGTAAGCTGTGCCCTTACAGACCTTATACATATGAACTTATGATCTCAAAACACCCTCCATAAGAGGATATAGTGATGGGCGTAGGCTGAGTTGTCAGAGATGGGCCAGGTGCAGATCAACAACGCATGCAATGCAATGGCTTCAGCTTCTACGATGGTGGTGCAATGACGTTAATGCATACATGTAAGATCTATATGAGTATATCAAATCAAATTATAAAGCTCATAAAAATCGTACCTTCACAATACTGTCCAGCCGTACAGTTGAGGCAGTCAGCCAGCTCCAAGTTGCCCTCGGTATTACTGTACGTACCAGCCGGGCAACCGAATGGGACGCCCGTCCCCACTGGGCAGTAGTAGCCCCTTGGACAGGGGTACTGGTCAGGCTCGAAGCTTGTATGGTTGCAGTAGAAACCAGCAGAACAGTTACCTGTACAGGGATTTCGAAGTTGGTTATTATCATTCATTCCGTAATATGACAATAACAATACAAAAGAAATACAATACAATACAATAAGAAATCAGTAAAAAAAAATAGTAAAAATAGTTTGTAAGAACAAAAAAACCCCACTAAAATATAACAAATTTCTTGGGAGCTTAGTCGGTAGAACAGTGGTTTCGGGATCTAGTAGTGGATTTTTGATTATCATTAACAATTGGGCTTATGTTTCGAGACTACACTGCACAGAATGTTGCATTATGGGTGGCGAACCTGGCCAGATTTGAGAAGTTCTTAGAACTTGAGGTTCAGTAACCGGTTAAGGCTGGTGGTTTGTATCTGCTTTGAAGCAGATGATTGAATACTCACCAGTCGGCTCAGCCAGCCCTGGAGTCTCGCAGTACATGCCAGCGGGACAGTTGAGAGGTCTCGGTGACCCGCGAGGGCAGTAGTACCCCGGCCCACATAGCCCTCCTGTGCTGTTGATGTAATCTGGACACACGCAGTCAAACTGCGGGTGGCAGGTGTCGTCTGGATACTGGTAGCTACAAATGACAAAATAAAAAAGAAAAGGACACAGCTGTGATAGCAGTACACTTTCAGGGCTTAAGAATCAATCAAAAATTTGAAGGGACAAGGTCATATTTTAATAGAGAACTTAAAGGAAAGGGAAGGTGGTGCTCACTTAGGGGCAGCCAAGGTCATTAAAAAGGGCATCAATAGTAAAATATAATTTTCAATGGGACACATGCACTGGATTTCCATAGGGCACCAAGTCCTAAGGCAAAAGGGCAATTATTTTGGGCCTTATAATTAAATAACAGGACTTAGGACCTACTAAAAGGAAAAAAATATATTCCATCACTCATCACCACCACACTCACCTACTGTTGACCAGAACACCAACATCGAATGGCCTCTTGGCGTAGGAGCCTCCTGTGCAATAGAACCCTTCGTCGCACCATCCGCTGGGGTAGTCCAAACCGGTCCCCTCGCAGTACATGCCCGGTGGGCAGTACATGCAGTCCGTCAAGTTCATTTGACCTGTGGGTAAAGGATACAAAGTGAATGAATGATCAACCCATATTTCATGAGAATAGCAAAAGGGCCCATAATCTGAAGTCCACTTTAACTTAGGCCAAAGTCCAATTCTGTGCTCAAATTATGGAAAGCCAAATGCTCCAACTTGAATTTACATTATATGTTTCCTATCTTTACTTAGCTCTTTCCTCATGTTTTAATGATGGAGGGAGACTACTTCAGTAATTATTCCCAGTCAGTCGCGAATGACTTAAGTGTCAAATGAGCTGACAAATTGAACTTGTCCTGCTAGAGATACCTGTCACAATTGGCTATCCATAGTTAAACCACAACTTTAGACCAGAGTTTGAATTTAACTAGAGTTCAGAATGTGGGCCGCAGTCTTTAAAGGGTACAGGCTTAACCCTAAATAGACTGGGCTACTTCGATGCCTAAGAAGACTGGGGGGGGGGGCTGATTCAGCCCCCCCCTATGATCTCGGCCGTCGACCGCGTGATCGCGACGAAAATTGGCACGTGCATTACCCATGGCATAATCTCTAAGACTGTAGGATCAAATTCTCCGAAAAATCTCATAAATCATTAATTATGCTAATTTATGCGTAAAATCAAAGATTGCATGGCTCTAATTAACTAAATAAGGCCTCTAAACTGCTAATTTTTTATTCACAGACTCTTTGAAGGATTCTGATTAAATGTACTTTAAAAAAAATTCAATATCACAATTCTTTTCTTATGTATTTTATTGTTTTTCAAATTTCTTATGTATTTCTATGTTTTTCGACTTTTTGTTTTTTAGTGTTTTTTCAATGGAAATCGTCTGCTACTTTATTTTGACCATAAACAAGATGAAATTAATTGAGTTTGATTAGTAAAATTGAAAATAATGATACATTTATGAATTTTGGCTAAAAACACAAGTTGCATTGGATTTGAACACAAATTCACGTTTTTGAGCAATTTCGGGTCGACATGCACTTACAAAATGTTGCGTAATTTCGAAACCACGTACCCGGGCGTCGCAAATTTGGTCTCAAAAGTTGCGCAAGACTTGAAAGATAAAAGTCATGGAACGGCGCAGCGCCAGCTTTTCGCGTTACAGATTTATCGCGAAAAATGTAGAGGGGGGGGCTGAATCAGCCCCCCCCCAGTCTTTTTAGGGTTAATATGATAGCATTGAAACAAACTGGGCGATGAGGTAAGTAACTCCTCACCTGCAATGGCAATACAGTCCGGCACTCCCCCCAAATTTACAAAAATTTGAGGTTTGTAGAAACTTGAATTATTCTATTAGGTTCATCTTACAATTGATCAACACTCCTTGGAAACATGGGATAGGAAAAAGATCTACATGCAATTTCACAGTACCTGTCACGTTGTTGTAGCGTCCAGTGGGGCAGGGGTATTGGTCACTATATTCAGTTCCATCTGGACAGTAGTGACCGACTGGACATTCCTGAGGTACAACAGTGGTATTCTCACAGTAAGAACCTGATGAAAATACCAAAGAAATTATAAGTTAAAAATATTTAACTTGAGCAGCTTTACATGTCAATAAGCAAGAAGAAGCATAATATGTGCACCAAAGTTACTTGCAAATCATCATCATCATCATCATAACCATATCCATCATAAGAATTGCCATCATCCTCATCATCATCATCATCATCATCAAAAACACTACCACCACCGCCATCATCATCATCATCATCATCATCTTTTACCTGCTGGGCAAACATCACAGCTAGCTCTCTGAGTATAGCCGCTGTAGAAACCAGCCAGACATGGAATGGGTGTAGCCGTTCCCGTTGGGCATTCGTGACCTGCGTAGCAACGACCTCCGAATCCTGTATTGTTATTTCCATTTGGTGCTCTCACGTTCACACCTAGAACATAAGAAAGTAACTTTTATATTTTGAATGAATCTATTGACTTTTGTTCACTACCTAGACATATATGATAAATACCTGAAAAAGTGAAACATACATAATTGTATTATAGCTTTGAACTGGTGACCTTACCTACATGTACAGTACAGAAGAATTCTGGGTCACATTCAATAGAACAAGAATATTGGCATGGGTTAATTATTACATGATTGTATATACCTTTGAACTTTTGAAAATTGAACCTTTGACTTTACTACTCTACAGAAGAATCACGGGCCACATTTATTATTTTAAAACACATGCATTTGAAATGACCATGCAGGCAAAAAAATGAAATACAGGAATGACTGTATTATTATGACTTTTGACCTTCCAACTTTGACCTTACCTATAGTGCAGAAGAATCCTGGGTCACATTCGTCTGCGGGGGAGTCTTGGCCTGGGCTCTCGCAGAAGTATCCACCTGGACAATCGGTACATTCGTTCTCCGCAGCCAATCCAGGCCCATCTCCAAAGGTTCCTAAAGATGGCAAAATCATACCATGGACAACATTATATTTTAGGTGAATAAAAGCAGAGCTAGAGGTTAAAGAATGGTGCAATAAAGTTGTTCATGTTTAGATTAATAGATAAAACTGTTCATATGTAAATTAATAATAACTTAAATAACAACAAAGTATTGGAAAGATGTATCCTTTCTTTTATCATTCTCTTAGCCATTCATGAATGCTTGAGCGCCTTGAATGCTTGAGTGCCTTGGCAGCCCAGCTAGAGCCAGGGTAATAATAATACATGTAGCAGGGCCCACTAGGAGAACAGTTTTCAGAACTGAAGTGGCTTCCCTGGGTAAATATACCTATATTATTGTTATTATTAAGTGTCTCAACTACTTTTTTATTTTCCTCATAACCTGACCTGTATACTCCACTGTAAAGGACCATTGTAAATATAACAATATACCTTGCGGGCAGGGCTGTACATCGTATCCAGTACCAGTTGGGCAGAAGAAGCCTGCTGGGCAGGGGTCAGGCTCGGTTCCTCGCACACACATGTAGCCCTCGGGACAGATCAAACACTCGGACGCTCCTGTTTCGTTCATGTAGGTCGCATTGTTACATGGTAGGGGATAGCCAGTGCCTTCTGGACAGTAGTGACCGATTGGACAGATGTCACCGGTCACTCCATCTGTGAATCGAGAATGGATGGTGATGGAATTTTTGTAAGCATCATGGTCATCATGATCAACATTGTAAGTATGAACACTGTAATCATCATCATCATCACCATCACCATCATCATCACAATTATCATCACAATCATCATCATCATCATCATCATCATCATCATCACCGTCATCATCATCATCATCATCATCATCATCAATACCACCCCCACTATTCCATTACAATCTGGCATGACATCAATAATAGAAATAACTTTCACAACTACAATCATAGTCACCACTACTATCACCATCATCACCACCACCACAAACCACTTACACTACAGAAATCCTTATCACTATTGCACAATACATGTGGCCATCAGCATCATTTTCATCTGGACATCATCTCAGCACCATTACCATAAGGATCATCATCATCATAATCATCGTCATCATCACCATCATCACCATCATCACCAACGTCACCATCATCACCAACTTCACCACCTTTCTACCACATAGAACGCTTACCTTGTGGGTTAGGGATGGAGGCATTTCCCATGCAGTAGAATCCTTCTATACAGGTGCCTGTGATGTTAGACTGCCCTTCATACTGGCAATAGTAGCCGGGATCGCATCCCACACAATCTTCTATGGTGTCTTTGCCTGTGCAAAAACAAAAGTAAGTTATGCAGACCCATAATTAAGTAATACTAGATGTTTTAAATAACCATTGGAAGGATTAGGAATATAAACTAGATTGGGTAATTGTGCAACACAATAAAGGAATTTCCATGGGTTAAAATATCTTTTTTAAAATATTGATTCAATACTTTTGTCTTAAAAAGTTGTAGCCGTTATGAATTTCATTCTACATTCCATTCATATAAAGTGTTAATCATTGTAGTTACACTCATTATGTTACACTATTACAAACAACATAAACAACAACTATCATGTAACATCTCTTAGATTGTACAGATGAAATCAATTTTCAAGTACCGGTAAATTCAAGAAACCTTAGCTCTTCAACATTAAATAATACAAAAAATTTCTTATTACATTGGACTTCCATCCATTCATGAATTATGAAGATAAGTTTTGTTATTTCTTTCTCATCGCTAAGAGAAAGGATTTTTTTTAGGCTATCCTCACCCTTCATTTACAATCACAACTATCCCTACCCCCGCAAAAAAAAAAACCCATGTAGGAAGAGTTTTATACAGACCTTCTTCAGGATTGTAAGTTCCCACTGGACATTGGATGGGTACCGGTGTGCCTGCGGGACAATAGCGGCCTATCGGACATAGGTACCCTGTACCGTTGGTCGGATTAGATCGGTCCGAGCCCAGCTCACAGTAGAACCCAGCCTGGCAATCGGCGTAGGGCTCAGACTGGCCAACGATGGGGCAGTAGGAGCCGGGATCGCAGAGAGGACATTCTTGTGCTGTCCGTAGACCGGTCTGGTTGCCATAGCGACCCTTTGGACAGTTCTCACCTGTTTTCAAACAATTGCAGTTAATGTCTTAAATTCTAAATGGAGAACCATGGTTTATAAAGATATAGGCCCGAATTCACAAAGGTCGACTAAAGTTATACCCGGGGTATAAAACGCGTCATTTGACGTCATTTTAATCCATGGACTAAAGTTAGCACCTAGGGGCTAACTTTTGCGATTCACAAAGGTGGACTAAAGTTATACCGGGGTATAAAACGCGTCATTTGACGTCACGATTTAGTCAGCTCTTTGGGGTGGACTAAATCGGTGGATTAAAGATAGTCCACCGTTTTAACCAATCAGAGAGCAGCGTTGCGATTGCGGAAAAGTTTGCCGTAAGAAAAAAGTTTTTTGGACGGAGACGAGATTTGGTGTGATCGGCTTATCTAAAGCTTAATATTTCACGACTTCAACCGAGATTGTAAGTAAATCACATAATTTTTTGGAGCTTAAATCATGACGGAGCCTTCAGTTCCATCAGTAAATATTATTGATAGCTTTAACTTTCCAAAAAGTATACTCGAAAACTTGAAATGGTATCTGAATCATTGTTATCGTCGCGTCTCTAAGGTGCTCAGTCCCAGCTATGTACTTTTGTGTGCGTTCATATCTATGAGCAGTGCAGTGCGAGACGCAATTAGCGTACACTACACAGGCAAGGTAGGCGTGATTGAAAGGCCGATACTAGTTATGCCAGGCAGTGATTTTGAGTGATTCTCGATTTTGTGTGATTTTCATGAAATGTTTGTTGTCTACGATACCCCTGCCACTCCTCCTGGCTCTGCCAACACAATCTACTGTGCATCTAATTTTGTCTAAAGCAAGGCCAAGGCAAGGCCAGGACTCCTGGCAGGATAGCAGCAATACAAATAAAAAATTTTTTAAACACTAACGTTACAAATACAGAGCCGGTATAGACATTCTACTCTGGGCTGGCTTTGCCTTGGCTAGGATAGATGGTCAAGCTATGAAGCTTACCTGGTAGCCATGTTAAAAATATTATAATAAGGGTCACCTCTAAGACTAAGTCTAAGGCTCATTCGTAGGATGAGTGGGCTAAGCCCTGATTAAATTATTTTTGGAAATTTTTTTTAAAAAAGATTGGGTTCCACTCACCGCTGTTTACTCCAACAGCTATAAATGAGCTGATTTTACTTTTACTAAAACTAAGTTTTACTGACCTTCGGCATCGCATTTGCGATCACTTATAGATTTATGGTGTCGTCAAAACATTAAAAAATAATGGAAATCTTAGGCCTAATTAATAATTTGAGTACCGTAGATCTAACTGAGGTCTAACTTTGAAAATTCTCTCTTTTGGGGGTTATTTTCTCTACCCCACCCTCTTTGTTTCAAGTATTTTTTTTTCACAAGGTGTCCTTCCAATGTTAAATTCACATGAGACCACAGACAAGTGCATTTGATCTTTAGTCCTCTACATTTGTAGTAGACCGATAAATAGGTTTATTTCTGTCAGGGATATGCTCCCCTGAGACTTCATGTGGCTCCGTAGCATCCCCTCCCACAAAAAAAAAAATCAGAAAATGTTGCAAGACTCCTCTGAAACAGCGGATTTTATCAATCTACATTTGTAGCTGCTTTATTATTATTTTTTTTTTATACTTTGACATTGCAGTATGATTGATGAATAAATATTTTTTTATTATTTTTTTTTCTTCCATATCAGCAACAGACCATACATACTCGGCAGATTGTGATCAATCAAGACAAGGCAAACATGGCTCACAATTTTGAACTGCTGCGCCGTCTTGCAAGAGAGTGAGGTATGCCTTATCAATTCATATTTTAAAAAAATTAAATGTCATTAAAATGGCCTTTTTGAATAAAATATTATTTCCGGGATTTGAATTCATCATGTAATTGTAAATGTATCATGTGACATGTATGTTACTTTTTCATTCTTGTCATAGTAATTGACAAAAAAGAAGAGGGGGGGACCTTGCTTGTGTGTTATTAACATATATATTTGTCTACTGGTCACTAGCTTTTTTTTAAAGGCTTTTTGATCTCCAATTAATCCTGACATTTTGTTGAATATTTATTTAAAAGAGAGAAAGAAAACATTGTCAGTCTGATGAATGCCGGGGGGGGGGGAGTAAAAAAAAAGGTTTAATGAGACTTTGATGAAGATTCATGAAAATATGTTATTTGAAAGTCACTCGCAAGCAATAACCTCTATTTGTGTAAACAAAGTTCCATAAAATTAGTGCCTTGCCTTCATTATTAAAGCCAATTGAAAGTGATTCACTTAATCAGTTTTCATAGAAGCATCTCTAAGACGTGCATGGTTTTATCAATGATGATGATCAGCAACAATTGGCAGGTTTTTTTTTCTTCACTTTTACAAGTAGGTAAATAGAAAAGCTACTCATGTCAATTATAATTTTCATCCTATGTTTTTTATGGATTTCTGTATAATCTTTCACATTCTGTTCCTCATTTTAAACACTTTTGAATTAAATGAAATTCAAAGAGTAAATTGCCCGTTCATGGTGACTCTTCAACACAATCTTTCAACTTCCATGCAGATTCAGCAACACATAGAAAGACCACAGCATGGATTAAGAGACAGGAAGAATCCATTTGAATACGAGGATGAACCTCTCAGAGTGGGGTACCAACAGAGAGGACCACACATTGCCTGTCATGTTACAGGTTTTGACAGGACTTTGTTTTTATGCCATTGGTGAGTTTTCATGTGCGAACTATAAAGCAGAAGGTAATGGGGGGGGGGGTCAAATTATGTTCTATGAAAGTGATTCTCCAGGCCAAAAATAATGAGATTTTGATAAAGAACAATTCGACTAGCAAAAACCATCAATATTGGATGGAGAATTATGAATTGATTCAGTTTTAAAGTTTTAAATTACTTGGGGGAAACAGTTCTGTGTATCTCATATGCAATATTCATATCCCCACTTGTTCTCTAGTGATCTGAAATCATAATCATTAATTTTTTTCCTCCAGGAATGTAAAAATTGGGTTGACTGCTGATTATATATTTAAGATAGTTATTGCGAGTTCAGAATAATGTAAGGATCAAGGATTGGAAGTATCTAGTCATGAAAATTAAGTTTTATGTTTTGCTTAGCATGCAGATTTTCCATTGAGTAATTGTCGCCAGAGCAAATATCATGGAACCCTTGTACATTCATGTGTGGAAAATGTGTGGATGTGACATCATCAGGCTACTTCTTCCATATTCATGATAACATGTACAGGTTTTACAGAAATAATTAATGCAAAACCTATTATTCATTATTAATCATCCAAATTGTATGATTTTTGTTTCTGCTTTCAGCCAGGAGAACTAGTAACCCCTTACATGGGAGGGGGAGTGTTGGGGGTATTTCACAGAAAGGTTTTTTTCGGAATGAAACATGTAACCCTTTGGGTTGGAAATAGGTGGGGATTTTATTTTTCTCATTTCTTACAATGTAGCAACATTTTTTAATACAAATATGTCATATTCAAGTGGGAGATTATCATGAAGGATGATTTATAACCACCCAAAAAGAAATATTGGTATGTCATTTCAGCTAGAGAGATATTCTCCATTTTGCATGGATAGTTATTGCAGTAGAGTTTTTTTTTAATGAATCTAAGAAAAATCTCTTTAAGCAGTTCCAGTGCATCATAAACATCAGGTCATAACAGAAGCACAATGTTTGCAAACGTAAATGGTAAAGTATCAATTGGCTTTCATATCAATAAACCATTTACATAATATCACTTATCATTCGATAACTAAAGGTACCTTTTAGAAGATGCAAGCAGACGAAGCAACTATATCACAGTCATCCGTGTGCAGAATCATCAAAGATTTTTCTGAGGCAATAGCAAGGAGTAATAGTTAATGAAGTTTCCAATGACAAGAAATTCAAACCACCCATCGACAATTTGATGATTGCTACAGGTTTCCAAGAGTCATAGGTGCTATCGATTGGGGCCAATCCGGGCCATGTCTACATGTACATCAGGAGTCCTGATGGGGAACAAGCCCTGTACTTAGCAGGAAGAACAGGTCTTCTGTAAATGTATAGGTTGGTATATCAGTTTTCAATGTGATATTCTCTGTATTCAACACCTACTAGAGGTATGTGATAATGAAGAAAAAATATATTGGCCCCTACTACATGTCTTTTACTGTCTTTTATCAAGTTTCAATCTTGTTGTTGGTCAAATTTTTTTGTAATTTTAAACTTATGTGAAATAGGACAATTTTAAAGATTTCACTGAAGAAAAAAAATATAGATAATCTGCTAACTTTCCTATTGCAGGAGAAATGAAAAATAGAAAAAATGCATTTTGCTTATTCAGGTAAAGGAGGTATCAATTGCTTGATCAATGAAGATATATTTCCAGAAAGAATACCGAAGAGAAAATTTTCTAATATTCATTTTGTTTTGATCCTTTTTGCAGGTATCCGTTGCTCCCCTCTATGATGAATTCCTGCCTGCATTCTGTTGTCAATAGAAAAGGACGGTGTGCTACGGGTATTAAGCATTCCATTGGATTATCTGTGCATGAAAGTGGACACTTGTGATAAAAATATGGTAGCTTGGTTGATAGGATGTATTCATGCATTCCGATTTATCATTAGTGATCAAATGACCATCTTGCTTTTTAAAAACCAAATTCACAACATTTTTCTTGTTTGACAAAAGGTTTGGGACGTGAATTCCAGGATATAAATGACACACATGATGGGCTAATGTATAAGCAGGGACACGAGAGGTATAAGCAACATTTTTTTTGCTTAATTAAGTTTGGCATGAGATGGACTTGGTCTTTTTTATGATTCAAGTCGATTTTATACCAAGTTTGTTTTAATCAACAATCAATGTTTGAAGCTTCATGATTTCAATTTTAAAACCTCTTTGTTAATTAAACAGTCATTTTTCTTAGCATATGCAGCTTCTTGATTTATCAAATTTAAATTATAAAATGTCATTTTTGCTGAATATCCTTTTTTCCCACCTATTTTCATAGGCCCTAAGATACATTTCTGTAGTAAGCACTATAAATACATTGCAAGCTATTATCATTTGTTTGATATTACTATTTTATAGAATTATCCTTTAATTTCTTTCAGAAATATACAGGTATTTGACAAATTACTTGTGATATTCATGCTTTAGCTGTAGAGTTTAAAATCTTCATTAAACTTTTTTTAATCTATTGTTTATCTATTTTTATTCAGAGTTTCTGATGCATTGTTAAGAAAACGTAAACAGTCTATTCAATCTTCGTATCATTATGTAAAGAATATCAATCTACCTTAAAAAGTAATGCACTAAATAAACTGCTCTGTCTACTACACATGTACATATAAGTTTTGATTTTAAAGGTCAAGTCCTCCCCAGAAAAAAATCGAGTTGAATTAATAGAAAAATATCAACCGAGCATAATGCTGAAAATTTCATCAAAATCGGTTGTAAAATAGGAACGTTATGACATTTTTAGATTTGGCTTATTTTTCACAACACAGTTATATGCACAGATCAGTGACATGCAAATGAGACAGTCAATGACGTCCTTCACTATTTCTTTTGTTTTTGTTGCTTGAATTGTACAACATTTCATTTTTTACAGATTTGACATTGAGGGCCAACTTGATTAAACCAAAATTATAGTATTAAAATAATGCAAATCCCACATGTTCGGGGGGGGGGGGGGGGGGGGGGACTAATCTTGGTTTCACTTGACAATGAAGAGAAAATTTGAATATTTCATCTAGTAGAATAAATAGAAATAGTTTGCATGCCGACTGGGATGTACATATAAGTGTGTGGTCAAGCAAAACTTTTAAAATGTCATAATTTAATATCTTTCCATCAGATTTTGATGAAATTTTCAGTGTTACGCTTGTTGGGTTTTTCTCTTTTTATTCAAATCAACTTTGTGGGGGTGGACTTGTCCTTTTATATCGTTTTCAAGTAATTGTGTCAGGAGAAAACAAAAATGAAATTCTTTTATCAATTCTGTCCATATGCTGCATGGTTCATCGTTCTTGCAGGAGGCAAAAAATAAATTTATATAAGAAAGACTTATTTTATTTACTTTCAGATAAAAATTGTGCTAAGGAGAGATTAAGGTTATGTGTAAGGCAGGGGTGGTGGTAATGGTATGTTGGTTAAGGTTGTTTATGAAGAAAGTCAAGTGATTGCTTGCTTGTGCAGGAGGATATACTTCAAGAAACTTGTTGTAGGGTATAATGCAAAATTATTATAATAGAATTTAATTGCGAGAAAAGTATTTGGCACGTTAAGATGCACAATAATGTACATGTGATGGAAGCAAATGAGAAATGAAAGGAGTAAAGGTAGCTACATGTGTCAATGAGAGAATGGCCAGTGGTGTTATAGCATAAATCTTTGTTTAAAAGTTATTTTATTTTAGGAAATTTAGTCCGTTCAGTTTGAAAGTATAGAGGGGGGACCATGGACCACTGACCATGGAAAAAAGTCCCCCCCCCCCAAAAAAAAAAAAAAAAAAAAAGAAAGGTGAAACACATTTTTTCTGAATATTATGTCAAATCTATCACAAAATTTGATATTTGATACTAAAATTTTTGATATTTTTCCTTGCTCGCAATTTTTTTTAACCCGATACGCCATATATTTAGCCCCCTCAAAATTTTGGGCTTAATACGTACGCCACTGATATTTCCCCAATTTCAAATATATTATTATGATTGGGTGGAATACCATTTACACTTATCCAGGGATGATAAGTCTTCATTTTTATGATAAGGAAATTGTGTTTCCTTTAAAGAAAAAAATACTGCAAGCATGGTGAATAGCTTGACCCCCCCCCCCCCCTCCAAAGCAAACTGGAGCTGAGTATAGGTTAAGGTTGGGAATAATGCGATTGCAAGAGTGACCAGTTAGTGTGGAGGAGCTACCAATGAGTATCTCAGCTCCTTTTAGAGATGTTTGTAGAACTGACGTACAGAGTAGGCCCCCCCCCCCGAAATAATAATAAATTCACGACCAAGAAAAAGAAATGAGGGTGAAATATAATATTTTTTTTTATATTATGTGAAAATCTAACACGAACATTGATTTTTCATGTCAATTTTAAAAAAAATTGCTCGCTTATTTTTTTTTCTTTTTTGAAATCAATTTATCGAGATACACCATATAAAAGGACAAGAATAAATAAATGAATTGAAAATATTACTTCCAATTAATGGGAAAGGAAAAGAGGCACGCTTGTGGACGCGAGATCAGATCAAAGGTCATGTCGCTTGGCCCCACGCGACGCTGGCCCCACCATTTACCAATTAACGTACAAAACCCGGGAAAAAACCTAAACAAAGATTCAATTCCATTTTCTATCAAAGCTAGCTCCGGGCAAAGTTCCACCGGACTTCGATAAGGTAGGATTATACAACAGTATCAGATTGGTTATGATTTAATTCAAACAAATGTGCACTTGATCTAGATGTAATTGGTGTGTAACGTTAGTTTTAGATTTATTTTTCCTTAGATCTAACTTCCTCAGGCCTAAATTTAAACGCAGTTACGGCACGCTATTAGGCCTAACTTAGATCCACGTCTAACTGCACTGTTACGATGGCGATCGATCTGGACTTCATACATTAGACCAAAAAGGCAAAACTAAAAAAAAAAAAAATTGGGTCTCTGTCATTGTTCCGCCGGACTCTGTTGCCTTCACTCACCAATTGAGAAATAAGAAATTGAAAAAAAAATGTGTAAAACCCCCTCGAAACAGCCGGCTGCTGCAGCTGTAAAAAAAATGGTTAAAACTTCTTCACGTTGCAGTACACCTACCGTACGGTACGGTACCGTACATTATATGTTGATATTGAACTTCTCGATACGGTACGATGCTGCAGGCGCAGTCCGCACGCAGGCAGCGCTAGTCCGAACCTAAGTTGGCCAATATTAACAAATAAGTAATGACAATGTTCGTTATCAACACCTCATTGCTAAGAAATTCAAGTGCATGCTGCTGATACATGATTTTGGGGTTGAGTTCTGCTTCCTAACTCATGTGATGCAATGGCGACATTTCATATGGCCCTAGCAGACAAAACTCTCAAATACGGCACTGAGCATGCTCAGTACTGCTTTATTACACTGAGCATGCTCAGTGCAGTGTTATAATAGTATGCTAGCTTCAGTCCATGATTTAATCCATGGACTAAAGTTATCACCGGGGTATAACTCAGCCGTGGGTTAAATTTAGCACCGGGTGCTAAAGTTAGTCCATGGATTAGTTAGTCCACCGTTTGTGAATAGCGCGGTGGACTAACTTTATACCCCGGTATTAGTTAACCCCCGACTAAATTTAACCCCGGTATAACTTTAGTCGACCTTTGTGAATTCGGGCCATAGAGATTTTTGAAATATTACTTTTTTATTCTATAAGTAATGGTCTCTCTGAAACGTAGTACATTTTTGTAAGCGATCCATAACGAGTGGGGAAAATATTACAGAATAAAGTTATTTATTAAATTACAGATCAACGTAAACATCTAAAATGCATGTTTCTTCAAAATGTTTTCGAGATACGATGTAAATTCATAAATTTGTAATTTTCTTGATAATTCAGTGTGCTCCTCTTTACTTATAAAACAACATTGTGCGAATTTCCTGTAGGAGAAATTATGACATTGGTGGATTTCCATACAGTCGCGGTCGATCAAATCAATCATAGCTCTTTGTAAAACAGGACACTGGAATAACTTCACAGTCACTTTTAGGAAATCGGTAAACTGCTGATTTGTCTCCTGCAAACTCGTCCACTCATCACATTGTCTGCCTTCAATTAGTCTAATGCTATTGCGTCCATCAACATTTCGTCTAACAACCAATTGGTCCAATTACCACTAGGTCCAATAATCACTTCGTCTAATCACCAGTTCGTCAATCACCATGTTGTCTAATAACCAGTTGGTCCAATACCCATTTTCTTTTCATTCATTTCGCACAATTAACACTTGACCAAATGGTTTATAGACTAAATGGCTATTGGACCAACTGGTTATTAGACGAAATGGTGAGTGGACGAAATGGCAATTAGACCATGTGGATAGTGGACGAATCAACGATAGATGAAATGATAGTAGACGAATTGGCATTAGACCAATTGGAAATAAACCCTCTCGTCTTCATTCCTACCTGTAACTGAACCCTGGACACAGAACATCCCTATCGGGCAGATATCTCCAGTGACACCGTCCTCAGGGGCAGGCTCACTAGATCCTAGGGTGCAGAAGAAACCGGCCTGGCATTCGGCCTTGGGGGCCTGTAGACCAGCCTCGTCACAGTACCAACCGGCGTCACATGGTGTACACATGTCTACCAGACAGAAGAAGAATATGGAAAAATAATGGGTTAGATAAATAATTTTTTTTAAATAGATTTTGAGTGCCAACAAGCTATTCTGTTATTCAAACTAGGCTCATGAGATTAACATTGATTTGCCTTTAAGAATGAGCTTTGGGGACCCCATCGTTACCTCTGTAATACATTTATGCTGTGAGCAATAAAGCCCTGAATTAAATGCACCTGTATGTAGTGATTATTGAAAATGTATAAACAACCAAAAATACCATCCAATTTCATGCTATATATATATGTACTACTAGCCAGCTTAAAGGAAATATATCATTATGGGTAGATAATCTAATTATTGAGGGAAAATAATATTATATCTCAAATTTTGGCTGTAAAGAACTTACCAACACTGGCAAGGTTTGTCCTGTTGGAGTAGGTTCCTGGCGGACACATGTTCTGCTGGGCGTACTCCGTTCCGTTCGGACAATAATGGCCCATAATGCAATCCTGGGGTACGATCACTCCCGTCACATTGTTCAGCTCGTAGGGGTCACAGTATGACCCTTCAGGGCAAAGGTCGCAGGCACCCTGACCCTCCGAGGACTGGTATGTACCTGGTAGGAAACAAAAATGATAATGGTTAGTTTCAGGGATGTAGTCAAAGCCGTCCTCAAGGCCACATTTTTCATGCCTTGGCCTCTGCCTTAGACCGAGTCCAGCGTACAAAGACTATAAGAGAAGAGTTTCTCCAGTGTCTTCATGACTAGGAACTACCAGCCTTGACTACATCCCTGGGCCCCGTTGCATAAAAGTTACCATTATGGTGACATTGCCATCCAATGATATCTTTCATGGAATCCTTGATTTTGATTGGCTGCTGATGTTACCATGGAAGTTACCATTAGATAGCAAAGTTACATGTACCATAATAGTAACTTTTATGAAACCTTTATGTGGCTGTCTTCTATTCCAAAATGAAAAAAATATAGAATGTAAAAAAGGTTGCTCTTTTTCCAGTTTTTTTTAATAGTTGAAATTATTAAAATCTAACCAGAAACAATTGCAATTTTCTACATTTTTATTTATCAAAAATATATGGGCAGAAATCTTCAGTGATCACATTTTTGATCAGTTAGTAAGCCGACAATCATACTTTGGAACACCCATATAAAGTGACCCATAAATTTTATCATCATCCCCTTAACCCTAATTCTCCCGGGGGGGGGGGGCCATAATGGCCCCCCCCTCGACAATTTTCGCGATATATCCGCTGCGCAAATTTTTTTGACCTCGCCGCTTACTGACTTTTTACTTTCAAGTCTCGCGCAAATTTTGAGACCAAATTTATGACGCCCGGGTACGCGGTTCCGACATTACGCAACATTATGTAAGTGCATGTCAGACCCAAAATTGCTCATAAACGTGATTTCATGTACATGTACAAATCCAATACAAATTGTGTATTTAGCCAAAATTTATAAATATATCATTATTTCTACTTTTACTGATTAAACTTAATTAATTTTGTCTTGTTTATGATCAGAATTAAGTCTGGAACAATTTCCATTGAAAAAACAATAAAAAACAAAAAGTAAAAAAACAAAGAAATACATAAGAAATTCATAAAACAATAAAATACGTAAGAAATTGATTTCCAAACCGAATTTTTTTTTATTGCGATTGTTAACAATACTACAAAGAATATTTTTACCAAAAATTAGCATTCTAGGAGCTTTATTTAGTGAATTAAAGCAAAAAGAATGATTTATGCATAAATTAGCATAATTAATTCATATAAAATAAAATCTCAATATTTTGGAAAATTTTACCATACAGCCTTGTAGATTACATCGTACACTACCAGCATGCAAATTTTTGCGTCGCTCGCGCGATCGGCGGCCGAGATCTTAGGGGGGGGCCATAATGGCCCCCCCCCCGGTAATGACAAGAATCAAAATACCCCGGGAGATTTAGGGTTAAAAAATTATGCTAAAGTTGAAAGTTTCTTACCTCGAACACAAAGCTCTGGAGCCGAGCTTCCGACTGGACAAGAGAAGCCAGCTGGACATGTAAACTGGACAGGGGTCTTGGTTGCTTGACCGCCAGGACAGTAGTATCCAGCGTAGCACTGACCGGATGGTACTGACAGACTCTCTCCAGCACAAAAGTGTCCTAAGTGCGATAAAAAAGATTGGTACAAATTTTGTTTTCATGATGACAGTAGTACTTGAGATTTAAAAAAAAAAAACATCTTAAGTCGCATCCACTATATAATAAATGTCTCAAAAATATAATGACTAGGGGTTTATTATGCCTAATTTTATTTTTACAATTTGAGTGGACATATATCAATGGTGATTGTTCATTCCAATCGTCATTGATATATGTCCACTCAAAGTATATACTTGTCCTCGCTACAAATAATACGAAATTAACAGTGAGAAAGATGTAATGACTTGAATGTACTTTTACTTTGAAGTGAAATTACTTCAAAGTAATGAGGACACAAATAACATACTAGCATCAGGAGTATTTTTGTTGATTGATTAATAGATTTTCAATAAAAAATGTATCTCTTTTGATCATGACATTCAATACCCCAAACTAAAATGGAACGGCCCACTCACCTGGTGTGCAAGACTCGCAATTGGCTGACTCAGTGTTGCCTGTGGTATTTGAGAATGTTCCATTTGAGCATGGGGTGGGGTAGGGCGAGCCTATCTCACAGTAGTGACCGGCTGGACATTCAAATCCTACAGGTTCTGGGTTGTCATTTCCTCCTGGGCAGTAGAAACCAGCGTTGCATTGAGCTGTAGTGGAATGATGACATAAAGCGATTTTGAAATTAATTGGATGGATTTGGAATGAAGGAAATTAAATCCTTTTATGTACCAGAGAGTTTGACATTAAGGGTCGAATATTTCAAGGGGTTAGCGTACCAGCGTTCATTCCCATCAACATCATCATCATCATCACCACCACCATCATCCTTATTCACTCATCAATTGATTGAATGATTCATTCATTCATTCATTCTCCTCCTCCTTCTCATCATCGTTGTCATCAATGTATCATCATCACCAACATTCAACACTACCATTCATCATCATCACCATTATCATCATCATCGTAACCATCATCCTCACCACCACCATCATCATCACCATCATTACCATCATTGTCATCATCATCATCACCATCAGAATTAACACCTACATTATCTGAGCCTCTCCTGTTCCCAACATCAATATCATTTAAGTTACGTATACTACCCCCCACCGTTCCACCAACCTATATGCCAACCCCAGACCAAGCAACCCCTCCAATAGCTCACCAGTAGGAGCATCAAGCTCATAGTCCAAACAGTAATAGCCCGGATCACAATCAATCGGTCTGGATGCCCCAGCTGGACAGTAGGTTCCAGGTGGACATCTGTTGCCAGTGTAGTTGGCTGCTGGACAGGTGCAGTCTGAGATGATCGATGCATTGCCTGCAAGAGAAATTAACAATTGCTTGTCTTTAAATTCACTGAAATCAATATGACATATATACCCAACACTCAGACAATTTCCATGGCTGATGAAATTGATTTGATTTGCGCGTAGTGTATTACCTTCGCTACCAATGTTCATTACAATGAAGATAGCTTAAAGTTGATATTACAATGATGATTGATTCCACAATTCCTTATATGTCATTTACCTCAAATGAGTATTTTCATGTATGTTTCCTTCTCATCTAATTCCCATGTTTACTTTAAGAAAATCTGTAATCCGCAAGTGATTAAATACTTGACTGTACAATGAATCCCAAGCACAAGATAGAATAAGGATCATTCAGTAGAACTAGCAGTGAGATCCAAGCAAAATTTAGTCTAAATGATTAGAAGAACTGCTTATTAACTAAATTTTCATGTGAAAAAGTACAATAAAAATAGGAGACGAATTGGAAAGTAGGCCATCTTGGTATTAGACTAGATGATATTTAGACTAAGTTCATACGTGACTAAGTGATAGACTAAATTGTTAATTAGACCAAATTTATAGAAGACAAAACAAGTCTAGCCAATGTGCCATCAGACAATTTGAGAAAGTAGGACAACTGCTAATAGACCAACAAAACCAAACCATCTGTTTAAATACTTGAAAAGGAGCACAGACCTGGTGGTAGGGGCATGGAGCTAGCCGATCCTCCTGTGCAAAACCAGCCGGCCGAGCAGTTACCCGTCGGCATCGGCAGCCCCTCGCCCTGGCAGTACATCCCCGGAGGGCAAAGGTCACAGGAAGTGCTATTCTGTTGCATCACAAGGCCGTTGTAGGTCCCTTCGGGGCATGGGTACTGGATGTCGTAGGCCGTACCAAGGGGGCAGTAGTGGCCCTCAGGGCAGGGGTACATGGTGGGGTCGCTGGTGTTCGAGGGGCAGTAGTAGCCGGCTATGCACGGGTCGCATGTTGATTGTTCTGTGAATCAAGAAAATATTTGATTTCAGAGCATGCTAATGATGTAGAGAGTTTGTGATATAATGACATACAAAAATGTTTTTTTATGCTTTCATTTCTTAACTGTAGTAGCTGGTTATAGAGGGGTCGCAAGTTAATTGTTCTGTAAATCAAGAAAATATCAGATTTCAGTGAATGCTAATGATGTAGAGAGTATGTGAAATGATGATAGGCAAAGATCTTTCCAGTTTTCATATCTTAACAGTAGGAGCTGGCTATAGAGGGGTCACATGTAGATTGTTCTGTAATTGATGAAAGTATAGGATTTCAGCACATTATTGATATCCAGAATCCGTGAAATAATGATATGAAAAGATCAAATTTTCAGTGAAAGTCACAGACTTTTTCTTTCATACATTGTTTCCCTTGACATGACAAAACCTACTAGATTTCAAAGCAAAGAACAGGGACCATTGAATGAAAGCAAAAATAGCACAGGGCACAAAATTCCTTACGTGGGCTACTTGTATAGGTGCCAGCATCACATTCCAATGGTCGTATTGATCCTGTCGGGCAGTAGCTCCCCTCGGGGCAGACTCCGCCCACTCCAGTATGACTACTAGAGGGCGTGGCAACATCGACTCCGTATTCACAGTAGAATCCTTGTGTGCACTGGCCATCTTCCCGACCAAGACCAGGAGTGCTGCAGTAATATCCGCCTAGGTGAAACGGGGGTGGAGAATTAGTAATAAACACTAAAGTACGTCTCTTATAGAGCACAAAGTATTCATAAATTGGGTTCATGGATGTAACCAATGCAGAGGGCGTATCAAAGTGTTCATGCTTTAATTACACAAACCTTCTAGCTGTGCATTTATAGATTCAGCACTGCTTTTTGGGTGCAGCATTGTCTCCATAGCGTGTAAAAGCTACAAAGTCATCCTGCCAACCCATTTTTATAAAACAAATAATGCATGTATAAAAACTATGCTAGTAACAATGCAGGCATTTCATGTATTCATGCTTATTCATGAATAATAAAAAAACAAAAAAAAAACTAAATACACAAGAAGTAGACATTCCTGAGAAGGTATCAGAAAATATGTCACTCACCTGTACAAGGAGAACACTCTGATTCTCTGGCCAAACCGCTGCTATTCCCGAAGTAACCTGCCGGGCAAGCAATGACATCATAGCCGGTCCCCTCGGGGCAATAGTAGCCCTGAGGGCAAAGGTCAGCTGTGTCGCCATGGATACACTGTCGGCCAGACGGGCAGACGTAGCATGCAGCCGCTCCGGTGTGGTTGACGTAGGTTCCGTTGGGGCAAGGGACTGGGGCTACAGATCCGAGCTCGCAGTAGTAACCAGCAGGGCATATGTCGCCTGTTTTAAAAGAAAAAAAATGTAATATTGCAAAATTAATAATATGAACTGAATCAAATGAATAGACCACCTACTGAAGATAATGACCTGTAATTGCAGTAAACAAAATATTTCATGAGAAAATCTTTAAAATCAAGGTTAATTGTGACCATGTCATCATAGATCTTGATCTGGTTCATTTGTGAAAATATGAAATCTAAGCAGATCAAAAAATCAATATGTAATATCACAACATTAATATGAACATAATCAAATGAATAGACCACCTATTGATTATAATTACCTGTAGTTCCAGTAAACAAATATCTCATGTGTCTTTAAAATGAAGATTAATTGTCACCATATCATCACAGATCTAGATCTGGGTCCCGTAACACAAAGGTTAGCGATTGATCATACGCTTGATTTTTATGATTGATTGTACATTGTAGTCAATGGAATCAATCATAGAAAAATGTTCTACGATCATTGCTAAGTTTTGTGTTACCGGCCCCTTTGGCTCGTTTCATAAAGACTTACAACTGTTGTTACTTTGCCATTATGGTAACTTCCATGGCAACAGGGCTCAGCAGCCAATCAAAATCAAGGTTACCATGGTAGTTGCCATAATGGCAAAATCAAAACAGTTGCAACTCTTTATGAAACGGGCACCTGGTTCATTCATCTAAACCTTCACGCAAATTTGTGAAAATATGAAATCTCAGCAGATATCAAGAAAATTTACCTGTGATGCCGTCCATTGGATTGCTTCGATTAGAGCCACCTGAGCAATAGAAGCCTTCAGAACATTCAGCTGTCACGTTGGTCTTGCCGGGAGTCTCGCAGTAGGATCCTGAAATTGGAATATTGGAGTATTAGACAACCTTATACATGTAATGTCCGCTATTGCAAGTTAAGGTGGCACCATACAATCACAACTTGCCTGTAACAAACAATAATAATGATTAAATATATTGTACAATGCTGTTTGTCTAGAAGTATTCTGTTTCTAAGCACCATCATCCCCATCACCATCCTCATCAACATCTTTGGCATCATCACTACCACCATCACCACCACCACCATCACTATCATCATCATCATCATCATCATCATTACCATTGTCCTCATCATAAAAATCATCTTCATCACCAACGCCACCATCATCGCAAACATTGGGAATCTACATGTAAGACCACCAACCTGCACTGCAAGGTAAGCAATCGTCCAATTCATCCGCTCCTTCGACGTCCAGGAACATTCCTGGAGGACAAGGCTCTGGGATATCTGTTCCGTTGAGGCAGTAGTGTCCTGGAGTGCACACATCACCGTACGTCTTGCCCACTGGGGCCATCTCCTCAGAAGAGCTCAAGCAATAGTAACCTATGGTAAAAGAATAATTTATCATTGAAATTAATGTAAATGAATGTAATACTTTAAAAACCAGCTGTACAGGAGCCACCTTTCTATATAGGTCACAAAAATGATTTCCCTTGCAACACCTATTACATAAAAATTTGCAATTTTCATGTCTTAATGGATTTTTAAATATCATTTTAGACAGGGATAACTGTCTTTTCTGGAGATTTATACACAAATAAAATGATGCTTGCATAACACAGATGGTAGTTCACTAGTCCAAGCGCCATTGAGATAGTTGAATGTGCAGAAAATGATCCATTATCATGCTTTTCAACATTTTACAATAGATGTCTAAATCATGCCCCCAAAATCTGTTGTTAACAGGCCACACATTTCCAAGAGGGAAAAAAAATGAAAAGTAAACTCATGCTGGATAACCTGTGCTTCATAGTGAATTTTTCTACAATGCGCCAAAGGTCAACAACTCCCCCCCCCCCCCGAAAAAACCCAAACAATGACATGATAACTTGTCTAAATACATGATACTTTCAACAAAATTTTTGACATAGATTTGCTTTCTGAGTCAACCCTTACCTGCCCAGCAAGGTCCAGAGACAGCGGTCAATCCAGTCCGGCCACAGTAGTAACCGGCCGTACAGTTCCAGCATTGATCGGCACCCATTAAACCAGTCTGGATACTAAATGTACCCTTGGGGCACCCCACTCCGGTGATGCTCCCAGTCTCACAGTAGCGTCCCACAGGACACTCGTCTCCTGTGATTCCGTCAACAGGGGTGGCACTGGATGCGCCCTGAGTACAGAAGTGGCCCGGGGCACAGTAGTCAAATGGCATGGTGTTTCCTAAAGTCAAAACAAAAAGGAAAAAATCCCAAATTTCGTACAAGGAAAAATTTATTGAATCTTGGTTTGCAATGCGTATACAACTAAAATCAAATCTAAAATGAAGCACAAACCACTTTTTAAATGAATATTTGTGTTTGAGCTGCTGCGATGTTTATCATATCTTGCAAAGTTTTCAGATTTGCTACTTGGTGATATTCCAACCTAAATCGTTATATGCATCTCATTCTTATTGAAATATTTCTATACTGAATCATGCAGTTATATGGCTTATCCCCTATTACATTTGTTCAATCTGAAATCATTTTAAAACTTAGGATCTACATTTTATTAACCCATTAAGGTACAGTGCATTTTTTAAAAGATACCTTTGCAGTTTCTCTATCCCGAAACACCATACTTCCTGCTTGAAAGGCAAATTGTCAACCCTTTGTTAATTTATTCTTCTTCTATAAACTTAATTTTGTACTGCGTTTATATCTATTTTTTTCTGAGAATGAAAATGAATGAAATATTTGTTGCCAATTTGATGAGTTGGGTAATTTAATATTGACCTCATGAAAGCTGTAAAAAAATTACAGTAAAGAAACCCTTTAAACTATGTTATTCAACCACTATAGGATGATTTAATATGGGATTTGACCGAGGCATATCTTATTTTACTTTTTTAAAACAATTTTTGGTACCTTCTCCTGGGCAGTACATTCCAGGTTCACATGGAGTACATTGGGTGTAGTTATAGAGACCAGTCTGGTTGCTGTATGTTCCAGCAGGACACAGGTACTGGGTACCGAATTCCGTGCCTTCGGGACAGTACGATCCTCCGGGGCATATCGTGGGTACAGCCACGCCTCGGTAGCTTCGGTAACGGCCGCTGAAGTTGCCGGTTTCTGTGATGTTCTCTGCATCCAGGAGCTCATAGTCACCTAATGCATGTAAGAAAACAGTGATAAAGTATCGAAAACACAATTTCTTAGGAATATTTCCCACCCCAAAAAAATTTTGCCATTCCCAGGGGCCCATATCATAAAGCTGTTTGTAAGTTAAGAGCGACTTTAAGAACGACTGGTGATCCTTTCTTGTGGTAAATGACGTTCACCATTATATGTTGGTGATTATTTAGCGCGTAAGAAAGGATCAGCAGTCGTTCTTAAAGTCGCTCTTAACTTTCGGACAGCTTTATGAAACACCCACCAGGTATCTATCTAATGCTTATATATCTTGAAAATTTACATGATTCATTTAAAAAAAGATGCTCTTATGATCTATTTGTCCACACAAAAAAATGATTTCATCCTCAAGTATTTCAATCTTTCTTTGCAAGTCGAGTTAGCTGTGGATCAGTTCGTAAAACAAATATTGATCGTGTCTGATAACTGTTATAAGCTACTGAAATCCTTGCATCTGATTGGCTCAGAACAAATGAGTCAGGGAAGATCATTGTCAAGATGCTCTATGAAACAGTATCCTGGTACCTCACCAAATGCCTTGAAACTTTGATAATGTACAGAAATAAAGTCATTGTTGAAAAAAATGGTTTGAGATAATTCTTTACAAGTTGAGTTTAGCTAAGGAGCATCTCATGAAACCATTATAAGCTACTCAACTCCTTGCATCTAAAAGCAGGCCCTGGTAAAGCCTCTTGCTCAAGTGCAAAAGACCCAACATACAAATAAATCTTACCACAGTTGTCGCCTAGGATTAGAAGTCCATCCTAGGTTTCCCTGTGGAAAGGCTCAGAGCAAATTAGTCAGTAAAAATCACTCACCGAATGCCTTGCAGTAAGAGCCCTCCGGGCAGATATCACAATCACTCTGCTTCCAGTGAGGTTGGTAATACCCTGAAGGACACCCGGTCTGGTTCCAGCTGCCCTGCTCACAGAAGTGACCAGGACTGCAGGCAAGGTCAGTGGGCTGGGAGGTGTTCTGGCCGCCTGGGCAGTAGTAGCCAGCAGTGCATTCCGCCGTGGGGCTTGGAAGGCCGTAGTTCTCGCAGTACATGCCGGCGGTACACAGCAGGCAGTCACTGATGTTCACATTCATCGTGTATGCTGTATGGGAATGAAAGTAATGCCATTTATAGTAACTTCTTAAAATGTGAGTCCAGAGATTATTAAAGGCAAGGATATAAGTGTATTAGTGGACTAGATCACAAAAGGGGTTAACAAGCAAAACAATGAACTAAGTATTGCAAGAACTGAAATTAAAAAAAAGTGATGATTAAGTGTTTTTATCATATTGTGTGGCAAAACCTGTGCCTGACAGGCGAAAAACTAATGGAATCACTGAGACCTTTGGGTCTCTTGATTCTGCTGATTTGAGTGTGCAGGTGGACCATTACACCAGAGTTCCTCATACACATAGTGGAAGGGGTTCTTAACATGCAAAGGTGATGACTCAATTTGAAACAGGGACTCTATTAAAAACATCCTATCTGAGGAACAGACTGTTCTCCACTGTAATAAAACCTGCATCTACGAAATGGAAGGGACATTGTTACACACAACAAAGGATTCTGTAATCAAATGCAGGATGGACTCGAACCGAACCATCTTTTCAAGTCTTCTAACTTACGAGAGAAAGTTCCTGGTGGGCATGGCTCCTCGATGGTCGTTCCCTCTGGGCAGTAGTACCCTGGAGTGCAGGCTACAGGATCGCGAACCTCTGCACTACCGTTACAGAAGTAGCCCGCCTCACAGTCACCATCAGGGATGGGGTTTGCATAGTCCTCGCAGTATTGACCCGGAGGGCACTGGAGCGGTTGGTCAGAACCTTCAGGGCAGTACGTACCTAGAAAACAGAAAAAAATGGAAGAATAACAACTGGTTACACTAACAGTTCATTCAAAGTTAGGAGAACTGGATAAAGTCACGAGCACACTCCATAATCTGTTTGAGATCTGACTTTGAAACACCTGTAATAGCATTTGATCTGGCCTAGTCGAACCAATGCTCCTTAGATGCTAATTATTTGTGCAATCTCCTCCAGACCAATGGACTGCTACATATACAAATTACATTATAATTTCACTTAGTCAAAGACTTACAAGTTTACCAACTGAATTTCCTAAAGTGTCATAAAATATCAACAAAGTGGGACAGTGGTAATAAGATTACCAAGCAAGACTTCTTCCAAGGTGCATCCATTTTGTTTGTTTGTTTGCCACTCTTAATTAGTAAGAGTCACTTTAATCAAAACCACTTCTTTTATAAGTCTAATGGGCAGATATCTCAAGTGTACAATAAGGAAATACATTAGAAATTAACAGATACATGAACAAAGACTTACCACTTTGAGAAATAAATTTCCTAAAATTATCAAGGGATTAAAAACAGTTTCTTTGGTCATACCTGGTGGGCAGATATCTCCAGTGTTGTTGAGTGCGTAGATGGGGCAGTCAATCATGAGGTCTGATATGAGGGTTTCGTTGACCTCAGGTTGAGGTTTGCTGCTATAGGCACCACGGGTACAGTACCAGCCTGGTGAGCAGTCAGCCGTTGGGACGTCATTGCCGTCACCTTCACAGTACTTGCCAGCTGCATAGGGAAGAGAGGGAGAAAGATATTCATTCACCAAGCAAATCATTCACAAATCTTTTCACTGCTGATGACAACCTGCCAGAAACGTGGAGTCTTCTCATCTGCTCCTGTTCTACAACTCTGCTCAATGACTCAAGCCAGCTTTCTCTCATCTTCTCAAGCCTCTCTCACCTCCAATCTCAAGCCTCTCATCTTGCCTACCACTCAAGCTTTTCTACTCTTTCTGGATTACAGTCCTTTTAAGAATTACACTCATTTCCGAAAGAGAGCTCAACTTTCTAATCTCCACTTTCTCGCCCATCCATCTCACTTCTACATCTAACCACTTTCTCTTAGTCCTTTCCAGGACTTTATACATGGTGTACCGTAAACTATTTACAGGGAAGTTACATGTAATAAGACTACTGGAATATGTAATATAAAGTGGCAATTAGTTGAACACTGACCTGTACAAGGCATACAATCATAGACATCATCTCCCCTAGTTCTGTTGTTGAAATTCCCTGCAGGGCATGGGTACTGGGTAGAGTATTCTGTTCCAGTCGGGCAGTAATATCCTATAAAGAGACAAAATATGTTGGATGGTAAAATATTGTGGTTTGGGTACACTCGGTCTACTAGCACATCGTCAACTAGCTGATGGTTCAATTCTCAGATTGTAAAATGGCTAAACCCACTTGGTCTACTATTAATTCGGTCTAACAACCATTTGGTCCAACCATCACTTGGTGTAACACTCATAGGCCCGTATTCTGAAGTCAGGTTTAACTTAGACCATGGTCTAACTCTGTGCTAAAATTATGGGAAGCCAAAAGTGTCAAAATTTAAGTATTTAAGTATTAAGTTGTTTCTTATGTTTACTGTGCTATTTACCGATTCATCGATGGTGAAGACAATCATCTATTTATACTTCATAGACATAGACTATTATAAATGATTTGAGAGCCAAATGAGCTGAAATATGATATCTCTACTGATAGTGATTTATGTAACAATTGGCTATCCATACTTAAACCACAACATTAAACCTGAGTTTAAGTTAAACCCGAGTTCAGAATACGGGCCATAGGGTCAAACTGTCATGTTATACATCGCATGTACAAAAAACACCCACCAACCTAATTTTCTTTTCCCCTGTTACAGCACAGAAACTATTTTATGGTGCTAATTTATATCCTTACCTTTAGGGCATGGTGCATCCATGTAGGTGGTTGAGTTGGCTACACAGTAGTAGCCCTGCTCACAATCAAGGCACGCAGCCTTGGTGGTGAGTGAGTTATAGGTTCCAGCCTCACATGGGATGGGTTCAGGAGTAGCTCCAGGACAGTACGTTCCCTCTTGACATGGTCCTAAGAAAATCAAAAGATAATAATCGAATTTATACAACTCCCAAGAATGTTATGTAATCTGATTAGTCCAAATCGGATCACATGATATTCAGCAAATTGCACTATTGCATCCAAAATGCACTATCCTGCACTCTGTCGTCATACAAAATGCACTATCCTGCACTCGTGACGTCAGAGTGCAGGATAGTGCAAGTTCTGAAATTATCTAGAATTATCTAGAATTTACATCAAATATAGCATTCGGGGCAACTCAGTAACATGGGTGAGGGGGGGTTGCATAAAACACAGAATACATGCATTCTTGTGCATAGAGGACCTTAATAACGAACTCTGCGCTCGGCTCGCAAAATGCATATACCGCACTCGGACCTCGGTGCGGTATATCAATTGGCTCTTCTCGCACATCGTATGGCATGCACGCGCTTACGTGCATTATTTGTATTATAGCGCCTTTAGAGTTAAGACTAATATGAGTGTTTTCAATTGCTTATTGAATAGGTAAAAATGAGGAAACTTACTGAAAGTAAGGCTTGTAAAATATAACCATCAACTCAGTCAGAACACAAGATTAAATGTGGGGAGAGTGTTAATAACACTGTCCTCACAGTACTATCCTTGCACACATGTTTCAGTCACATTGACCTGACTCTTGAGTGTAGTAGTGATAAACAATATATTATACATCCTTATATATTAGCAGGGAATAATTTTGCTTGACATATTGAACAGCATTTTTGGTCATAAGAGAAAAGCTCTCAACTAAAGTAATGTACTGTCCTATGTGAAAATATGCCATACAAAAGACTTTATGCATAGCCGTCTTTCAAAAATGTGGAGCAAATTGCGATGCGATACCAGGAAAATTATTCCCTGATTAGTAAACACACTTATCACAGACTCCAATGGAGTGTAAACATACCTCCAACTCCAGTGTTATTGCTGTTGGGGGCAGGCGTGTTCACACCGATCTCACAGTAATAGCCAGGGGCACAGGGGCCTGTCACATTGACCTGACCAGGAGTATCGCAGTAGTATCCGGGGTCACACTGGGTGCACTCATCGGCTGTAGCTAGCTCCTCTACCGGGCCATAGGTTCCTGGGCATTATAACATTGTTTAGTGCATATGTTACCACTTGATTTCCTATCACAAGCTTCAAAATGTATTAATAAAATACATTGATAATGAGGTTTTGAAACAAGTCTTGTCTGGAAAATGACAAGTCTCATGTTTGCTACGACTTTCACACCCCTGTTTAAATGGTGGTGTTTAATTTCATATGGAATAATGAGTTAAAACTACATGTAATCACTATCATAATCAACAATATCACCATCATCATAATAATCATCACCATCATCATCATCATTACCATCATCATCACCATCATCACCATCATCATCATCACTATCATCACCATCATCATCATCATTACCATCATCATCACCATCATCACCATCATCATCATCACTATCATCACCATCATCATCATCATCACCATCATCACCATCATCATCATCATCATGGTCATCATCATCTTTGTTATTTTTATCATCATAATCACCATCATAATCATTTTTAACATCATCACCATCAACATCATCATCATCATCACCACCATCATCATCACCTTCATCATCATTGACCATGCATCAACTTACCAATAGGGCAAAGATCATCAGGCAGAGCTGTTCCGAGGGGACAGAAGTTACCCATGGGGCACGGCAACGGATTGATCTTGTTGGAGTAGCAGTAGTAACGGGCAGGACAGGTGTAGCAGGCGTCGGCTTGGGTGTGGTTCATGTAGTCACCTGAGAGAGAAAGAAAAAGAAAGAGTGGAAAAGAAGGTATAAGGTACCAATTCAAGACAACATACTGCAAATATTGAATAACTGACTGTACAAACATATTACACTATACATAGAGCTACAATATTGTATTCATTTAATTACACTTGGGTGAGAGCATGTCTTATATGTTTTTAGAGATGTGAAATAAATGAATTTTGAATTTGAATGACCAACACCCTATTTTCATTTCCATCCTTTGGAGGTTTTTTTCAAAGAGCTTTGAACATTCTCATGGGAAAAGAATTGATGTTACAAGAATTTATTGTTTTATCATTATAATTATCATTTATCCAATAAAACACACAGTATCTTATAGCCTAAACATCATACATGTAGCTATTTCAGGGCATAATCATTTAAACAACCTAGTAATGAATTGGAATAGTAATATTCAAGTCTGGGGAATTTACCAAGACCAATAATACCCATGTGCTTTCTGCTAGAATGGGGCTATAAAGGTAAAATACAGTAGTTGCAGCAAACAAATATTTCATGAGAGAGTCTTTAAATCAAGATTAATTGTCAAAATATAATCATACATCCAGCTGTGGTACATTAATGCAAACTTATCGTTGTAAAATCATGAAATCTTAGCTAAAAAGTGATAATTCTGATGATCAATAACACAGAAAAGCATATGTGGGACAGTGTGTTAATATTGCTTCGAAAAATACCCGACATTTGATGATATTCCATGCTGATTTTGCTCCTTTCTCAGCAATTACCCACATTCTTCCAGAGCTATTTGGCACATATTTTTAATTTATACATAGAAACACTTTGGTTGTAATTTCATTGGATTCTGTTCAAACTTACTTTGAGATATCTATAGTCAAAATAAACACATTTACTCACCATCTGCACAAGGTTCATAGATGCTGCTTCCCTGGACACAGAATGCTCCCGGTGGACAGACATCGCCCGTTTCACCGTCCATGGGCGTGGCATCATCGGCGCCGCCCAAACAGTAGAAACCGGCATCGCAGTCACCTGATAAGGTCAAGTGTCACGTGACAGGTTAAATGGGTAACTCTTCTTGACAATCTTGCACATGCAATCCAATCTACAACAAAGTTTATAGCTAAGTACACAAATGACATACATGTATTTCAAGCAACCAAATACTTCATGAGAAACACTTGAAAATTAAGTAAATTTTCACAATATCCTGGACTCGAACTAGTGCTTGCCCGGGACAAGTAACATATTGTGCCGGGCAAGTAAAATTTTGACCAGATGATTTCATATCTCCAAACTAAACAGGTTCACATCAGGAAAGAATATATTTTTGGTTGTGGTTCTTATTAATGCTTATTTTGAGTCATGTTATTTAAGGGACTCTGCACTTCAAACATTTTTTTTGTTCATGCTTTAGTCCCTACTGTGTAGTATTATTACCAATGTAACATTATATTCTGTCAATTTATTTCTTGCAATGCAAGGTGCAAAATAAAACAAACAAACAAACTCAGGTAGAGTGAATTCACTTCTAATGCACAGATATCATCAACTTCAATCAAGTTTTTGTGGGGAAACATTGTCAACTTGGCACCAGGAAATAGTCTGCCCCGATCTCTTCCTGATGTGCACCGATAACATTACTGTAATACTACTGTACTTGTGTTCATGGAGATGGTAACATACTCACCTGTATAGTTGGTCATGCCTTGTTCCCCGCAATACTTTCCACCTGGACAGTCCAAGCAGTCGGTCAAGTTGGCCTGGTTGGACAGGGGATTGTAGGTACCCGCTGGACAGTTCTCTGGAGCGGGGCTACCCTCGGGGCAGTAGGATCCAGCCGGGCAGTCGTCACCGTAGCTCTCCCCGGACGGGTTGGGGTTGATGGCACCCAGGGTGCAGTAGTGACCCTCCTGGCACTTGGCAGTAGGAGTAGTCAGTCCTAGGGGAATGAAGCAGAGCAAAGGACAAATGTGATTTATCACCCCATTTAACCAAATGATTTTATCAATTAAAGGGATTGTTTCATTTTGTAAGCATCTGAATTAAAAAATTCTCAAAGTAAGATGAAACGTGTGTATGAGTGCCTGTATTTGTCCTCAAAAAACGCAAAACAGCCTATGTAGAATGAAAAAAATTTAGACACAAGTAGCAATTTATTAGCCTAATTAGCCTGTAAGATGCATTCAGTTCCTGCCCAGTTTACCCAAATTCGAAAAGTATTTTAGCTGTGTTGACTGCCTTCTGCTGTGTGCATCTCCTATGCACACACTATTGTCAGCTGCACTGTGAATTCAGTGTTCAGAGCAAAGTGAAATGATCACTTTAACCAGTCTTTTCCTGGGCAATAGATTTGTTCAACATGATTATCAGTAATGGCAATATACAGGGTATTGAATTTTAACTGGTTTTCACTATTTCACATTATTTTCCTCAATGACCAGTATTACTACATGTAGATCTAGATCTATGATAGTAAAATGTATGACAATAAATCATGAGTTTAAAGGCTGCATTTTGAATGTATTACTCCCTGCAACTCTTCAAGCTCTATTCAGTGCTTTGAAAAGACAAATAACAAGATATAATCTAGTCTTTGATGACAAAATCATTATAAAAAAACAACTTGTACATATTTATGCATATAAAAGTGATGTGCATATTTTACATGCTGTATACAGCCACACAATATTCATCTAATGAGCAGTGTTCACATTGGAGAAATGTATTCCTACCTTCAGTCAAGCAGTAATACCCTGGTGTGCACAGTTCACACTCAGTGACGTTTTCCAGTCCTGTCTCGTTACTGAACGTTCCCTGAGGACACTTTATTCCCTGGTCTGAACCCTTTGGACAGTAGTATCCTGGCAGGCACTCGTAACCGGTCTCCCCGTCAGTGGGATGGGAGTTGTTTGCACCAGAAACACAGACGAAGCCAGCATCACAAAGATCCTTGTATTCGGTCAAGCCTGTATAGGCACACAGATACATGGAAGAGAGGTTATGTGAGGTATTGGTACACCATTAGGTGAGTCCTAGAAAGACTAAGAAAAGTGGATAGAATTCGAAGTGAAATGGAGCGGCAAGAGAATGGAAAGTTAGAAGGTAATATTTTTTTCTAGAATGGATGTAGTCCTTAAAAGACTGTTAATTATCAAAAAGGTGAGACGCTTGAGTAGTTAGAAAGATGAGAGAAGGCTGGCTTGAATCGGCGGGTGGAATTGTAGAGAAGGAATTCATGTGACTTGATTGTATCACAATTTTACTGCAGGTCTATAATATCAATGCAAAGGTGATTGAATAACATTTTGATTATTTACACACCCAAGCGAGACAAGAAAGGATATCTTTATGAGCGAGTGTGCTTTATTGACAGTTCCTGCAAAACATGTTTCAATGTGGAAAATTATTAAAAGGAAACCAAACTTAGGGTCTTCTTTATGTGGATAGGCTGTGAAATAGGCATGAGAAAAGAGATTTCGGGAGATGAGCCAGATTCCCTACGGCAGGAGTCTCACGTCTAAGGCATGTCTGGACCTACCTAGATCATCACAGTAAGTCCCTCCAGGACAGGACTGGCAATCGTCCGCACTATCCCGCTGGGTTCTGTTGCTGAAGGTACCGTAGGGGCAGAGGAACTGGGTGGCTGACTCGGTACCCGCTGGGCAATAGGAACCTGTCGGGCACACTGTCGGGTTGACCACACCGTGGGAGGCTACACCATAGAAGGTTGCTGCCTCGTTTGCATCACAGTAACTGGGATTATGGAAGAAGGTGAAAGAATAGAAAATAAAGAATAATCAGGTTGGTGTTTCATAAAGCTGTTCGTAACTTACATGTATGAGCACCTTAACTAATGGTGACCCTTTCTAAGAAACTAAAATAAACACCGATGAAAATCTGGTGTGTATCTTTCCCCACAAGAAAGGATCACTAGTCGTTCATAAAGTTGGTAGTAATTTACAAACAGCTTTATGAAACACACACCAGTTCCAAAATATTCACACGTTCACAATTATATATAATAATTTTTGTATAATACATTTGGTTCGCTGTATTTCAGTTATTTGTCCTTTGTAACTTTACAAATTAATCCCCATACAGGAAATGGTAGCCGGAAGCATTGTTCCTTGCATGTGTAAATTGCTACTGCTGCTGTAGTTTAAGAATTGTTAGACACACCCCAAGTCCTTCAGAAGCTTGACATAGACATTACCTCATCATGTGAGATTTGCTAGAGCATAGATTGCAGGTTAAAACCTGATTTGCAAAAGCGGTTTCTCCAAATGAGCCTTTGACTCTAATGGCCGGCTCACACTATGCGATTCGTTGCGAAACACTTTTTCAAGAAATCGCATTTTGCATTAAATATGAAAGTTCCAAGAAGTAGAATTAGTTCATTCAACGTTTGGCATAATGTTAGGAATACTAAAATCATATTTTTACTTTGCGGCAGAACCTGTGGTCGGAGCAAAGTCCAAATCGGCTTCAAGTCGCAGCCGATGATGACGTCATTACGATTTGGATTTGAATTTGTTTTAATTCATTCAAGAAAGTTCGAACTGGACTGAATTCCAATTTCAGTAGTCCTACCACTATTTTGAACTCTTATCCGTAAAATTTTATTAGTTGGAATGTCCATATCAAATGTTATCACAGTTTCTTTGACATTCGGATCGCAACAAATCGCATAGTGTGAGCCGGGCTTAAGAGGTGTCAACAACTTACTATCCTTGATTACATTCCTTGCACTCCCACGCCCCCTCTTCATCCTGGTACTCTCCAGACGGACACGGATCAGGGGCAGGGCTTCCCTGGATACAGAAGTGACCGATGGTACAGTTGTACTCTTCGGGTGCGGCCGTGTCTTGACCGGCTGGACAGTAGTAGCCTCGGTCACATTCGTCCGATGGGGCGGTCAACGCGTTGCCTGCACAGTACATGCCGGGTATGCAGTCTAGACAGTTGGCACGCTCAGTGTTCTCTGTTTGAGGAAACAAATTAAAAAGCAAAGGTGATAGACTTGTATAAGTGTTTCGATGTTTGCTGAAACCTCTCAGAGGAGATTTCAAATCTGACAATAATGCAGAGCCAATTCCTTTATTTTGCTGCAGAAATTGTAAATGTACGATCACCTGCCCTACTGCAGCCAACTGGATAACATAGTCGAAAAGGATCTTTACATGAAAGCAAGTCTTCACAGGATCATGACACGTAAGTGCTCCCATGAATACTAGTACAAGATCATGAAATGATACACACAATCTCAAGAGCATCTTATGTGATTAAGTTTATCAGGACTTACGTGTTGTGTTGGAGAAAGTTCCTGCGGGACAAGGTGTCGGTGTGGGTGAACCCTGGACACAGTAGTATCCAGCTGGACAGATGCCATAGTCAGGATCAGGCTGGGATGCACTGCCATTGCAGAAGAAACCTGTAGCAGAGAAAGGAAGTGATTAGTAAAGGACCAAACTACTTTGAAAATAGGGGAGATCCAAGAATTCCCAGCATCAAAGAGATCCTGTGGCTCCGATAGTCTATTAGCCCCACCCTAAATGTAAAATGAACTAGCCCAATCTTCCACATACCAATATAGACCTAATGGCAATTGCACTCAAGAATAAAGGAAGGATACAACTATTACATGCATCTGAAAGATCTCCAGGCTTACCTTTAACAGTCTAACCCTACATGGTTAACGGTTGAGCCCAGTCTTCACCATACCCATATAGAGCTAATGGCCATTCTACTCTAGAAATATGGGTGGCCCAACAATTACCTGCATCACAAAGATCTCTGGGCTCTGCTAATCTATAGTACAACCTTAAATAGTTAATAGACAAGCCCAGTCTTCCACATAAACATATAGAATGGCAATTCCACTCTAGAAATAGGAGTGGCCCAACAATTACCTGCATCACAGAGATCTTGAGGCTCTGCTAATCCATAGTCCATGCAGAACGATCCTGGATCACAGGGCACAGGGTAGTAGCTTCCGCTGGGACAATACGTCCCTGGCCAACACTTGCCCCCAGTGTAGTTGGTCAGCGGGCAAGAGCACTCGGACAGGTCAGTGGCGTTGTCCGATTGCAGGGGTTCAGCCATGTACGATCCTCCAGTGCAGTACCATCCGGCGCTGCAGTTACCCGAAGTCTCACTAAGACCATCAGCTGTAGAGGACAAAGCAAATGACGGGTGGTTAGATTTTTCACTTTTTTTTTCAACTGCTTGAATAGGGGTGAGTTATTTGAATAAGAATTTATTTTTGTTTGGTTGCCCTGACACTCAATACTCTACTGTAAACTGTTATATTCTTTACGCTAACTATTTTATTTTTTCGACACGTTGTAAGGGTGATCGGTTGTGTTTTAGCTCTTTTAAGAACGTATTGAAACGCTACTGTGAAATTGAAAGGATTCTCAGTCAAAAACATCATAATTTTGTTTTATCATTAGATAATAGTACGCATGTACAGTTGTTGTAAACATGTTCGCTTCATGATTTTTCTGTAAATTGAATTGCTTTCGTGTTTGATTTTGAATAAACATTTTTTATGAAAGAAAAAAAAGGAGTTTAGCACTAACTTACATAATTGATCAGGACAACAAAGGCAGTCAAATTTGTTCCCTCCACTGATTTATATTTACATGTGGTATCTTCAGGCGAACATCAGATAAGAAATCTGTATCCCTATTTACCTGTTTAACCTACTTACCCAATAACCAACCATACAGGAGGAATATTCCATTCAATGCTATAGAGGTAAGTTCGCACATTCTTTCACATCAACAGGTGGTCATTACAAGCAGTAATAAAGTCATTTCTATGGGTAAACATCAGATATAAAATCTACACCCCTCTTTTCCGGATGGTTTCACCCATGTTCCTATCCCCCAACACAACAGAGGAATATTCCATTCATATAAAAGGGGTGACTTAGCACTTACTTTCACAGAATTCACCCGGTGGGCAGGAGAGGCAGTCCTCAAGCTCATTGCTCCCGTTGACAGGGTTGTAAGATCCCATAGGGCAGGGATTCTCGTATCGACTGGCAGTCATCTCTGGACAATAGTAACCTGGAAAGAATGAGATTTAACTCATGTTAACACGTTGCAGTGTGATGACATGAATGATATTAATGGGAAAGAGAGAAGGGGGGGGGGACAAACTTAAGATGAGCAGAGGAATAACAGATCAACATGTTGGTCCACGTATCCAAACTGCCAAAATGTTCTCTAAGGTTTTGCTTTTTTTGTATATTAAAATAAAACCAGAATCATTAAAATGACAATTTCAAAAATATGTGCAATAGTAAAATCTTATTCAGTGAATGTTTGTAAAAGAGTCCCCTCCAATCAATTAATTTTTTTCAATTCACTTTCACAAATTGATTTTAATGGCCAAGGATTATTGAATGAACATAATTCACAAGGATATCAATTAATTTGTTAGTTGCATGTTTGGCTGTCAGTACCATTGTTTATTTTTACTGCTATTTGTTGTTTTTTATTTAACAGGGCAACATATATAACAACCAATATGGTGATTGTAATATGGTGACTAAAATAAATATATAAATTGATAAATCGATTGATGTATCTTCAATTCTTATTTTTCAGCTCACCTTCAGGGCAAATGGTATCCTCATAAGTCGTTGCGTTCTCGAGGCAGTAGTAGCCCTCGGGGCAAGGTGTACACGTCTCCTCGTTGGTCAGCTCGGTGTAATAACCCGCTGGGCAACCAAGCGGGACGATACTTCCCTCGGGACAATAGTGGCCGCGGGGACAGATGTTGCCAAGGCCTGTGTTACCGACTCCTGTCGGTTCTGGCATATCCACACCTGTTGATGGGTACATGGAGGAAAAGAGGAGCATTTTGATACAAGTAATTAGGGGTGGATAAAAGTGAAAGATTAGAGAAACATGCTCTTTGGGTTACAGAATGCAAGAGGGGCATTTTCTTAGTTGGTAATCATTCTGATGAGCCATCTTTTCCAAGATTTAAGAAAAAAGTTGACAGGAAGAAAAGAAAGATGCCCTTTTGGCAGAGGAGAGTAGGGGCAAGGGTAAAAACAAAGTGGGCATAGGAGGAGAATGAATATGAGTTTCTAAAAACATAATTAAAATGAAATAAAGATAACTAAAAAAAAAAGAAAACAGACAAAAATAAGAAGCAGGAAAGTGAGGATCGGAAGCAGAATTAGGAAAAGGACAAAGAAGAGGAGATTATTTTATAAAATGAAAAAGTGACAAAACAGAATGAAGCAGAAGAAGAAACAGAAGGCATCAAAATTCATCTCTCACCATATTCGCAGTAAAATCCAGCCGAGCAGTTGCCCGAGACGGCCGAAAGCCCAGGCTCCTGACAGTACTTGCCGCCATCACACTCCAGACACTGGCTCTCCTCATAGATACCCATCTGAGGGTTGTATGTGCCCTGGGGACACTTATAAAGGTCAGCACCGGTCTTGGCTGGACAGTAGTGCCCGGTGATGCAGGGGTCAGCTCGGTCACGATTCACGCAGTAGTATCCTGAAGATGGTAATAATCATAACTGTTTTAGTATACCACATATGATCTAAAATTTAAACTGCCACTTTCTACATACGAATAAACTAGATTGATTCTAAACTGCACACAATGTATATGTATGCCTACGCCATCACCAGATCTGAACTATATTGCGTACTTTATTCTGATGAATTCATTCTAAAATGTGATATATTCAAAAGTAAACGAGGATAAAGGGGGATAAAGTTCAGGCCAAAAGCTTCCAATCATGAGGCTGTTAGGAAAATATCTGTTCTATGAGTCTTACTTCGAACGACTTAGTCGAAAGCCAAAGTCAAGATGACATCGAAAACAGCCTTTGCTTTATCCCAGGAAGAAACAAAGCATTTCATTAAAACGACCTTTGACTCCATCATCCTCATGAACACACATGCGGTATTACCCAAGGATCATTTGTACCAGGTCTGAACATAATTGATGAAGAAATAGAGAAATGAGAGCAAGTCCAACAAAAATGTAAAACGTTTTTGTAACAGGAAAAGTGGCTACTAGGTCTCTGCCGAACTTCGTTCAGGGGAGACAAAAAGTGTGACTATAGCACCATGCTTATGCATAGCAATGAAACGTTGAACCTTGAAACACTGTACCTTGAGGGCAGTCATCACAAGCATCGGCCCCTGAGTAGTTGGTGTAAGTTCCGTTGGGGCAGTAGACATGGGTGGGTGAGCCCTGTTCACAGTAAGACCCAGGGGGACAGATGTCACCCGTGATGCCATCCTGAGGGGCGGGGTTGCTCGCCCCAAGGGTGCAGTAGAAACCAGCATAACATTCACCTGAGGAAATAGAATGGAATGTCTTCTTAATGGACCTACATGTTTGTGATGATTTTCTGTTGACTTGTATACAGAGATTAACAGAGATAAATGAAATAATCTTTGATCAAGTTAATATTTACCGCAATGCTGGGGATTATAAATTGTTCCTGTGTTTCAAAGAATAAAATGAGAGTCTACAAGAGGACAAACTTCATCATCATCATCCTCCTATTTATTACTACCATCATCAAAATCATCTTTAACACCATCATAACTATCATCATCATCATCACCATCCTTATCCTCACCATGTCACCATCCCCATCATCATAACCATCACCATCATCACCATCATCATCATGATCATCATCATCATAACCATCACCATCATCATCATCATCATCACCATCATAACCATCACCATCATCATCATAGTCAACGCCATCATCATCACTATCACTATCCCCATCATCATCATCATCCTCCTCCTCATCATCAATTTACCAGTCTCAGCTGCCTGTCCTGTTGTATTGCAGTACATGCCAGGTGTACACGGCAGACAGGCCGAATCATTGGTCATCATATCGTGGGGCTGGTAGGTGCCCGCTGGACAAGGCTCTGGGGCATAGCTACCCTGCGGACAGAAGTGACCGACTGGACAGACATCACCATAGGACTGACCGTTAGGATTGGGCTCAATGGCTGCCAGTGAACAGTAGAATCCTGTCAGAAACAGCGATCAAAATGTATGAAAATTACACCTATTAACCATACATGCTCAAGTCCACATTTATCACATTCTTCATTAAAAAAAACACATTTTTCTTCAAAACATACAAAAGAAATCATAACCAACATTTAAAAATGTAAATGAATAGAGGGACCTACAGAAATAAACCACTTGTATGTTGTGCAAGAGGACTCCCAGAGTATCAATATTCATTCAACTTATAATCTGTTTCAAGTAAAATGTTGCTCCTTAACCCGTGTCCTGGAAACTACAATCAATTTCATGATTGATGCATATCATGCTTGTAAATTTATATTTATGGCAAGTATATATACATTAAACTTTCACAACTGATTGTAATGCATCACTTCATTATACAGATTCAGATCCTGACCTTTTTCAATTCTTATCAACTAGAAAAATTATAACATTTCCTACATTATATCAACATTTTTATTTTTGTATTTTCTATTGCTATTTTGTTATGATCTATTTTCTTGAGGTTGAGTTATATGAAACTTTAGGAATGAACAAGGAAGTTCTGAAAGTGTCAAGTCTGCATCAGTACCTGGATAACATGTTCCGTTGGGTTCAGTCAGGCCGACTTCATTGCAGTAATACCCAGGCCAGCAGTCGGTGCAGTTTGACTCTGCCGGGAGCCTGTCAACGTGACCAAAGGTTCCCTTTGGACAGTGAGTCGGGTACGAGGACCCCTCGGTGCAGTAGGTGCCCTGCTCGCAAGGGCCTCCGGTGGAGTCACTGCCGTCGGGTTGGGGTGTGTAAGCTCGGAGGACGCAGTAGTACCCTGGGCTGCAGAGGCCGGTGGGCTCCGTGATGTTTTCTGCTTCGCAATAGAAGCCTGTGGAGAGACAACAAAAAGTTTAAATGATTTTATTGACTCTTCCAGACTTTTCATTGTGATACAATGTAAAGTATATGTATGCCCTATGTCCACGGAATGTAGAAGGAAATATACAAATGAAAAAAAGATATCGTAAAAAAGCCTTAAAAATCGACATACTTAACCCTAAATAGAGACTGCTATTTGACGCCTAAGAAAACTGGGAGGGTTATTTTATGATTTTGTGGTACCAAATATTTTTTTTTTATTTATTGAAAACTGATAGAGTATGAAGAGTATAAGAATAGAAAAAAAAAATTGTGAGAACTTCTAATGATTGGCTCCCTCTCTAGGTCAATAAAAAGGAGAATCAAAGAAATATCAAGTGAATAAACAGAAAAGTTTATTAAAAGACAATTCAAATATTTATATTGAAACACAAAAAAATGGGAAGTTTGTCAATTCATTTAGGGTTTCGAATGTTGTTTAATACAAAAAAAAAACTTACCTTCCGGGCAATCTCTGCATTCTGCTTCACTCTCTAGCCCGGTAGTATTACTGTAGGTTCCTACAGGACAGGGGAACTCCCTTGCTGTTTCGGTGCCATTCGGACAGTAAAAACCTGACAGCGGGAAAAACAAACAAGTGCGAGTAACTAAAGCTGCTTGTGACCTTCTGACTAGATACATTTAGGGCCTTTTCACACAAGAATCTTGAATCATCATTGTAATGATTATTGCAATTCGTCTTTAGAATTATTGTACCATTCACGTTCACTCGAAAATTGTGATTTGAATTTGAATTCCCGAGCAAAGACGGTATTGTGTCCTTGGTGAATTTTCAATCAAACCCAATCAAAGCACTGCATCGCAAAAAAGAAACTATGATGAGTGCGTGACTATTGTATTATCTACAGAAGTGCTTGAAAGGTCACGTAAGCTCCGCCCCTCAAAAGATGTTTCGGAGGTCAACCCTTTCAGACGTAAAATTTGTACCATAATTTGAGTGTAACTTAACTGGAATTCACCTCCGGAGTAGAATTTGAATTCGTGATTGTGATTAGCGTTCTTGATTCTAGTTTGGTTTCACACATGCTAAAAATTTGTAAATAGAATTATTTTTCATGGGAATCATCATTCAAATTACGATTTTGGTACCGTGTGAAAGGGCGGCTAGTAAGAGTAAAAATCACCAGACAAAGACATTGCAGTATTTCAAAGTTTGGACCAATACAATGTTGGGAATTCTATAATATTACATCAATTTGAATTCCAAGCTTCTTTTCAATAATTGTCTCATGAACACTTTCAAATCATCAAATTTCCACTTTGGTACATTGCCATATCTGTATAGAAAATAACAATAGAATCATTCAAATATAGAATAAATGTGCTCCTTCTAAATGAATTAAGCACCATGAAGAGTATCTGCATGCCAACCATACTGGCTAATACCGTACCTGCAGGGCAAACCTTGGGCATAACCACACCATGAGAGGGCGCCCCAACACCACTCTGCTCCTCATCGATGGCCTCGTTACGATCGCAGTATGAACCTGCAGGACATTCCACGCACTCTCCCTGCTCTGCGAAGGGCTGATACTCGCCAGATGGGCAAGGGATCTGATCGTGGCTACCAACGGGGCAACGGTGACCGGGGAGACACTGGCTACCGTTGGGTTGGGCAGCCGTCGAGCCTGCGTGGCAGAACCAACCGAGGTCGCATTCTGCGTTGGGCAAGGCACGACCCCAGCCAGCACAGTACATTCCAGCAGTGCACGGCTGGCAGTCACCCTCGGCCTGATTGCCGTACTGGTTGGTGAATTTTCCTGAAATATCACAAGATTAAAAACAATTAATATACTACATGTATATTCACAACAAAATCTTAAAAGTTCCTCTGCATATTCTGTTAAATTTTACTACACCAGCTGCAGGTGTTAATTTTCATTTGTTCATCTGCAATTCTGAAATTGCCTATCGCTATCTGAATGTATTGTAATAAAGAATCACTGTTATATTATCTTTAGTTTTGTACTGAAATATAATCTTATCTACATGTATGACGGTGGATGCAAATAACGACCATTTTGATTTTGAAATCTTTGATGTTGCCACAATATTCCATTTTTGAAGAATAAAAAATCAAAATTCAGATGAAAGACAACTTTTGTATGCAAGTATTTTCTGAAAGTCATGTATCTAATCTACATCTATGACTTTTCCAGGCCTAAAATGTTTTAAAACAATGTCCCAATGTTCAATCATTCTACAAAATATTTAATTTGACTGATACAGTAACTCATTAATTAGGTAGTTTATATTTATATATATCCAAAGGTCAAAGAGATGTCAGAAATAGGTCAAAGACATGTCATGAAATGATTTTCAAATGTTGTACAACAATTTGACAAGTCATCACATCCCATATGGCTAGTACAGAAACTTATCAGGAAGATAACATAGTTTATGGCTACACTAATAACAAAAGGTCAAAAAGAGGTCAAATAGAGGTCAAGAAGATGTCAAAGGTCACCTGGTTCACATGGCTGTGCATCATAGCTTCCCTCAGGACAATAATGACCTTTGGGGCAGATATCACCGGTCGTCTCGTTGACTGGGTTAGGTAGGATAGTACTACCGATGCAGTAATGACCAGCTTCACAAAGGCCGCTGACATTGGCGAGCTCATCGTAACGGCAGTAGTAACCTAGTAATTGAAAAGAAAATGATGATTAACATTTTACTTCACTTTGCTTTTCGATCTAAAAGGCCCCGTACCACAAAGCTGATAGGGATTAATCTTGGGAGCTGATTTTTAGGATTTAATTATTGTGTACTATCATTTCAAATATTTTATTTTGTTTTGTTTTTAAATGAAAATTCAAATCTGTATATGCAAAGTCATAAATTTATCCGTCTTCCCTAATTTATTGCAACTTATCTCATCGGGGCCTGCAGTTTTTCTTCAAGCTTGCTTTTATGTAGGTCCCATCATATTTCTTTGAATCAAATTAAGCTTTTACCTTATAATTCAATTGATTGACTGTATCATTATAACATGTTATTGTATTCCTTCCCCTTGTTTATAATTTAACAGTTATTGCATTATTGTTGCTGATTTTTTATGTGAATCAAATGTCAATAAATGAAATGAAAAATCACTCCTACAAATTATCTCCATCATCGATCGCTAAGCTTTATCTAACAGGGTCCTGAAATGTTCATTTCTAACAGTCTCAAAATCTGAGAGTTTTCCTTCTCCTTTTGGACAATTATTTATTTGAATCATTATTTGCTTATCAAAGATACATGTAAAAGCAAGAATTATTTCAATCTGATAGGCTGATAAATTTGTTATAGAAACTGTTCATTTGTTATCATTGAAGTCTTTATAAAACGGGATTATAGTCTAAGCATCAAAGCTTTTAAATTAAAGATACTGATGAAATACATACTTTTGACTGTGGTAAATTGGTGACCTATTGTTTTATTTTTTATTCACTTTCTTCTGATAAAGTAACTGACAAGCACTACGTCACCAAGTGTAATCATCATCATTTATTACAAGTTTTTTTTAATCCTTTAATAGTTTTTATTTCCATAACTTCAAAAACAAAAATAATCATTTCATACTCAAAAATAAAAGCAAGAAAAAAAAAAATTAAATCATTCAATACCGACCTGGGTCACACTGTATTGGTTGTGAAGCACCAGCCGGACAGTATGTTCCTGCAAGACAGCGCCCTCCAGTGGTATCGTTGGGACAGGCACAGCCAAAATCTGTAAAAAGCATTTGAAAAACAAACAAACATGAAGATGAAAATTGACCTTTAGTTCAAGATTACTTTGTTATGAGAATACAAGTATTTCTAGTAAAGGAATTTTTGATTGGCAGACATACTGCAGTCTGACAAGTTTTGAATATGACGTAGAGCGAAAGCTGCAAGCATTATGGTGCAGTCGTTCTGACTCTTTCCTTGTCATCAGAGGGTCATGTGCTTGAATCCCCCTGTGGCCTCAAATCCTCTGGCAAGGCATCCATCTACTCTCCACCGAGGTGTCTCTGATTTAACTCTATCTTTTCAAATCATATTATTTTCAGCCTGGAGTAACACTTTGTACCCTCCTAAAGACAGACATTCAACCTGCCTGAAACGTTGAGTATTCTCTCCTACTCCCGCTCTACAACTCTACTCGCCGACTCAAGCCAACCTTTTCTCATCTCTCCAACTACTCAAGCTCCTGAATTCTTTCTGGTTTACAGTCCTTTTAAGGAATAAACTCATTTCCGAAAGAAATTCTACTCAACGTACACTTTCAAGCCTGTCCATTTCACTTCTACCTGTATACACTTTTCCTAGACCTAGGGTTCACCACATGCTGTACCGTAAAACACTTCTGCTATTTGAAATCTTTAAAGACACTCACCAGTATCATTTCCAAGGGAAGTAGGCATATCCTTCCAGGCTCCCAGGATGCAATACCAGCCGGGAGCACAGAGACCAGCGGGTTCTTCCATTCCTCGTTCAGGGCAGTACATCCCCGCCGGGCAGAGCTCACAGGCGTTGACGTCGCTGCCTCCCGTAGCATTGTTGAAGGTTCCGTTGTTGCAAGGGTTCTCGGTCGCAAACTCAGTGTTTAGAGGGCAGAAGTGACCTGAGGGGGATATATGGAAGGGACAGACAGACAGTCAGGAGACAATTATTGGGCTATCTTCTTTGGTTTTATTCAATTCATGTGCTAGAAGTCTGAGCAATATGTTTGGGTGAGGTGTGAAGTGTATGGCTGACAAATCTCCTTATTGTGGATGTCAAGTCTCTTGTTTACTCAAGAGACACAAGTCAACAACAAGTGGAATGCCTCTGGCCGTCTCACCTGCATCACGCGATTCAATATAGCAGCAGTGCTGATTTTGAAACTACTATAACTCGCACAAGATGTTCAGTGATACTTGGTTACTCGTATTTCCACGTTTTATGAATTAGACCAATACACTTACATGTATAGAGATATGATGGCAATTCAACAAATACCCCCAACGTGGCCAAAGTTCTTTGACCTTACATGACCTTTGACCTTGATCATGTGACCTGAAACTCGCACAGGATGTTCAATGATACTTGATTACTCTTATGTCCAAGTTTTATGAACTAGACCAACACACTTTCAAATTTATGGCTGTAATTCAACAAATACCCCAATTTGGCCAAAGTTCATTGACCCTAAATGACCTTTGACCTTGATCATGTGACCTGAAACTTGCACAGGATGTTCAGTAATACTTGATTACTATTATGTCCAAGTTTCATGAATCAGATCCATAAACTTTCAAAGTTATGATGGTAATTCAACAGATACCCCCAATTCGGCCAAAGTTCATTGACCCTAAATGACCTTTGACCTTGGTCATGTGTCGTGAAACTCATGCAGGATGTTCAGTGATACTTGATTGACCTTATGTATAAGTTTCATGAACTAGGTCCATATATTTTCTAATTTATAATGACATTTCAAAAACTTAACCTTACATGTAGGTTAAGATTTTGATGTTGATTCCCCCAACATGGTCTAAGTTCATTGACCCTAAATGACCTTTGACCTTGGTCATGTGACATGAAACTCAGGCAGGATGTTCAGTAATACTTGATTAACCTTATGGCCAAGTTTCATGAACTAGGTCCATATACTTTCTAAGTTATGCTGTCATTTCAAAAACTTAACCTCAGGTTAAGATTTGGTGTTGACGCCGTCGCCGTCGCCGCCGCCGCCGTCGGAAAAGCGGCGCCTATAGTCTCACTCTGCTATGCAGGTGAGACAAAAATTGAAAAAAGGACAAAATAAAAAAAATACACATTCCAAGAATATTACAGGCCTACAGGGTAAGTCAAACAACTCATGCATTATAATGATATGCACCATATAAGCACTTGAAATGTTTCTACGTGCTGCATACAATTACACCGGCTTTAGCACTACTACCCTTATCGTTATCACGTAGCTGAGCATTCAAGGGATTCATTCCTAACAGGTACCCATTTTAAACTACACCTGGGTGGAGAGTGGCATATGCAGATAACCAGTAATCACTTTTGCATTATTCAACTTCCTCAGCAAGCCTTTACCAATCCAAAAGCAAAGTTCAGGGGCCTGTTTCATAAAGAGTTACAACTGTTGTAACTTTGTCATTATGGCAACTACATTGTACCATGGCAACAGGGCTCAGCAGCCAATCAAAACCAAGGTCACCATGGTAGTTGCCATAATGGCAAAGTTACAACAGTTGTAACACTTTATGAGACGGGTCCCTGGCCATTCATGCAATTTTACTCCAATGAGTGCATGTCCAAAAGCTTCAGTATGTCCTATTTGACGATAATAAAAAAAACCTCTTCTGTACCTTTAGGACAGATGGTGTAGTTGTAGCTTCCCTCCTCACAGTAATGTCCCTCAGGACAGTCCAAGCAGTTATCCTCCCTCTCATTAGGTTGGTAGTAACCTGGCGGGCAGAGGACATAGTCGCTGTTGCCTCCGACGCAGAAGGAGCCAGCAGGGCAGGGTCCACCGGTGGACGAGGCGACGCTGGGGTTGGAGGAGTTGGAGCCGAGATGGCAGTAGAAGCCGGGATCGCATTCACCGCTGGGGTAGCTCAGGCCTGGTATCTCGCAGTAATGACCTGTTCAAGTAATCATAGATAATAATGATAACAAGCATTTATATAGTGCCATCTATCCACAAATAATCTATTCTTATTATTATTATTATGAACTATTATTATTACCGTAGCTTTAGCTCAAGCTCAAAATCATGATTTAGAATTTCTCAATGTTACCAATGCTATTCTACAAACATATCAGGTGTCTGTCTTCCTTTTCAAATTCTTCTCCGTCATATCCTTACCTTCCAAGCAATCCTGGCATTCATCTAAGCTAGAGATCCCGGTGACATTGTTAAAAGTAGACGGTGGACAAGGCTCTGGTTCCCCAGTTCCCTGGACACAGTAGTATCCCTCGGGACAGACACCGGCATCACCCCTGGAGGATTCACTGGGCTGTCTGGCGTCGGAACCGCTTCGGCAGTAGAACCCTCCGTCACAAGGACCTGTAAAATATAATAATATTACAAATTTTGAGATTTTTTCTAACATGAGGATAATGCAACAAATTACAGAACTGACACTGATAACAATACCCTTATATGCGGGATATTTCTGATATCATTTGTCTCTGTCTTCTTCTTCTTGTCAATATTTGCACTCTGATTAAAAATTATCTACTTCAAATGGTGTCCCCTTAAGCACTTCATAAATGAAGTATCCAAGAGAGAGAGATGGGGTCAGACTTTCAAAAATAAAAAGGTTGACTTTTTTTCTTGGAATTGCCCCTCATCAATGATTCTGATCACAAAATACAACAGTTCCAATGTGGTGTATGAACAACTTTAGACAATCACCTACAGACGGGTTCCTGTACTTATCAAAGTGCAACCCTGGGGATGTTTCAGAGAGATTTAAGTGTGATGTGAGTGACTTACGTTTGACTTAAGTGTGGCACTTAAGTCATGCTTAAGTGCAGGCACACAGTACTTGATGCATAATCTCACTGGGACCAATACCCAGCTTCACCCATGTATAATCTGACCAAATCATTGGTGTGTTATAAACCACACTTAACTAGGAATTTTAAAGTGATTTTCAATCAAAATTAAATCTTTGTGAATCAGCCCCAGAAATAAGTTTAATCTGTAGTAACTCAAGGAGACTACTTACCAGATACCGTAGTAGCGTTGACCACGTCGCAGTAATTACCAGCAGTACACTGAGTACACTGGGTCTCATTTGATAGGCCGGTCGATGGACTGAATGTACCCGCTGGACAAGACTGCCATACATGTCCAGTTCCCTCTGGACAATAGAAACCAGCAGGACAGTCCTACGTAAGAAAAAAGATATTACAATGATATCAAAAGAAATGATGCATTTTCCTGAATTCTGTGAATCCCATAGGCTTTGTACAGGTACCACTTGTTTCCAGTATGCAATGGGTAAAGATAAACTTGCATAGTTTGTCAAATCTCACTCCAGCCAGTTCCTATGCTGCAAAGGAACCTAAGTACAAAATAGATCCCCATATATCTCATGATAATTTCATTGCCATCTTTTTGTGTAGAGCTGAACAAAATGGAACGTTTTGTGTCAATTAACACACGAACAAGATGGCGTCAATCATTCACACAACATGTCGTCCTTCTACATGTATGTATTTTGATATCCATGGGACTTACCTCAGGGTTGGAGCCGGTAATACAGTAGTGACCTGGTGTGCACTGAAGACATGCTTCATTCTGCGTTGTGTCTGTATAGGTTCCTGGCTCGCATTGGATCGGCTGTGGTGACCCGGCTGGACAGCGGTGACCAACTGGACATTCATCCCCTAAACAGAAAAATGATAATAATCATTGTTATTACCCTGGCTTTAGCACAGCTACCATGATCTGGCGCTTGAGCATGATAATGTTTTCTATTGCAGTGCAGACATGACAATGTTGGTTGGATGTTAAGACCTTGTATCCCATTTATTTTCCAACTGATGGCACCTCAGATAAAGCTCAAATTTTAGAGTTATGATATAAATTCCAACTATTCATTTTGACTACAATGAATTCTCTAAAGGAATATAGAGAATATGTATTTTGGATGTTGTATGGCTAATTATTTTCAATGTGCTGACATTTACAATTGTTTGAGTGTCATTGAATTCCTGGAAATGCCACTCTGCCATGGCAGAGTGGTCTTCGGCGGCTGATGACACACATCAAAGTCTGCAGATCAATTCCTGGAACAGAACTTTATGCCCATAGAGAATAGCATTTCATCTACATTACTCTCTTTATATCTGACATGAAATAAAGGAAACTGCCGCAAGCACTATTGGTCCTACAATGTGCACATATTTGTTAAAAAAAAGGATGAATACGGATACCTGTCACGCCATCAGTTGGTGAAGCGGATGAGGCGTTGCCTGCACAGTAGAACCCTGCATCACAGTCTCCTGCCGTGGTATTCAAGCCGTACACAGGACAGTATTCACCTGCATCACAGGCAAGGCATTCTGAGATGGACTCTCGTCCTGCAAAACAAAAAACAGGAATAATGATGGATCTAATGACAAACTTGTAATGACTATATGACAGAGCAATTATACACAAGTCTTATTGACTTCCATGTGAGATTGAAGTCGCCAATGGGGTATCTAAATACAAGTTTTTAAAATATTCAAATACTGAACTCAATCATAACTTGAATACATGTTATTCTCAAGTGAAGAAATGGCAATAGAATGACGATAAAAACTATACAGTCAAGTTTAATCAAAGTTTAAGTTCTGTACGTGATGCTACTCAAGCACTTCGCACTGATCCTACAGGCAAAATCACGCATTCCACAATTTTCAGATTATTTCATTTCTTTATATTTTTTCAATTATTATTTTAAATTTCACTTTGAATGAAGCACTCAGTATTTTATAAGACTAGGTTACATTCAGCATTTCCTTTTTTCATCGTTCCCTCTATCTGATGTATGGAAAATCCATGGGCAATAAAGTAAGTTATCAATGACAGTGCTGACAATACCTTCTGTAGGGTTGTATGTTGAAGGTGGACAGTCGTAGGTCTTGTTAGATCCTGTGGGACAGTACGTCCCAACTGGACAAATGTCCCCTGTGACTCCATCGGTTGGTGTAGGCGATGATGCCCCCGAGATGCAGTAATACCCAGCCTCGCACTCGCCGTACGGCGCAGTCAGACCCTCGCGGTCGCAATACATCCCTCCGGAACATGGGGTACAGTCATCGGCCTCCTCGAGATTGGTCTGGTCACTGAAGGTTCCGTTGGGGCAAGGGAACTCCTTGGAGTACTTGGTGCCCATGGGACAGTAGTGGCCTTGAGGACACGGCTGTGGGTTCTGTACACCGTGGCTGCAGAAGGTGTCATTCTGGAGGGTGGCATCGCAGTAGAAGCCAGCTGGACAGCTCTTACAAGAATCCTGACACAAGACAGGAATTGAATAAAGAAAAAGATGATGAAGTCAGAAAAAAATATTATGATATTCACTAAAGAAAACAGTATGCTGGCTTCAAAGCCTCATCGAATACTGATTGGTGTTAAAACTAAAGGCTCCTTGTCCATCATTATTTTTGGCAACATTTGTTGTATACAATGTCACCATCTGCAAATCTATGTTTCATTCCGATATTCATTATCAATAATCATCATTTTCTGCCACAATACATGATAGCTTTTGATTCCCATCTTACAACAGCAATTTAACATCATTAATGCAATAATAGTCAGATGCATTACAATCTTTCCAATTCAACGATTTCTTTATCACTATTCCTGTATTCCTGTTCTTCAATGCCATTCTACCCGAATTTAACTCAGATGCCATTTTGCATAATATAGTCCTGGAGCTTGTTTCATTGAGAGTTAAAACTATCATGGTAACTTCGCTATTTTTGTAACTACTATCATATGGAAACTTTAGAGACCTCTGTACTTAAATAAAAAATCCTTTCCCTTGATCAACTAACCATTCCAAAGTCATCTTGGTATGTCCCAGATGCACATGAAGTCAATCCAGAGCTACCAGCTTCGCAGTAGTGACCAGGAGTGCAGATGTATTCCGTCGGCTGAGATGTGTTCTGACCGCCAGGACAGTAATAGCCAGCTTGGCAGGGACCAGTGGGCTCGGGCAGGCCTGTACCTTCACAGTAGTAACCTAGATATTCAACAAAAAACAGGAAATATGTCAGCTTTGTTCATGTGGTTATTGTGTATCGATGCAGTGAGTTTCCCTGATGCAAAAAAAAAAAAACTTTGCGGAAGAGGTTTAGACTACTCAGCTTCTCCAGTTTGGATTACTTTTGCACAAGAGAACAAAGTGTTTCATGCATTTATCGTGTAGCAGATCAGTTGATCGTGTCATACCGCTGTTCCTGAATAAAGATTGTGTAACTTCAGCTAATCACTACACTCTCTACATTGGCAAAGAGAAGAAAGCAGCATATTTTAAAAATGCAAGCAACTGTTTGCTAAACATCTGCTTTTCTTTTTCTTTATTCCAAAGCAAGTCTTTATTCAAAATTTCCCAACAAAGCATATAACCAAACATAAAATGCATGTTATACATTACATACAGTATTATAAATGTACAGGTAAAGAAATCTGCTTTTCTCATTCATTTTGACTCGTGTCATATCATATCCATATTCAAAATTTTCAACATATGAAAATGAAAAGAGAATGAAACGATTGCTGCCAATTTGCAGAGCAAAAGAGGTGCACCATGAAGGGCTGTTGAAATGGTTCAAATGTAAATGGTGAAACCTCACCTGGCAAGCAAGGCATGCAGTCATCCAGTTCAACACTCTTTGTTGTATTGACATAGTAGCCAGCTGGACACGGTATGGGGTCATAGGTTGCCTCAGGGCAGTAGTGGCCGGCGGGACAAACCGCGCCGGTGACGTTGTTGGTCGGTGTGGCTTCGGACGCACCCAAGGTGCAGTAGTAACCGGGATCACATGGTCCAGTGACGTTTGACATTCCGTATTCTTCACAGTAATAGCCTGCAGCGAAAGGGGTAAGGAAGTCAATATAGGCATTTGCAAAGAAATTGAAATCCATTGCAATCCAATGCAGCTCCCTGAATCAATCATAGCTCTAAATAATAAAAATAATAATTTCATTTTTTACCCAGGGTAGCCACTTCAGTTCTGGAAACTGTTCTACCAGAGGGCCCTGCTTTAGCACGGCTACCTTGATCGGGCACTCGAGGAATTTCTTCCTACCGGGTACCCATTCACCTCACCTGGGTCGGTTGCAGCAGGGTGGATAAATTTCTTGCTGAAAGAAAACACGCCATGGCTAGGATTCAAACCCGCGACACTCTGTTTGAAAGGCGAGTGTCAGAACCACTAGACCACGACGCGCCCGCTCTTGCTCTTGCAAGTGATTGTAAATTTGTGATTGATTGCCAATTCTGCTTCTTCCAACAAGGAGAGAAACTCATTTCCTGCAGCTAACTTAATGGCTCGTAATTCTCAAATTGTGACAGAACTTGGCAATTCATTGCAAATAGTTTCTTGCATAACCCTTTATTATAATTTGCCTAATTATGAAAGAAATTATCTTTTGTGCATAGTCATTTATGAATCCTATCTCACATAGTTCTAATAATCCAATACAGTATCTACAGAATGACAATCTAAATGATTTGCAAATGAGATTTGAAAAACCTATTAAAGAATTATCTGTTCATGATTGTAAAAAAAAAAATGTTATTTGTATTAAAGAAATGTAAAGAATAAATATCTTTAGTACAGTTCTTTAATAAGGCTAACACTAAAAATAAGACTGAAATTCACAGCCACTTTGACTTTTCTCCCCCTTTCCGCCCCATTTTTTGATGACCAGAGCATGTCACACCACAACTTCCAAACAAAACTAAACGTAATATCTTTCTATTTTTTGGTGCCTGAACTCACCGCGTGTGCAGCTTGTAGGTTCAATGGATCCCTCAGGACAGAACTCTCCGGGCGAACACTGCCCTCCGGTGGCATTGGATGAACAGAAGCATGAGGTAGTGATGTTGTTGAAGCCGTAATCCGTTGGCATGCTTGACCACGCCCCTCGGATACAGTACCAGCCGGGGGCGCAGGGGTCGGTAGGGGCGCTGAGACCGGGAGTGCCACAGTATTGACCTGAAAGGAAAAATCATTGAAGAATAGAATTGAATATGGTCATCCAAATATCCTTTGCTCAAAGATGCCTACTTTTTAGAATAGTCTTCCTGAAGATATAAAATGTATTATCTATAGTCTTGTGTTGTTAAAAACATCTCAATACTATTGATTTACAGTACTTCTTGATTCTCTGCGCTCCTACCTTGTGCACTCTCGAGAGTTGCTTTGCCACTTTATAAGTAACATAATCATCATTATCATTAATTTTCTTATTATTTTTTATTATTATTATTATCATCAATGTCAGTATTATCAGTATCATCATTAAATTGGGAACAAGTTACAGCATGACCCTTTAGAATATGGTTCCTCTTAGAATGCAACTCACTTATTGACCCCTCTCCAATTAAAGGGTACATAAGGGAGAATAGTATGATAAATGTTACTTCATCCCCCCAAAAGATCAATCTCATGAGTAATTTTTTAGACCTCGTCCAAGTCAGAGTTGCATAGAACCCGCAAACAGCTTCATATTATTACGATTGTCACATTTCATCATATTGACAAAACGATGGGAAATGTAAGAAAAGCCACAATGCTTAAAGCGGGATTCCTGCTAAAAGACGTTGCGCACTCTTTTGACAAAGTTTGCCAAGCATTGAGCACTCACCGGGTGTACAAGGCTTGCAGTCAACCAGCTCTTGCTTGCCCTCATAGTCATTATAGTAGCCCTTGGGACAGGGGAACTCATCGGACGACTTGGTGCCCTCCGGACAGTAATGACCGGTTGGACATGGGGTATCTGCGTAGTGGACATCACCGGTTTCACAGTAATACCTGGACACGAGGAAGAAAACAGTTGAGTTGGAAGTTTTACATCAATTAAAAGCTTACAGATACTGGTATAAGTTCCTGAAATTGTGACTTTTTATTGGTTATAGCACGCCAGTTTACAGATAATTGATTTTATTAGACAGATTCTTACAGTTCTTATCTGATTTTCTCTTTCCCGTAAAGAGCAGCAGTGTTGATAGTGACACATTAACCTGTTACTTACGGAAACCGGAGGGGGGGGATTCATAGAATCTCTGAGGCAACAGGTTATCTAAGGAAGTCCGTATTCACATACATGGCTATTTCCATTTCTAGAGACCCGGGAACTGATCACGAAACTGATCACAAAGTTACGTAAAACTTACTTCAGTAATGAAGAACTAGTACATGGCAAATTTAAACATTAAATAACGTAATAATTATTGTTATGCAGTGGTCATCTCACCCTGGTGGACATGGATCACATTCCGATTGACCAGTCTGGTTGTTGTAGGTTCCTGCCTCGCAGTCCAGTGGGTAAGACGTCCCGTTTGGACAGTAGTGACCCACTGGGCAAGGACCACCCGTTGAATCGACTGTCGGGTTGTTGGGATCTTTGGCACCTCGTAAGCAGTAGAAGCCGGCGTAGCAGTCGCCGGTCGGAGCGGTCAAGCCAACGTCCTCGCAGTATTGGCCGTAGAGGCACGGTGTGCATTCGCTCTGTTGATGAAAATAAAAATACATCACAATATACATTTTCTACTCTAAACATCTGTTGACTTACACAATGATCAGAGCAAATGTTTCCTTATCATCGTTGCAATAGATAGATAGATAGATAGATGATAGATAGATAGATAGATAAACAGACAGACAGACAGACAGACAGATAGATAGATAGCTAGCTAGAGAGATTGATGGATGGATGGATGATAGGCAGACAGACAGACAGAATAATCATTCTTAGATTGAACATTCTACAAATCTCTTCATTAAATGCTTCTCATAACTATCCGAATTGTCAAAGGTTCTTTGCCAAGTCAACTTCTGATCATGTAGTCATATGCCATCTAGGATAAGGAACCAATTTAAATTAAGGTTCACAATAAAATCATATGAAAAATATTGAAGAGTAGACCTTTTCCTGAATTATGCATCATATAATCCAACAATGTAATTGGAAAGAAGATCACATTGTATAACATTTATTCTCAAGCAAGTACAGTGAAGGTGGTCACTTACTGCGTTGGTCAGTTTGGTGACGTTGCCAAACGTTCCTCTTGGACATGGTGTGGGTGTGTCCGAGCCTTCTGGGCAATAGGAACCTTCTGGACATACTCCGGCCACTCCTACAGTGTACAACAAAAAATAAGGAAAAAAATATATTAACAAGTCATGGGGTTATTTCATAAGACATGGAAAGATGTTCATTTGGAACCATATATTTCAAATGGTGTCTCAATGAGACAACATGAGACCCAGAAGGTGCTGAGAAAGACAATGGACATTACTATTGTAAAAGGTTGAGAGTAGCTTTACAATAACTTGGTTGAATTTATCAAGAACAATACTAACCTTTGAAAGTGACCTCTGGCGTAGCAGTGTCCGATCCCTCCGTGCAGTAATACCCTGCTTCACAATCTCCCGTTACCATCGTTGAGTTGATCTCAGAACAGAACTTCCCTGGTGAGCAGAGCGTACACTGAGTCTCGTTCGCCAGACCAGCCATGTTGGAGAAGGTACCCGTCGGGCAGGGCTGCCAGTCGTAACCGGTTCCAGCCGGACAGTAGAAGCCTGCAAGATGAAGAGAAGTTAGGAACAGGCATTAACCCATTGCCTGGTGGAATTGGGAGTCTCTGTACAATGCCTATGGGAATAACAGAATTCAGTACTCAATGGGTTAACTAGGCATTGTGGCACGCATCCGCAACTCAAGCTGAACGGGGGATGTTACAAACCGATGCAGAGGGTCAAGTTTCGAGCCCTGGGAGGGGTTTCACAACGAGTTAAGTATGACTTAGAGTCATGCTTAAGTGCCAATGCGCAGATAATATGAACCTTATGGACTCATATGCAGTTGCATGCGTCATCTTAGCATGATTTGACCAATGGAGTGATGCCTTGACAGCATGCAGCTTGGAATTAAAGTGTGACTCGAAATCACACCAGAGGGGGGGGGGGGGACCCCTGGTTACGGTATTTTGGATGGTGGCATTTAAGGTCAGTCCCAGACATAAGATAATCATGTCAGATTGATACACTTCTGTAAAACCTAAATCATACACACACTCATTGTGAGCTTTAGAGCTTTTTGCATTTAGTAGTATTTTGGGAAGAAAAAAAGTAGGTTGCAGTGTAGAAGCATGGGAAAATCAATCTAACCCCTAATCTTGAAGACATTCCTCAGCCATTATCCCGTTATACACAAGAAGCGAGCATGGTGAGTATTGCACTTTATGTGTGGTAGTGGTGTATCAACTTTTTATCACAAACATTGTTTCAATGAATTTCAGCATTATGAGCAATGTGCAGAGCACCAACCTTAATTATGACAAAATTATATTCTTTATATATTTTTATCCTATTTTGAAGCCTACAATCCGATTAATCTTTAAAATTGTGAAAACATAGTAAAAATCATCATTCTTAGAAGTTTCAAAAATCTGTATTCCTGGGGGATAAATCCTATTTAGTGTCACTTTTCCTTTAAAAACCCTACTACATGTAGGTAGGAAAAATCCTACTAATAGGCAGCTCTGCATGTGGAATATTATCAAAGCTATACACTCACCGTGGGGACATTCCTCAGGTTCATATCCTGTCGTGCAGAAGAAGCGAGCTGGGCAGGTATCGCACTCAGAGCGATGGGTGGTGGTGGTGTAAGTCCCTGCCTCACATGGCAGCGGTGAAGTGGTTTCACCGGGGCAGTAATGTCCTTCAGTGCAAGGGTCCCCAGTGATGCCACCGTCTTCCGGCGTCGGAGTGGAGGAGTTGGACGAGCAGTAGTAGCTAGAAATTTTTAAAAAATTGTTGGAAATAACAAGTTTGATACAAACACTGGGGAGCATTTCACGAATTAAATAATATTCACTGATGATTGTCATAAGCTACTGAAATTCATGCATCTGATTGGCTCATATCCAAGTAGTCTGTGAAAATAACCATTTGTTTTATGAAAACACTCCCATAGGGATATGAACTTTAACGACGAAATGAGATAGCAGAAATTTTCCATAGTGTTTTATCATAGTGGGAGTGAATTTCCTATAAAACCCAAATAGTATTTGATATCATCAGCCTTGCATTGAAATTATCTTTAAGTACAAGAATTTCAATCTCCAATGTTCAAGCTGGCATTCAAACGATTGCCAATCTGCTTTAGCACCCATGGCTAAATTTGGTTTATTCAAGAATGCAGAACAGAACCTAAACAGTTTTTAACCCAATGTATACAGGAATGGTGAGTTTCCTGTACAAATCCTATGGGGATCACAACTTTGAACAGTGCAGACTACTATCCTTGCAGTGTGACATTTAAAGGTTAAAGGTCATAGGCTGAAGGTTAAAGGTCTCACCCTGGATCACATGGTCCAGATGGCGCAGTGAGTCCTGTCCCGTTGCAATAGAATCCACCAGAACATGGGTAACAGTCGCTGGCCTTCTCGAGGCCAAGGCTATCAGACCAGGTCCCAACTGGACAGTTTTCGGGTGTAGGAGTACCTGATAGAACAGAATTGATTAAAATCGAGTTACATGGGGAAATGAAAGCAATGTAGTATTTCATAAGGAACAAGACCAAGACCAAGGCTATAGGACCAGGTCCTGATTGGACAGTGCTCAGGTGCAGGAGTACTTGAGGGAAGAAGAGTTTCACAATGAGCTACAGGGACGAGACCAGGAAGGTATTGTTTCATAAAGAAAACAATCCAATATCTAATAGCCCTCTCTAGACCAAGATTGTAAGACCAGGTCCTGATTGGGAAGTTCTCAGGAGCAGAAGCTGATGGAAAAAAAAATTGTAACTGTAAATGCAGGAATAAACTATCGTGGTTGTTTGCTGGCTATAAATTGGCTATAAAAACAAACTAGGGTGGAGATACATAACTTTAATCACTTTTGTAGGATCTCACATTTCGAACATTATCAATGTCCTCATGCAAACAATAGAAATTACACAAACTAACGTTAGCTGCATCAATGTCAAAGATACTCACCTTCTACACAGTATTTTCCTGCTGGACACTCAACTCCTGTCACATCATCGTTGGGTGTGGCACTAGCCGACGCCCCGATGCACCAGAACCCTGCAGCGCAGTTTCCCACCCAGTTGTCCTGGCCCGGCGTATCACAGAACTTGCCAGCGGGGCAATCCAAGCACTGGTCCTCCCTCTCGAGTCTCTCTGATGGGTTGTACTTCCCGGCGGGGCAGGGGTACTGGGTCTCGTACTCGGTGCCATTTAGGCAGTAATGGCCAACTGGACAGGGATGGTTGGTGTAGTCGGATATGGGGGCATCGGCCACATCGCAGTAGTATCCTGCAAAATGATGATAATAACAAAACAAGTTACAACATCTGCAGATAGAAGATACATGTGTGGGCATAGCATTACAGATACATTCATAATAGAGTTTAAGGCTCAGAACGGTGTAAAGATAAGGAAAAGGGTTTGTTTAGTTTTGAAGGTTAGGTTGAACGTTTTACATGTATGTTTGTTTAACGCAACGATTATCCATCGGAGCAATTGTCGCTGGAGCAAATTTCATTGAACTGAATCATCACTATCATTACCTCCATTGCAGATCTTGCATGATGATTGTCCAGTCTCGTCCTGGTAGGTCCCTGATTCACAAGCCGTCTCCGAAGGGCTTCCTTCCTCACAGTAATACCCTTCACCGCATGGGAACGGACTGCTGGAGGACTGACCAACTGGGCAGTAGTGGCCTAGACAATAATAAAAATGATTCAATCAATAACTGAATGAATGTTCATCTATGGTGGACATGTTGGTACATAAAGAATGGTTCCATATTATCTAAGGAGAGGGATGCAGACATAGTTTCTGTTTCATAAAGACTTGCTATCGTAACAAATGCACAATTTCTATAACAAATTTACCATCAGCCAATCAGAAAGAAGGATTTCAGTAGCTTTTAACTGTAATTGCAAAGTTGTTATTGTAACAAGTTTAATGAAACAGGCCCATAGAGTACATTGTCTAGAATAAGCTTGAATTTGAATTTCTGTTGTCTTTTGATGCACGTGTGACTGCTATAAAATTGTCACGTGTTGACATCACTGTTATCAACAATATCATTACCATTGGCACCACTGGCATCATCTTCCCCTCATCCTCCTCCTCATCACCACCATCACTATCATTACCATCATCACTTTCTCTCACCTCCTCCTTTTCCTCTTCTTCATCGTCATCACCATTACCTTCACCACCATCATCATCATCATTACCATCATAATTTTTCTCTCAAACCTTCCTTCTCCTAGTCCTCTTCCTACTCCTCCTAATCATTTTCATGATATTCCTCATCAACAGCACTATTATAAAACACATATCACTTTCATACCTTAGAAAATAAGACTAATAATTTTTTTCATGGTATAAACTGATTGCATTAAATAATTGTATAACACAATTTGATAACATGAATAACTTTCAGACCACAACTAGACCAGGTCCTACCTGGGTCACACAGTCCAGTTGGTTCTGTTAGTCCAGGATCTTCACAGTAAGACCCTGCAGTACAGTCTGTACACTGTTCCTCTATCCTTAGACCAGTGCCGTTGGAATAGGTCCCAGATGGACACATGGGAGGGTTGGCTCCAGTTCCATTACCTTGAAATGAAAATGGAAATCCACAATTTATTGCTTGAAATAGAAATCTGAAACTGAAATACTGTTGTAGCCACTGTGCAGCGCCAGATCAACGTAGCTCTATTCCTTGAATCGTTGAACGCCAAACAGGGTAGCAGCAACTCCTAACCTTTAACCCTAAATCTCCCGGGGTATTTTGATTCTTGTCATTCCCGAGGGGGGCCATTATGGCCCCCCCCCCCCCTTAAGATCTCGGCCGCCAATCGCGCGAGCGACGCAAAAGTTTGCACGCTGGTACATGTAGTGTGTGATGTAATCTACAAGGCTGTATGGTAAAGTTTTCCAAAATAATGAGATTTTATTTTATACGAATTAATTATGCTAATTTATGCATAAATCATACTTTTTGCTCTAATTCACTAAATTAAGCTCCTAGAATGCTAATTTGTGGTAAAAATATTCTTTGTAGCATTCTTAACAATCGCAATTAAAAAAAATTCGGTTTGGAAATAAATTTCTTATGTATTTAATTGTTTGATGAATTTCTTATGTATTTCTTTGTTTTTTTACTTTTTGTTTTTTAGTGTTTTTTTAATGGAAATCGTTCCAGACTTGATTCTGATCATAAACAAGGCAAAATTAATTAAGTTTAATCAGTAAAAGTAGAAATAATGATACATTTATGAATTTTGGCTAAATACACAATTTGCATTGGATTTGTACATGAAATCACGTTTATGAGCAATTTTGGGTCTGACATGCTCTTACATAATGTTGCGTAATGTCATAACCGCGTACCCGGGCGTTACAAATTTGGTCTCACAATTTGCGCGAGACTTGAAAGTAAAAAGTCAGTGAGCGGCGAGGTCAAAAAATTTCGCGCAGCAGATATATTGCGAAAATTGTCGAGGGGGGGGCCATTATGGCCCCCCCCCCCCCCCCGGGAGAATTAGGGTTAAAATCTTTTGGTATGACGCGGCCAGGGTTTGAACTCCTGACCTCCCAGTTGAGAGGCGGACGCTCTAGCAACTGAGCCAACACATCTACAAAGATTTATAGATCAACATTTAAGTGCATATTCAGAAATCCAGTTTAACCAATAGTCTAAAATTGTGAGAAGCCAAAGGTGTCACAATATTGTTTACATTACATGTTCTTATTCTTACTGTATTCTTTCCTCTTGTTTTAAAGAAGAAAACTATTTCTGTTATCATCCCAAACAGCTGTTAATTAATTGATTGTGAAATGACCTGATAAAAATGAACCTGTGTTGTAACAACATTTGTGTCACAATTTCCGATCTGTAGTTAAACAACATTAGACCCATGTTTAAAGTGAACAATAAACTCACCACAGTATCTTCCTCTAGGGCATATATCACCAGTGATGCCATCGGTAGGATCTGGTCTCACTGCGGTGCTGATGCAGTAGAACCCTTCCATACACTTCCCAGCAACATCAGCTAGACCTACAAGTAAAGAGATATTTCACAAATATGTTTGTGTGAAATCAATACACCTTACAAACTCGCTTGAGTCTCGCTTGATTTTGCGAGCAATTAGGCAATATGATTTTTTTACTCCTAGGTGACCTTTGACCCCCAACATCTTTAAGAACACACGTTTGTGTAAAATCAATACACCTTACAGAGAACTGAAATATGGTAAGCTTGTTCCAATTGCATTTAGCTTACTGAACCAATTTTCATTATGCAGTACATGATCCAACTTCCTAGCGTGTCTTCAGAGTTGTCTTCTTTGCAATTACCATAGAAGAAGCAACCAGAAGACCAACAGGACCACTCCCACTTCCATATCTTGTTGATGTAGTTGATACATAATACACAGATGTTGATTAATATTTTCATTCAATTTCATTGTGCTGCTGCTTAAGATTGCTTAATGATTAGCCTTGATACAATTATACAACCTTTCTTCCAGGGAAAACCCCAAACAGCTGCATTAGAGATTAAGTAATTTTTAAGTGTAAAGTATATTTTTTTTCTTTCTAATCAGTTAAATTCAGAAAATATATTTTTTATCTTAAACAAAATGAACTACAAGTACCTTCCACGTCGCAGTAGTTCCCTTCCGTGCATTCCTCCGGTTCAAACGATCCCCGTGGACAGTAATAACCGGGCTGACAGCGCCCTCCAGTGCTCAAGCTAGGACACAAACAATCACCGTCTGTGTAGTTGTCAAAGTCCATTGGTTTGGCCGTCCACGCCCCTTGTATGCAGAAATAGCCTGAAAGTAGACAAAGGCATTTTGAAACATTGCAAATAATAACAAATACAGATAGTATCAGAGGGATACCCATTCATAGATATCTACATGTAGGTAATAATAGAAACAAACCCTAGTTGTTTGATTTATCCTCCCGCAGCATGCTACAGAAATCAGTCATAAATTGGAAAATTAAAGAATTTATTTTATACGACATTCTGGTATTTGGAATATACATACATTCATGTAAAGTTCATTATAGCTGAATTTGAAGATGCTTTAGGTACTAATCGTACGACACTCACCAAAACAGCTTTTCAAAAAAAAAAACAAGAATTTCAAATATGCATGGATGATATGGTGGTGGTGAATTTTTACCTGATTCCTATGAAGCCATGAATGCTTTTAAGCAAACACCCACAGGACTAAAGGCTTGTGGTCCTCTCCGGGGAACCTGGTAGTGATGAAAAATGCCTTACCAAAGGGCACTCACACACTACATGAATCCAGAACCTGAACCCTACACTTAATCCACAGAATCATAATACAAATGTTTGGCATTTGCTTATGCCATATATTAGTAGACCGGCCAAAACGATTTTTTATACTTTGGACGGCAAAATTTGTTAATGCTTGCTAATGCTTGGCATCCCAGCTAATAGTCTTGCAAAAATACCCAAAATAGCGTACGGCCGGATGCCAAGCGCAATTTTGCGTGAAACTGTCTTTTTTAGCGTAAAATCTGAAAGAATGTCGAAAATCACGTATTTTGATATTTTGACGGATTATTTTAATATTTTTGATTATCTTTGATATGCAATTATTTTTATTCAGAGTTCCAAATTATAAGTCTCATAAATATGCATTTCAAATTTGAATATTACACACACACATATGGCACAGGGAAACATAAAACCGCGATTTCCTCAAAATAAAAGTTTGTGAAAACTATCAATAGTTTAAAGTTTTTTACGCAACTTAAATTCTTCGATTTAAAAGCGTTTCTCAATCGAATGTATAGTAAATGTCCTAATGCCACAAAAATCAAAAGAATTTTCAAGTAAGATGGAATATATCTCATTTTATGTTATCCGAAAGGAGACAATGTGCATTTTACCAGGCGCGCATTTTGAAAGAAAAATTGAAAATACCGTACATTATGTACATAATTACATGTATAAGTACAGGTGTACATACTAAAGCGAGTTTTTAATTACATGTATAAGTACGTACTAAAGCGAGTTTTTAATTGAATAGCACAATTTGTCAATTCTTTGCATCCCAGCTCAAATTCTTGCGGAAATACTGAGGAATAACGTACGGGCGGATGCCAAGTGCACTTTTGCGTGAAAGTATCATTTTTGCGTGAAATCTGAAAGAATGTCGAAAATCACGCATCTTGATATTTTGACGGATTATCATCATATTTTTGATTATCTTTGATATGAAATTATTTTCATTCAGAGTTTCAAATTATAAATCTACTAAATATGCATTTTAATTTGGAATATTACACACACATATATGGCAATATGAAATATAAAATCGTGATTTACTAAAAATAATAGTTTGTGAAAACTATCAATAGTATAATATTTGTGTTCCGCATCTCAATTTCGTCAATTTTAGCGCTAACCGAATAAATACATAATAATTGTTGTCATGGCACATAGTGAAAACAAATGTTGAAATAAGATGCAAGATATATCATTTTATGTTATATATGCGAAAGATAACAATGTACATTTATCGGATGCGCATTTCTGATAAAATACAAACAGCGCACAATATTACATCTATATTGCACATACTAATATTAATCAGTGCGATACTCGTCAAGATAGTATATAGGATTATGTTTACTTTTGTAGAGTTCGATCTTCTTGCTATTTCCGCGAATTAATTGGTGCTGAACGTAAATCTACCTGTGGCGATATTCATAAATAGGTCTGATATTTAATTTGCCGTTACCATGGTAATATTAATTTTGTAGGAATATCTATATCCAAAATCATAGAAACAGTAGCGTACCTATGATTTTCCACGGGGGGGGGGGGGGTGGGGGGCGGGGGCAAAACCGTCGGCCAAAAAATTTGACAAGCAAAAAGAAGTCTTCAAGCTCGTCAGGGGGGAGGCAAAAAAGGTCTTCAAGCTCGTTGGGGGGGGAGGGGCATGGATACGTCTTTTGCACGGGGACTCGTCAGGGGGGGGCAGACTGCCCCCTCTGCCCCCTGACGAGTAAAGGACTAAAGGAGCTGGGGGGGCAGGGGTACATCTCCTGCATGAGTTGTGACTCCCCCCCCCCAACGAGCTTGAAGACCTTCTTTTTTTTTTTTTTGAGTAAATCACGTTTTTTTTTTAAAGTCATATTGCCATATATGTATGTGTAATATTCCAAATTGAAATGCATATTTAGTAGATTTATAATTTGAAACTCTGAATAAAAATAATTCCATATCAAAGATAATCAAAAATATGACGATAATCCGTCAAAATATCAAAATGCGTGATTTTCGACAGTCTTTCAGATTTCACGCAAAAAATGATACTTTCACGCAAAAGTGCACTTGGCATCCACCCGTACGTTATTCCTCAGTATTTCCGCAAGAATTTGAGCTGGGATACAAAGAATTGACAAATTGTGCTATTCAATTAAAAACTCGCTTTAGCATGTACTTATACATGTAATTAAAAACTCCCTTTAGTATGTACTTATAAATGTAATTATGTACATAATGTACGGTATTTTCAATTTTTCTTTCAAAATGCGCGCCTGGTAAAATGCACATTGTCTCCTTTCGGATAACATAAAATGAGATATATTCCATCTTACTTGAAAATTCTTTTAATTTTTGTGGCATTTGGACATTTACTATACATTCGATTGAGAAACGCTTTTAAATCGAAGAATTTAAGTTGCGTAAGAAACTTTAAACTATTGATAGTTTTCACAAACTTTTATTTTGAGGAAATCGTGGTTTTATGTTTCCCTGTGCCATATGTGTGTGTGTAATATTCAAATTTGAAATGCATATTTATGAGACTTATAATTTGAAACTCTGAATAAAAATAATTGCATATCAAAGATAATCAAAAATATTAAAATAATCCGTCAAAATATCAAAATGCGTGATTTTCGACATTCTTTCAGATTTTACGCTAAAAAAGACAGTTTCACGCAAATTTGTGCTTGGCATCCGGCCGTACGCTATTCCTGGGTATTTTTGCAAGACTTTTAGCTGGGATGCAAAGAATTGACAAATTGTGCTATTCAATTAAAAACTCACTTTAGTACGTACTTATACATGTAATTAAAAACTCGCTTTAGTATGTACTTATACATGTAATTATGTACATAATGTACGGTATTTTCAATTTTTCTTTCAAAATGCGCGCCTGGTAAAATGCACATTGTCTCCTTTCGGATAACATAAACTGAGATATATTCCATCTTACTTGAAAATTCTTTTAATTTTTGTGGCATTTGGACATTTACTATACATTCGATTGAGAAACGCTTTTAAATCGAAGAATTTAAGTTGCGTAAGAAACTTTAAACTATTGATAGTTTTCACAAACTTTTATTTTGAGGAAATCGCGGTTTTATGTTTCCCTGTGCCAAATGTGTGTGTGTAATATTCAAATTTAAAATGCATATTCATGAGATTTATAATTTGAAACTCTAAATAAAAATAATTTCATATCAAAGATAATTGAAAATATGATGACAATCCGTCAAAATATCAAAATGCGTGATTTTCGACATTCTTTCAGTTAATACGCTAAAAATGACACTTTCACGCAAAATTGCGCTTGGCATCCGGCCGTACGCTATTCCTGGGTATTTTTGCAAGACTTTTAGCTGGGATGCCAAGCATTAACAAATTTTGCCGTCGAATCCTTATCTAGAGCACTTTTTGACTTTTGGCCGGTCTACTATATTGCCAATTTGCAGATCACAAGGATCTCACCTTCGTCGCAGTCTCCGGTCACAGTGGTGTTTCCCTCATACGCGCAGTACTTCCCTGGATCACAAATGGTACAATCCGACAGGGTCTGGCCATTCTCGTTGGGTCTGTAGGTTCCCTTGGGGCAGGGATATTGGTATGCATGCTCCGTACCTAAAGGATGTATAAAAGTAGAATAATCTTAGAGAAATCGTTTGACAATACAAGGATGTTGAGTTTAAAAAAAACCTGTACCTTTATACGTGTTGTATTTCCATGTATTATTCTATCTGGATGGAAAATCACGCTGAAGAAGAGAAAAAAAATCCAATTCATTCAGACACTTTCACGATATCGGTGATTAAAAATCATCATTTAAGTTCTCTGCTAAGGATAATGACTGTAACACATGTAGTATGTAGAATGCTACTGGGATGGTGTTTGTGTTACATTTTTATCTGTTTTAAGTGCTAATGATTTTTAGGTACATTGCTTTAGGGCTACATTTCTTCATTCCAGCAATTAAGCGAATGATTAGCTCAAAAATCTTCCTTGATTCCTGTCCGTCCTACATGTAACTGAACAAAGTTAAAGAATCCCTTTAATAACAATATTGCTTATGGGTCCTGTGGTCCAGTGGTTTGAGCATTTAACTCATAATCGCCAGGTTGTGAGTTTGAATCCTCACTCTGCCATTGTCTCTACTTTGATAAAAAAGGCCAGAGAGTAATATCTGTTGTCTATAACGTCAGCCACTTTGACTGATTAACCTAGACTTTATATGTTCCTAGGTAATTGCTTATATACCAGCTTGGCGTCTACCAGCAAAATGCTGTCCTGCCAAGTTCCTACGGGAGTTACCATAAACAGAAACAGAAACAGAAACTTACCATTAGGGCAGTAATAACCAGCTGGGCAGTCATACGGCCTGAAGTTGGACACATTTCCAGGGCAGTACCAGCCGGCCGGGCAGGGCTGGCATTCCGACTGTTGGGTGATCTCGTTGTAGGTTCCTGCTGGGCAGCCGATAGGTTCGCTGGACCCTTCTTCACAGTAGGTCCCCACTGGACATGGTGCCCCAGTGATATCATCTCCTGTGATCAGATGTAAGGGGTTCAGAAATGAAAATATTAAAGCCCATCTAAAACTTTGGTAAAGGCTCAATAATATGAAACATATTATCTAACATAAGAATCATGGGTATCTTTCCCTGCCTTTCTTTTATTTTTTTGACCTGACAATTTTGTTGCGAGGAAAATGAGGAACATTTTAGGGAGAAAACTCCCCAACATATATTGCAGGCGTATCTATTTTACCCACTGTGGGGGGGAATTCCCTAATTTGCAAAGCTGCCCTGTCCACTGAGATTACATTAATATTAGATTTCATGTTTTTTTCATCATTTTCAGCTAATGTCAATTTGAAAGTAATCAACAACATTGCACAATATAATTTGTTACTTGAGCAGAGGATGAATTCCCATCCCCCTCTTCTGTGTAAGTTTTTAACTTACCAAAATGTAATCCCGGTAATCCTATCCCAACATTTCTGAGCATGTTTATAACTCACCAGCATGTAGTCCATTCCCACCTTTACTGTGTATATCTGTAATTCACCGACATGTAGTCCCGTCCCAACCTTTCCGTGTATGTTTGAAACTACATGTAGTCCCATCCCAACATTTCTGTGTATGTCTGCAACTCACCGATAGGATTTGGATACGAGGATCCATAGTGACAGTAGAAACCCGGGTCGCATGGAGCCTGAGGTGCAGTCAGGTTGTACGTCCCGCAGTAGAAGCCAGGATCGCACGCTTCGCACTGCGCCTCCTCGTACAGGTACAAGGAGTCGGAGTAGGTCCCGTTCGGGCAGGGCTGAGGGACGGACGTCTGCTGGGGGCAGAAGAATCCCTTGGGACAGGGTCCACCGATACCACTGTTGGTCTCGCCATCTGGGTTACTGATGTTTACACCTGTACAAAAAAACAGTGTTGCCAATTTGATAACTTTTTCTGTCAAGCACCGTCCAACATTCGTTCATTATGATAAAAATAACAATAGCAAACTTCCAATGCCCCCTCCCCAAATCCAGAGCTGCCAACCTGAACAAGAACATTTCATATCAGAGTTTAGAATATGATTTCCTTCTACCCACTATAAGGTGTGAATAAGTTCATGTACACAGCAACATTAATTAAAAATTATAGATGAAGTCTCATACCGAATAAATAAAAAATATATACTTTTATTCATGCCATTACACCTCCATTGTACTTGCACAATGAAACATACCTGACTGACAGAAATAACCTTGATCACACGGCCCTGCCGAGGCATTAGCTATTCCAAATGTGTAGGCTCCTAGTTGGGTACAGTAGTATCCTGGAGCGCAGGGCTGGCACTGGTCTACTGAGGCTAGTCCTAGATCCGGATTGTAGGTCCCTCGAGGGCAGGGGATGGAGCCGTTGCTGCCGGTGCCTTCGGGACAGTAATGACCTCGGGGGCAGGCCAGGAGACGCTCGCCGTCGGCGCAGTAGAATCCTGGTGATGAATTGAAAATGATTACAAAATTCATGCGATTTAGATTGAAAGTATATTTTTCATATTGATAATACATGTTCTAACAATGATCACAACCATGGACATCTTGCCACATGCAAATCATACTTGTAATTGCTAGTGTGGAACATTTTGTATATTCTATTTGATCACTGACCAGGCATTGTCTTCCAAACATCATTGGATCAAAGTAAAGAAGTAATTACATACTACATATATCCATCTCAAAGACTACTAAAGTGAGGAGGTAGTTAACAATATAAGATGTTCCAGAGTTCAAATTATGCGATTGTTTTGACCAAACTTGATAAAGAGATACTTTGTTAAATATGTCTTGAAAATTAGCAAAATTAGCATAATATGATTGAGCTTCATGTGTTTGTTTTTTTCAGTCCACTTTCCTTCTTTTATTCATTTCAATTGAACTTTGAACATCGACAGAACCAGCCAGAATGATGCAATCAAGAGATTAGATCCTTTGACAGAATAACAAAGTTTACATCCCTATTCATACATGTATATTGACCAGGTTGAAATAGAATGACACAATGAAACACTAGCCCTCGCAGGTACATGTATTAGACCAACTGCATCTCAACCAAATGACTATTCGTTTGACCCTTGACCTACCCTGTGGGCAAGTGAAGCACTCTGCTCTTCCCGTTATGTTGTTATACTCCCCGTCAGGACATCTCATGGCCGCAGGGGAGCCCTCTGGACAGTAGTGACCCACGGGGCAGATGTTGCCTGTTTCGCCGTCCGTTGGGTACTGGGTCTTGGCCTTGCCAGCGCAGAAGTACCCTGTAAAAAAAATCCATATTTTATTGTTTGAGCCAGAGATTAGAATCAGAAACACTCAAAAATTAGCTCTGCCCAATTAATCGTAGGCCCGGCAGCCACAAAGAATGAAAGAGGAAATTTAAAATGTTAATTTTATTGTTACCACTCTAGGCATGTAACAGGAACTACATCTAATCACTAAAGGAAGTGTAAGATGTTTTACCAGACTAAGTCTGTCTCATCCAACAGTTACCATAGATACTGCACTTCTATGCCACTCAAAACCAAGGAAAGTTGACAGAGCTAACAGCGTATCACTAAAGGAAGTGTAAGATGTTTTACCAGACTAAGTCTGTCTCATCCAACAGTTACCATAGATACTGCACTTCTCAGCCAATCAAAACCAAGGAAAGTTGACAGAGCTAACAGCGTATCACTAAAGGAAGTGTAAGATGTTTTACCAGACTAAGTCTGTCTCATCCAACAGTTACAATAGCTACTGCACTTCTATGCCACTCAAAACCTAGAAGAGTTGACAGAGCCAACATCTTGTAAGATGGCAAATGTTGATGAAAATCAAGCGTAACATAAAAGTGGAATATAATGACTTTGAGCGTTGATCTTGACATTTGACCTTTACCCTCACAATCTGAACTCAACATCTAACCTTTGACCTCATCCACACCTGACCTTGTACATTTGACCTAGAGCATTACCTGGAGCACAGAGCTCGTTGGGTTCAGTAAGAGCATACCCTCCGCAAACCTCGCCTCCTGGGCAGTCCAAGCAGTCTTCAATTTCCTTTCCTCCTGTCACGTTGAGGTATGTTCCATTTTGGCACGGGTAAGAAGTAGGCGTTTCCGTCCCCTCAGGACAGTAGTAGCCAGCCGGGCATTCCCCACCACCGAGTATCGTGGCATTGGCCTAGAGTAAAAACAAAAAAACTATATAATTATTACAATGATAATAATACAATCATATTCAATCAGGGTAGCCATTTCACTTCTGAAAACTGTTCTCCCTTGCAGCTGGCTCTGCTAAAGATTATAACATTATTATTAACCCACCCTTAGCTGGCTGAACAGGCACACAAGTATTCCAGGAATTTCTTCCTAATGTGTACCAATTTAATACACCTGGGTGGAGAGTGGCAAGTATAGATAATTCCTTGCCAAAAGACGAGAGCAACAAGGGGATAATACATTATAAAAAGCAAACCACAACTGACATGATTAAAGTTAAATGCCAGTTGTGAGAACAATTTCAAAGTGAGTTCAAACAGAGTATGATAAAATTACCTCCCAAACATCCCTGTATATGATCACAATTTACAATGACTTTAAAACCTCTATCTCAAACTAATAAAAAGCGTGTTATGTTTTACATCGTCAAAACCATAACATTTGTATAATGCTGTAACAATAAAAAACAGTACCAGACACTTCCAGGGTTATAACCAAAACTTTAAAGGGGGCTTCAGGGAAGACTTACGCAATCTGTTTCATACGGATGAGAGGTGTCGGCTCCCCCAATACAGTAGTGTCCAGCAGCGCAGTCTCCGCTCACATCTATCAAGCCTGTTTCACCACAGAACTTCCCCGGTGGACATGTGGTGCAGTCACCCACCTCCTGAGCACTGGTCTCAACACGATGTGTTCCCTGTTTGTGAAAATAATAATAATATGGTCCATTTATATAGCGCAACTATTATAATTGCATATACTCTACTGCGCTTGATACTTGGTATCATGTTATTACCCCAGCTGTAGCTGAGCGGCCATATAGGTGCTAAAACTATCGGGTACACATTCACCTCACCTGGGTCGAGTGCAGCACAATGTGGGTAAATTTCTTGCTGAAGGAAAACACACCATGGCTAGGATTCGAACCCAAGTCTCCCTGATTGAAAGACTAGAGTCGTAACCACTAGACCACGACGTCCCCACGTATAAAATAAAACGAGGGTGATAAGAAAAATTGTACAGAATCTTCTTACATTGTAGCTTGTTATAAGCAAGCAAACGGGGCCTGAATGTGCAACATTTGCACTATTGCACATGTGTCCAAAATGTAGCATTGCATATCTTAGGAGGTAACTTCACAATATGATTCCATTCACTGCACATAGTAACTAAATGAAGAACTGATACTTAATGACAGGTGTGGGCCCTGTTGTACAAAGAGTTACAACTGATCCGATGAATAGTAACTCTATGGAAATCCATTAGTGTCATAATTTTTTCTACGAAAAATTTGCACAATGTCCTTTTTATGCAAAGAGAAGCGCTGTGAATTTTCAAGAAAACAATGAATGCATGAATATACATGTACATCACAGCCAGAAAATATTTTGAACAAACATGCATAATAGATGTTGACGTTGCTGGCTGTCCATACTTGCGATTGATCGGATCAATCATAACTCTTTGTACAACAGGGCCCTGGTGTGCACTTGAGGGATTTGCTTTTTGCTTTCAATAATCTTTTCATTTCAAATCTTGTACCATCTCACTTATGCCTATATGATATTGGTAAACTACAGTACATCCTGCTTGTGATAGCACACTAGCACACCATTATGACATCATAATGGATATTGGCCTTGCAAAGTTCTGTATCTCTCTCATCGGAATCAAGTACATTGCATATTATAACTCACACAACATTTATCAATTAATTATTCAGGGTGATATGACAATTATATTATGCTTGTGGGTGCACTATTACTAAGTCACAGTGGATATTGAAGCTATTCATCTATATCATTTGTTGTTGATCAAGTGCATCATATACTATAAGTCACACAACATAAATTCCTCAATGAACCTCACATACATGTACATGTACACAAGCATGATTAATATGTAAAAAAACAGCTTACATGGCAAATGTCAGCCAGGGAGAAAGGAATCTAATTTTCGATGACACAACCATGCTTAACATATTATAGACATATACATGCAATCACAGCAACAAAACATGTATTCAGTTCAATTCAGTATAACCCTTATTTCATGAAATCCTTGATATCTTTAGCAAATAAGTCTGAAGTGGTATTCAATACATCATTAATTCATGAACGTGAATAAAAGTGAAATATTAATCAATTACAGGTTCGTACACCAAAGTTGAGAGAAAACAAAATCACAATGCTGCATCAAAATCTCACTCACCGTTGGGCAAGGAACCGGTATGATGGTCCTCGGCGGACAGTAGTGCCCGGAGAGGCACGGTGCAGGCGTCGCCGTCCCCGACTCATTACAATACGCCCCTTGAGGGCAGTCTAAGCAGTAGGAGGACTTCCTGGCCGTCTGATAGGAGCCACGTTCACATGGCTCAGCCTTGTAAGCGGCACTGCCGCTGTAGTGACCCTCAGGGACCTCATGCTGAATACTGGTGCCCGAACCTCCGGTGCAGAAATACCCAGGCTCGCAGGGACCCGTTGGCTCAGGGTTGTTGTCACCGGCACAGTAGTATCTGGAAAGTGGGCAAGGTTTGATGAGAAATGGTAATTTTAGGAGTGTTCCAATGAGGTGTTTTCAAGATCATCTATCACTGGACAGTCATAACATGGCTGGTGGGTGTTTCATAAAGCTGATTTTGAGCTGAGTGACTTTACACATGACCGGTGACCCTTTCTTGTGCTACATGTATATCCCTATGTAGCAGACATCAGCACCTAAGAACTTGTTCCAGTAATCTGTTAAGTCATTCATAGCTTTACAAACAGCTTTATGAAACACCTACCTGGGGAATATTTCATACAAGGATTTGTCACACATTTTATTCCACAGCCATGGTAGAAGAAAACTGCTTATCCTTCAGACATACTAATCCAGACATGCCAAGTCTCAAGCCTCAGGCATGAGATACCCATCTTGCTGTTCCCCCCAAATCTCCTATCCCATGCCTGTATCACATCTTTTCCTCATACACAATATAATGCCAAGTTGAAGTTCCCTGCCTAAAATCTCACACCTCGCTGGGTTTCGGACTTGGCATCTCTGGTAATCACATGATTCAGTATTGAGGACTCACCCTGGGTCACAGGCAATGCAATCGTCTGCAGACTTCGAACCTGATGAGTTGCTGTAGGTGCCCAGAGGACAGTTCGCTGGATAGGCAGTACCGGCAGGACAGTAGCCACCGGGTGGACAGACACCTCCAGTGAAGCCATCTACAGGAGCCTGGAAGACACAAGAGAATGAAATGATTAACTTTTAATCTGATCAATAGAGGATAGTGAGCAGGAAATACAGAACCAGCTTGACAGTAGCCACAGGTTTTCATTTAATAATGACTATTCAAAATCACATGCCTCCGTAGCTTTGTAACAAATATTTCCTGAAAATGAAATCAGGAAAGCAGACTAGGGCTCTTTCTCTACAGCTAATTTCAAGCTAGGTCTTAAAAATTTATACTTATTGAATTTGCTTCAACATATAATTTCTGGTCAATCTAACCAATATTATACATATAGTGCATGCTGTTGAGTTCAAAGTACCATAATATGAGTGTCCATAGATTTCAAATTTCTCGCGTGCGTACGGCCGAGTTGAAATACATGTATAAACACACAAGAGAATTTGAAATTTATGGATACGAATGATATTGTATATTGAACGATAATAAGCATGTACTATGCGTTATATGAGAGGGGAACAGAGAAAAATTACCGCAGAATCGTTTTCCTCAAAGTATCGATCGATGGATCACCTTATGAGGTTTTGTACACAAGCTACCATGCAGAAATTGCCGGTATATGCCACGATCGTGGCATATACCGGATTATGTCATTGCAATTGATCAATCAGAAGCCTTCTCTCATACCACCCATCTTATATAAACAAAATATCCAATGTTTGTCTACTTCAAGGAGGGGAGGGGGAAGGAATTTATGTCCTTAGCACGAATAAACTACCCCATTTGACTTACCGAAGACACAGCTTTGAAAGCACAGAAGAAACCAGCATCACAGACATCAGTGGGTTCAAGGTTACCAGCACCCTCGCAGTAATAGCCTCCAGGACATGGTGTGCAGTCCTCACTACGACGCAGGAGGGTGGAATTACCGTAGGTACCGGTTGGACATGCCGAAGGGTACTGACTCCCTGCAGGACAGAAGAAGCCCTGAAAGAGAGGTGATGGACAGGTGTGATTTATTATCGTCATCATCATCATCATCAACATCATCAACATCACCATCATCATCATCATCATCAACATCATCGCCATCATGAACAACATCGTCATCATCATCATCGCAAACATCATCATCATCATCATCACCATCATGAACAACATTTTCGTCATCATCATCGCAAACATTATCATCATCATCATCAATGTCATCATCATCACCACCATCTTCATCATCTTTGTCATCATCTTCATCATCATCATCATCATCATCACCACCACCACCATCATCGTCACCATGACATTCAAATCACAATCACTCACTTCTGCTAACTTTCCGCTTACCTGAGGGCATTCGACTGGCCACGACAGACCTTCCGTGGGGCAATAGTATCCTGCTATACAAAGGGTGCATCCTTGCGAGTCCTCACCAGCGCTTGCGTTCAGGTAGAACGAAGCTGAGCAGGGATTGGCGTACTGATCGGCCGTGCCCTCCGGACAGAAATGACCGCCTGGACAGTCACCCGCCTGTAGGTCAAAGGGTCAACATAACATTAGAATTCAGCACAAGGCAAAAAAAAATATGGCATCTTGGGTTGAACAGCTTATTTTTCATTTTTTTTTTTTTGTTAGCCAAAATATACCTGTACCATGAACTGAGTAATATCCAAGCAAAAGGCTTTTGAATTTGGCAAATTCATTTATGGTAACCAGTGTACTATTAAGAACAGGTGTAATATGAGTTAATTTATTATGTAGGGTCACTGTACTAGCAGCAGTATTCTGTAATTGTTGTTCTTGTAAGCTAAATTAAAAAAATATTCATCAAGATTCCAAAGTACAATGGCCAATTTTCAGATGCCCAGCATGCAAACATGTGGTACATGGTGGACTCACGGAAGCTCTGTAATACAATAGAATACTTACTGGTGCTGTAAGTCCTGTTGGGTTGCAGTATTGTCCTTTTGGACAGATCTGGCACTCAGATTCTTGGATCAGACCGGTCTCATCACTGAAGGTTCCGTTTGGACAGTGCCGGGGGTACGGATCCTGTGAGAATATTTATAATAAAGAGATATTACTCATATTTTAAAGGAAAATTGTTGCGTGCTCTCAAGGGGACTTTGACACCAATCATCCAGAGTAGAACAAGATTTACTTTGCAGACATTATTATGCCAAAGTACTCGGCACAAATTGAGCACAAAAGTCATTGATCGATTTCCCCCCTCGTCAACTCCGACCAAACACAATGTTGTCTCACATACCTTATCTCCGCTCAAACAGTAAGAGCCGGCTACGCAAGCATCGTTGAAGAGATCGGGAGCGGAAATACGTCCAGCCGCACAGGTGACACCGGCCGGGCAGATCTTGTATGCGTACATGTTGGTCTGTGTCGTGGCTCGCTCATCGCAGTAGTAACCAGGTTCACATGTGGTACAGCTCGTGGCACCCCAGTCCTAGAATACAATCATTGTCATTCTTGTTATTGTCATTTTCCATTATCATTAAGCATTAACATTGAGTATGAAGCGTTTTAAAATCTTATCACCAAAAGTGTCTTTATCATCATCTTTGTCATTATCATCATGATCACCATTGTAATCATCATCATCATCAATTTCATCATTAACACCACCACTATCACCACCACCAGAATCACCATCATCACCATCATCATCGTCATCATTATCATTTATTACCATCATCATCATTATCATCAACATCATCATCATCACTATCACCATTATTATCATCATTAACATTGCCACCACCATTGTCATCATTATGATCACAAAACCACTATCATCGGCATCTCCATGATAAAAGTGACAATAGAAAATAGAATGTAATCTCCCATTTCCTGTAAAATAGAAAAATGTATCCATAACTTTGGCTGCCACAATAAGATATATATAACATTAAACTTTGGCAGCATTATAACTTCAATATCAAAATAAACAAAAGTCAACAATAAATTAAAAATGTATTGTTTGCTCTAGGCCTAAGTTCTGAACTGCCTTTCAGTTTTTTTCTCTTTTCCTGAGCAAAATCTTCCCATACTTACAGAATATGTTCCTTTGGAGCATTCTGTTGCCTCCACATTTCCAGTTCCGTTACAGTAGTGTCCTTCTGTGCACTGGGAGCAGTCATCTTCACTTCCACCTTCCTCTTCTTCACGGAATGTACCTCTGTCAAGAAGAAAACAAAACATTAAAGAGTTGTTTCGGGCTGAAAATAATAACAGACATCAACATCATCATCATTACCAAAATCATCACCACCACCACTATCAACATTACCACTACCACCACAACCATCACCATTATCATCACTATCATCATCATCAACATCATTACCATCATCTCCACAACAACCACCATCAGTATCATCATCATCATCAACAACATATATCTGTTTTTTGTTTATGGTAACTCCCATAGAAACTCAGCAGGACAGCATTTTGCTGGTAAACGCCAAGCTGGTATATAACCAAATACCTAGGAAATATTTACGTCTAGGTTAATCAGTCATAGTGACTGTCCTTATAGACAACAGATATTGCGATTGGGCTTTTTTTTATCACAGTGGAGACAATGGCGGAGTAAGGATTCAAACTCACAACCTTGCGATGTTGAGTCCAATGCTCTAACCACTGAACCACAAGACCCAACCCAACATGATTCAACTTACGCTGGACATGCAGTTGGTAGCGATGAACCCTCTGGACAGTAATGCCCCTCGGTACAATCAACGCATTGCTCCCATCGGATGTTACCTCGCTCGTTGGAATAGGAACCCTCATGACATGGGTACTGGTTGGCCGATTGCGTTCCTGTGAAGATGAATGCATCAAATTGGGCACATGAAGATTTTTCGAGGCCAAAATTAATTCGATTTCAATCCTCAAATTGGCAACAGCCATTTATATTTCCATTCACTTTCATACTTTGAAATATCTGAAACGTGGATACATGTGTTGAAATAAATGCAAATAAAAAAATTTAAAGTCAAGATTAATCTGTTTTTGATCCTAAGATTGGTAATCACTGATAGTCTTTTCCATTCTCAACATGAGTACAGATGAGTGTTTAAAAGCAAAATTTAACAAAAAGTTGCCAATTTGGATTTTTTAAACTAAATTTTTTTGTTTTCAATGTACTGCCAATTTCGAGTGTTTTAATGAATAACTCAAAGTTATACATCTTTTTTATTCTGGAATGATATGGCATACATTCAATTTTTACATTAGATATTTCTACATCCTGTCGTATTAATTGCTATCACCTGGCAAGCAAGGATCTGATGACCATGGTAAAATATACATCTGAAAAGCCCTTAGAGACATTGTTCTGATGTATCATGAGGTGAATAACAGCAGATTATTGATACCAATAATTTTTATACCTGCCGGACAGTAGTGCCCTGTTGGGCAGAGCTCTGTTGGTTCGGTCGCTGCCTCAAGGCAGTAGTATCCTCTAGGACATTCGTAGCATTCGTCAACCGCTTTCAGGTTCGTTTGATTGGTCCAAGACCCCGCAGGGCATGGGTATTGGTCAGAGTGCTGGGTTCCTGCTGGACAGTAGTGACCTTGAGCGCATACCGCAGGTGGCAGCTGAAGACCGCCAGTACCTAAGTACATAATAAAATGAACAACAGAGGTAAATATCAACAGAATGGGGAATCGAAGTGACCGTAGGGTCCCTGAGCACAAACCGCAGGGGGCAGCTAAAGGCCAAACGTTTGCAATGTGTTGCCAATTTAGGAACTTTAGGGATTAATGACACTAACCTTTGTAACAGGCAAACGATGCTTCATACTGTACACATTGGAAGGATGCAGATGAAAACTTTTACATAGTGTTGCCAATTTAACATCTTACAGAGATTAATGATACTAACCTTTGTAAAAAGCAAATGATGCTTAACAGATTTTACAATGGAAGGATGCAGATGAAAACTTATACAGTGTCACGTTTGGAAAATGCAAGAAAAGTAATTCGTCATTATTGATTTAATTTTTATATATATCCGTATAAAACACCCTGAAATCAGGTGTGCAGTTTGAAGCATAAAAGGTTATGACAGAGAGAAATAAATAGAGATAGAAAGAATGATAGAGAGAAAGAGAGGAGGGGAGAATGTGCCATTGATGGTTGAGTGATCAATCTAGATGCCTGGTGTTCAATAGAGTGCTAGTTGTATTGTGTGTAATGCTTCTTGCTTAGCAATGAAAAGGAAAGTTGTATGGCATTAACCATTGTTAATGAACCTTAATGTTTTGCATGACTCTTTTGTATTAGCCTATGTGTGTAGATAGATACATGTAGCTGTTGCTGCTGTATTAGGAGAGTGGTGAAAAGACACACCCTATGAATCTGTCTTGGTGTACAGAGGTGCGCATTACCAGTTTTAGCCAAGAGATAGCTGGATTATTTTCTGGTGATATTTATTTGAAAGCCAGAAGATGGCACTTTTCGATGAAAGGTCTTCTTTACACTTATAATTTCCAAGTTTGTCCCCTACACTTCTATCGCTGAGTGATCATTGTGATATCGTTATTACTAAGATATGTGACTTTGTAAAGTGATGTATTCTGTAAAAGTTTAATTGGGCATTGTAAATGGAGGAAAGCCCGATAAAATAATGATAAGATAAATAAAAATTCTATCAAACAAATGAGATTTTCAACAGACAGATTATTTTCATCTAGTTGAGTGCTGTAAAAGAAATGACTTTTAATTATCGTTTACTTCAAAGAGAACACATAGTATATATTTGTTTGTGCCTTTAATGTTTTGTACTTTAGATGGCACATTACCCAGAGCTTGGGATTTTGAAAACATTGTTGTGTCCTCCTTCCAAGTGTCAATGAAGATTGGTCAAGCAATTGGGCATTCGAACCAAAGTGCGTGGCGTCGTAGATTGGATACTACATGTAGTTGAACATTCATCACATCATGGTGAGCTGTATCAATTCAAATTAAACTGATGAACAATGACTCTAATTGAGAAGTGAACTACTTCATGCTTTTGAGATTGATAATGAAGCCATTGATAAATTTTGTCAACAAGTGATATGCCCAAACGTTATTGTATTGGCCAAGATGTATCACAGAGCCAGTGAAAGCGTTACAGCTCGAGTTTAGTCTGATTGTACAGTGTAGTTTGAGTTTATTGACTCTCTGCATGGAACCTGTGGGTATTTCTGATCCACATCCATAGTTGTATTAAGAGGATTGAGAGTTGGGAGAGGATGGTCATTGGAAGTGAAATATGTGGACAGTCCACTACTCATATTTTATGACAGATCATTGTATTCAGAAAGAGAATTATCACTTAGAAATTGGAGTGTAGTCATGGTAGTGAGGAATTACAATTAGTAACTCCTCATGTGTTCAACTTAATCTGAGGGGGTTGTTTAAACCCTGAATTCCATACTGATACTGGTAACGTTGACTTATGAGAATTTTGTAAATGTGCGCAAATAATGTCCGACAAGTAGTTTAATGGATACGAAAGGACCGTATCACCGTTGTGTAAGTGGTAAATCTGGATAGGTGGAATTTAATTATGATTAAATGATTGATTTGTGGAGATCGTAAATGGCATGTGTTTGTTATCCTTATTCTGTATTATGCGTACCATGTGACATACAGTGATTTCAGATTACAAGGTAACAGATGCAAAACTTTTCCAATATGTTGCCAATTTGACATCTTTAGTGATTAACGATACTAATCTGTGTAACAAGCAAATGATGCTTCCCAGATATCACATTAGAAGGAAGCAGATACAAACTTTTACAAAGTGTTTTCAGGTTAGAAGGCAACAGGTGCAAATTTTTCCAATGTGTTGTCAATTTGACACCTTTAATAATTAACGATACTAACCTTCGTAACATGCAAACGATGCTTCACAGTCTTCGCATTGGAAGGAGGCAGTAAGGTTATGGTAATCGTTGAAGGTTCCAGCCGGACAAGCATTATCAGCATCGTTAGGACTGTCACTTCCTGCTGGGCAAAAGTACCTGGTTTTGGAGTAATAGAAGGAAAACATAGCATAAGCATGGAAGATATCATCATCATCATATTTTTCATTGTCATCACAACCATCATTGATACCCTTCATAATCACGATCACATTATCATCACAACTATCACCATTGCAATTATCATCATCAGTGATATGGCTACAGTGGTCAGCCAAACTGGCACAGAAGATTTCTAACCTCCACCCATCATGACAACCACTAATTTCAAATGAAAAGTGTTTCAAACACAATTACTTGCAAAGAAGAACTGGACTCCGTTAACCTGTTGACTACTGAATTCTGTTATTCCCATAGGCTTTGTACATGGATCACCCGGTTCCAGTAGGCGTTGGGTTAATTTCCACCTTAAATCTTGTTTTATTTGCGTAAGGTACATGTACAATAAACATTCTTATATTTGATGAATATTAGTTTATTTTCACAAATCTGCTAATAACAGGTTGTCATTGGATGTTCATCGCTTTCGAACTGACTCAGCTTTATCATTATCATCATCCTCATTATCATTTTCCATGACAATCATCATAGTCATCATCATCACCATCACCATCATCATCACCATCATGATCACCATCATCATCATCATCATCATCATTATCATGATAATCACCATTGCCCTCATCACTATCATCATCATTATCACACAATGCCATGATCATCATCATCATCTATATAACCATCATTTGGGATCAGCAAATATTAATCCACTTCACATGAAAGCTGATGCCCATATGACTTCAACTTAGGCTCTTACTGACAATTTCCTTTCCTTCCCAATTGTAAATGTATGATTTTTGCAATGAATTGTTGATTACATACCCAGGGTAGCAGTGCGTATCAGGCTCCACCAAGGCAACGGTTGTGCAGGCGAACCCAGCGGTACAGGGATTACAGTCAGATACCTCGTTCTGACCAACGGTGGGATTGAAGGTACCGGCAGGGCACGCCTGTGGTGTGTCGGTACCAGAGGGGCAGTAGTAACCCGCAGGGCAAGTCTTGCACTCTCCTTGAGCTACAGGGAAATAAATTATTCATTTATTAGTAATAAAGAAGGCTGACCTTCTTTAAGCCAATCTCCATGGCCCGTATTCTGAAGTCGGGTTTAACTAAAACTAAGGTTTAAAGTTGTGGTTTAAGTATGGCCAATTGTTACATAAATCACTAATGGTAGAGATATCAGTTTTCAGCTCATTTGGTTCTCAAATCATTCATAATTGTCTAGGAAATATAAATAGATGATTGTCTTCACCATCGATGAATCAGGAAAGAGCACAGTAAACATAAGAAACATACATGTACATCTTAATACAAATTTTGACACTTTTGGCTTCCCATAATTTTAGTAAAGAGTTAGAGCATGGTCTAAGTTAAACCTAACTTCAGAATATGGGCCTATGAATTTACAATTACATCTCAAAAAGTCAGTATTCGATAGTTTACTATTAACATACAAATATTGTACAATCAGAGATTAATAAAAGTGAGGAAATTAATCCACAAAAATGTCAATAATTTGACAAAGCCTTGTGGCCAGTGGATTAGTTTCCGTACTCTGAAACAGAGGGTCGTGGGTTCAAATCCCAGCAATGGCTTAGTTTCCTTCAGCAAGAAATTTATCCACATTCTGCTGCATTCACCCCAGGTGAGATGAATACCTGGCCAGAATTTACTCCTCGAAATGCCAACGGCTGGAAGCTGGCTGCTTGAGCTATAGCCGGGGTAATAATATCCAAGTCCTTTGGAAGCGCATAGAGTTATTCATAATGTGTTATGGGCTACACAAGAACTGACTATTATTATTATCTAGAATTAATAAACAGATGAATAAAATTGATGAAAGTAGAGCATGGACTTACACTCAGCTCCTTCAACTTCTGTAAAGGTACCATCCAGACAAGGGTTTTCATCGGCTGCTCCGGTGCCCTCGGGGCAGTAGTAGCCTTTGGGACATTCACGGGGCAAGCTCGTACCTTAGGAACAAGAACAGAACAGTTACAACATTTAATGATTTTTACACTTTCATACTGCACCATTATATTACTTCAATATGTATGAAAGTTTGAATTGTTTATATTACATAGCTTATGTAGATTTGAATCAGTGATAGGTCAATACACCATCACGTGATCATAGCTGCGAGGATCGCATTTGTTATATTTTAGGTTTTGACGTCACCTCAGTGAATATAACTGCGTTGTATTGTCAATTGCGGCATTATATTCACTAAGGTGACGTCACTCGCTGCTTACAAGTAATCAGGTAGTTTATTTGATGTACGCGCTAGTGTTAACGCGTCGATTGCATGAAGAACGCGCTTGATGTACATGTATTTTCCTTTTTTTTTCTATTATGACGTAGACGGATCAGAGCTGTAGCAAGAATTTCGGGTTGGAGCCAGATGATGAAGGCAATCTCTGATGGCGAATCCACATAGACTATATAATATAACAGATATTGCCTGGTCTATCTTTTTAAAAAATAACATTTCAACTCCCCTTCGAAGCTATTTTTTTCCCTCGGGATAATATTTTCCCTCAGTGCTGCGTGCTTCAGGCAAAATATAATCCCTTGGGAAAAATATAACTCCGTTGGGGAGAGGAAATGTTATATTCAAACTCTAGGTAGGCAATATCTGTATAATATTTACCCCCCAAATTTCATCAAAGCTCAGATGGATAGTCTAGCACATTGCATGCTATAACTAGTATAAACTAGATAGGTCGCAAGGATAAATATGGTCATGCATACTATTGTGGGAATAAAAGAGGTGACAAAGCTATCCTTGAGGGCCACCAAGGGACGCCATTTCACAGAAATACATTTTTGTGTTAGATGAGAAAAACGTGGTCACTGTTCATGACAAAACCCTTCATTTGATAAATCCTAAACCCTAGTTTCACTCCATCTCTTCTCCAAGCAATCCTCAAACAAGGATTTTTGCCGTTTGGGTAAAGCACCATTTTTCAGACATCGAGAGGGGGCCAGCTCTCAAACGAGAGTTTGATCTAATTTCATATCCCATATGCTATAAATGAATGCAGAATCCTCACCAGCAGGACAGTATTTCCCTATAGGGCAATTCAAACAGTTGTCTTGCGTTGTGAATCCAAGTCCCGCGCCGTAGGTCCCAGCCGCACACGGATGCTCCGTGGATGTCTCGGTAGAGAATTCGCAGAAATAACCACGGGGGCACAGATACTCCGCAGAAGGGGTACCAATCACCGGGTCTTGAGGGCAGAAATAACCTATAGAAGGGAGATTGGAATGGAATAGAATCAGAATGGTTTAGATCAAAAATATATTTAAAGCTAAGGGAAATGTCAGAATCATTGATGTAATCATACACATTGAAACTATTGCTCACATCTTTTGGGAATGCCCCTTTACTTGCTGATTTTTAGTTGCTTTTAAAAAATACACCCCTAAAAGTGCAATTGGGTTATCTTTGAATTATTCTGTATTTGGCATAGCAGGTGGAAATTATCCTCCTTTCAACTTTGATATTTTATATTCTAAATATATATTTTCAACAAGATGTTCAAAAGATTGTGTATCATTTTCATCATTTCAAAAGAAATTTTCATATCAAAATAAGTTAGAACGCACTATGAATATGCAACAAATTAAGTTTATTGTAGATCTTGATGGACGGAGGCACATCGAACTTATTCAAATTTTGTTTTTCTATAAATGTATATAATCATAGGCTGTGCATTACATGTATTTTGTATTTGATTATATGATTTGTGGAGAAATATTGAATAAAATCTTTCTTTGAAAAAAAAAAGACCAATATTATTGAAAAGCACTATAATCATTGCAATCACTAGCATTAAACATCTAAATCATCACAATCACCATCTTGATCATCTTCACAACTACCACCACCAACATCATCAGACATCCTGCCGGAGAAAAGCTTACCCTCAGGGCACGCAGCACAGCCCTCAGCCGCAGTTGCTGCCCCAGTCCTGTTTCCGAAAGTACCGGCTGGACATGCAAGCTCGTTCAGTCCATCTTCACAGTAATAGCCTGAAAAGGAATATGATTTCTATTAAGAACAGATACCGATACATGTCACATTCAGCCGATATAGGAAAATAAAATCCCACAATACCATTTTCTCTGACAATACTCATAGCCTAGCAATTACATGTATAGGATAAAGGTGTTATACAGAATACTTGACAATGCTTTATAATACCTCTGGTACGAGAACTAAAACATTATTACAGCAAACATTTCACCCAACCAGGGGTAACGCTAGGATATCATGATGTAGGGGTGATCTAAAGAAGACATAAATTCTATCATAGGGGTATAATAAAGTTAAAAGATCTTTACCTCCCTTTTTCATACTCTCCTTTGAAACAAAATCCTCTTGCAGTTACATTTATGAGAACATTACCTTGTTTGCATAGTCCCTCTGTTGGGGTACGACTGGTGGATCCCTCTGAGCAGGCATAGCCCGGGTCGCAGGTGCTACAAGCTACGCTCGACTGGTTGCTATAGTAACCAGCATCGCATATGACCGGTACTTGATCCGTCACCGGGCAGTAATGGCCGATGGGGCAAGGAGTACAGGCAGTTTGCAGACCTAGACAATGGGGATAGATAGAATCATTTTTTATTTATTTCTTTGCTTTCCCTATTGTATACTTATTTAATTCAAAGGTTGAGTAGCTATTACTACAAGTAACCTATAAATCAACCTTATTATTAAAGGAGACAAGTGTCAATACAGATCTCATTGGTTAACTTTTTAATCCTTGTTTGTTCCATGAATGACAGAGCAATTACAATCTGTATTTAATAGATATACAGAGAGAGGGGAGGGGGGGCTGCTTATGAACTTGTATGTAAAAGGGCTACTTGTGACATTTGGGGGAAAATTGTCCACAGGGAAGCAATTTTCCTTGCCAGGCTTCAATGTAATATTCATTTACTACATCATTATCTCTTTAAAACTTAAAAAAACATTGAACACTCCAAATTATTCCTCAAAACTCACTTATTTCAGCAGATGTATAGTAATTAACTTATCGGATGAGCCAGCGCCTATGAATGCTTCATCATCAAAATCATCCATACAAGTGATAATATATCAACTTCAATACCAACAAATGTGGAAATCAAAGTTGTGCAGAAACATACCCAGTCAGTTTCCTTTTTCATCTCTAAAGGAATTGATGTACATTAACGAGTAAACAAGAAATAAAACAATCTTTACCTTCACTGTAATACCCATCAGCGCAGGTTTCTGGTGAAGTCTTGGTGTCATTACAGAAGGAGCCAGCAGGACATGGGGTACATTCCTACACAAAATATGATCAATAAACAAAAGGCCATCAGAACCATACTCAGGGTTCCCAGCTTTTCAAGAAAACAAAATTCCCTGATTTTTCCCTGATGAAGTTTAAAAATTCCCTGATAATTATTTAAACCCATTCCCAGTTTCGCATGTTTTCTAAGTTGTTGCAGCGAATTCCATGTATTTTTCAGTATAAAACAATAATGTAAAACTAATTAGTACCACCATGACCAGTCATTCAATGGATGTTGTTTTGATATGCAACAAAATATAACAGTCTGACTGACTACCGTGCTTTTGACTTTTGGGCCGATCCAAATTCCCAGATTTTTCCCTGATTTTAGGTAGTTTTTAAATCAAATTCCCAGATTTTTCCCTGACTGGAAAAAAGTAAAATAATTTTCCCTGATTTCCCTGATGGGCTGGGAACCCTGATACTAAAGAATGGAGAACATTCATACATGTATGATGAGAATATTTTACAAATACAAGGGTATCACAACCCAATTAGCTGTACATGTAGGTAGGGTAAACTATTACACGAGGTCAAAAGGAGACAAAAGTCAATGAAGGTCCATGTATTTCATGTCAAAGAAGTATAGCGCAACTCATTATCGATGACTTCAAAGGAATACAACAATGTCCTGCCTGACATTTTTCTGAAGTACTTTAATGCTGCATGCTATATTGTGCACTGAACACAAGGTGCTAATCCACTTTTACACACATGCAAAAAAAATAAAAATTCACAAGCTTGAATTACAAAAAAAAGTTTCATACACCATTTCATATAAACTGGTATTTGTGAATCAATCATCTCCATCGTCTTAGACCTGAACAAACAATTCTTCAAGCTATCTTTGTTTTTGTCATGAAATCTCACAGAACATTTTTAAAAAAAGTAGAAAATGCATACATTGCATGCGAAACCCCAAAGATAGGTTAAGTATATGCCTGTGAAATGCTTAGAGACGTCGTTCTGGGCCGTCTCGCAAAGAATTGCGATTGTTCTGATCGACCACAAGTACGGAAGAGCCAGGAACATCGACAGATATAATGCAGCTTTGTTCAAAAAATTTTCTAGATACAATGTATATTCATACACTGTACATTCACCTTTTTCTTCACAATTCATTTATGCTCCACTTTATTTACAAAAGAACATTGTGCAAATTTCCTGTAGGAAAAATTATGACAATGATGGCTTTCCATATAGTGGAGGTTGATCGGATCAATCGCAACTCTTTGTAAGATGGAACCGTGATATACATGTAAGAGTGCAGAATATCATTATCATTATCAAAGCGCTTTCTATGATGGTAACTTTGCAATCCAATGGTAAATTGCATGGAATGCTTGATTTTGATTGGCTGTTGATCACCGTTACCATGGTAGATACATGTACCATTGGATGGCAAAGTTACCATAAACTTTCATGAAACGGAGCCCCTTTACTGATCCTTACCGTTGAGCCAGTCAGTGCGTAGTAACCGTCGCTGCAAGGCATCTGGTATGTGCTGGATGTGTAGGGGCATGCCTTGCCAGCAGGGCAGATCGTACAGCTCTCCTGCCCCCCGCCGCTGTAGTAACCTTCATCACAGTCAACAATGGTGGAAGAATCGTCACGGTCAGGACACTCCTTGCCGGGCGGACATCTGGTGCATGACTGCAAAAAAAAAATCAATTTTGAGAAACATGGTTAATTATATAATGATAATAATGCAACATGTAATAGTGCCTGTATAATCTCTACTGAGTGCTTAAAGTGCAAATCATTATTATCTCCCTAGCTGTACCCCACCCAACGCACCAGCCCCAAAATTCTTTAATCTGAGGGAAAAAAACCCTAGTAAGATACATGTACTTCAAAAATATTTAAAAGAATTCTCTTGACAACTGAATTTTTGATGAAAATCTTACAAACATGGTTTAAGACATTCCAAGTATATACAACTAAATTCCTGTCTAAGTGCAACTAGTGTCCATTTTGGAGTCAGATGGGCATCAGCTTTCAAAGGGATTAGTATTTATTGACTCTAACCTTTGTGAAAAGCACTGAAAAAACCTCTTATAAAGACTTCGTAGGAGAAAGCAAACTCAATGTACTAGCAAGAAATTCTTTGGCCAAGCCGGCGTGGCCTCAAGCAACTGTGAGGCCAAGGAACATGAGATAATGCCTTTACCACAAGGTAATGGTTGGGATTTCCAGGGGCCTAACATTACATCTGCAAGACATAAATATTATTCTACCCTGGGCGATTCGCACCGGCTGCAAAAGGTTAAGCAGTCTAGTCAAATTCCCTGTGACAGCCATCGATTACACAGGGTTGCAATCAAGTCTTGACTCGAGTCACCTACCAGTGACTCAAGCAATATTCAGTTATTTGTAACCATTAACATTTGTACAGTGACTCGACTGACTGGACTTGAACCCTACAATGACTTGATTCGACCAAAATTCTGGTGACTCGTTTAGGACAATGTGATTGAATGCTTCTAGGGACTTACCCGAGCGCCTTCATCGGCATAGTAGCCGAATCCACAGGGAACGGAGCTGTTAGACGTCGTTGATGGGCACTGATAGCCAGCGGGACAGGCGTGGCACTCCGATAAACCACCCTCAGAGAAATAGCCCTGTGAGAGGTAAAAGAATACATGTGATAAAATAAAAATTGTTTAAAGATACATGAAAGTAGCTGCAGTAAATACTCATTTCATATGCAAGTCTGTGAAACCAAGGTGAATTGGGGTGTTGTGGCTCAGTGGATAAGTCTCCAGACTTTGAACTACAAGGTCCGGGTTCAAATCCCACCGCAGCACTACCGTCCATTGGCAAGGCGTTTTTCTAAGTTTGCCACTCTTGACCCAGGTGTAGTAAATGGGTACCCGGTAGGAAGGGATTACTTGAATGCTCGAGCGTAGCCGTGCTAAACCTGGGGTAATAGTATGCAGCGCTTAGAGACAAATGTCATTTGTACTAAACGCTATGCAGATGTCACATATTATTATTAAATTGTCACTATATCATCGTAGATCTAGATCTGGTAGAGTTACATTCACCAAACTTTGACATTTGAACTTATACAGAGAGGAAGTTGGGTAGTCATTTGATTGAATTCTGTACAAACTCATGTTGCAATCATTTCCACAACTAGCATTTATTTTTAAATAAATCTTGTCAAGATCTTTGTTCTTTCATCTGCAAGTACACATGAATGTCCGATATTTGGCTGGACTTTGGAACATTGCATATCCTCCTTATGTGCAGCCATCGAGGCCCTATAACATAAAGAATCGTGATTGATTATTGGGATGATTTTTACAACAGCGTGCATTGATTTTTGTGTATGATCAATCGTGAAAATCAGCACCACAATCAAACAATATACTTCCTTTTACAGGGCCAAGGTGGGTGTTTCATAAAGCTGTTCGTAAGTTAAGAGGGACTTTAAGAATGACTGGTGATCCTATCTTGTGGCAAATGATATCCACCATTAAATGTTCTTTGGTGATTATTAAGCGCGTAAGAAAGGTCCACCTGTCATTCTTAAAATTGCTCTTAACTCACAAAAACAGGTTTATGAAACAGCCCCCAGGTCTCTTTGCTTTCTAGTCAAACTTGCGGCCATTCGTATTATTCGTAATATATACTATATGTAAAATAACATCAAATCTTAGTGTCGTTCTAGATAAAATAATAACAGAGAAGCATTTCATGAAACAAATGTTCATATAACCATTTATAATCAACTCCATAAATAGTTGCATCTGATTGGCTTACAACTAGTGGGGGCATTGTGGTCTAGTGGTTATGAATCTTGTCTTTCAATGAGAGGGACGTGGGTTCGAATCTCAGCCACGGCGTGTTTTCCTTCAGCAAGAAATTTCTCCACATTGTGCTGCCCTCTACCCAGGTGAGGTGAATGGGTACCCGGCAGGATTAATGCACCAAGCACTTTTAGGAACTGGAGCTACAGCCGGGGTAATCTATAGTTCGCCATTGAATAGAAAACTAGATAAATCGGTGCCTCATAAATGCTATATATTATTATTATTAACTTTTTTTGTTGGTTCATATCTGCTTCATGAAACACTTTCCCTATTGCCAGTGCACATACTGAGGAACACTACAGAAATAACCGCATCTGATTGGCTCATAACATTTTTTCAATGATAATCTACTTTGTGATACCCTCCCCGATTGTCCATAAACTTACCGAGGAACACTTTGCATTGCCGCTTCCGTCTGCTTGTGGGCACTGCCATCCGGCGGGACAGGTGGTACAGTAGGCCGCTCCCAGGCGGGCGTAGCTACCTGCTGGGCAGGCGGCTATGTTGGCATCGGTCGTGGTGTTGGGACAGATGTAGCCTGGCTGGCAGATTGTACAAGTTGACTGGTTGCCAAGGGAGTATGAACCTGAAAGAAAATGAAGGTGTAAGTGTCATTAGAAGGTCAAAGTAGAAGGAGGAGGAGAATGAGAAGGAGAAGAAGCTGATGAAGGAGGGGAAGAAAGAGGAGGAGAGGGAGAAAGAAGCAGGAGAAGACAAAGACAAGCATGATATTTCCCTCTGAAAAAAAATCTGAAAAGTAGCCAAGGGTCGCTATAAAGTCACCGCTGAAGTCCGAGGCGCCCCGGTGGGGGTTACAACCTCTTGCATAGTAAAGAAATCTGAAGTGATTTTTCAAGGTGGGTCTGCATGATAGTTTTATCTTGTGACTTAAAAAAAGCAGTAAAAATACAGCATGAGAATATTCTTGGGGAAAAGGATTTCATTTTTTTTTTTAATGAAAAAATCTGGAAAAAAACAATCAGAATTATGATTTTATTTGGGAGAATATCATACCTGCAAAAAAAAGAGATGAAAAAAGATGAAGAAAGAAAAGTACAAGAAAAAACAAAGAAGAACAAAATATGCAAGAAAATGAAGAAAAGAAATAGGAAGAATTAAAGAAAGTCAACAATGAGAAGAAACCCCTGGCCATAATAAGAAACCTAAATTGGTTTAATATAAGTTTTCAGAATAACTAAAGATAAGATTAGGAACAAACCTTCGAGACAATTCACAGCCGCTGTGGGGTCAGAGGTCGAAGGGCACGCCTGGCCTGCAGGGCACGGGGTACATGACGTCTGAGCTGCCACGGAATAATAACCCGGCTCGCAAGGCGTTGGTGCCTCATCGGTGGTGGGGCAGGCGTATCCAGCAGGGCAGTTGGTACATTCAGTTGATAGGGGCAAACTGTAGGATCCTTCCCCGCATGTACTGGGTGCCAGTCTGTAAAGGCAAGAAATTTCAACAGTGGTCATATTTTCCATATTGAACAAGTAATAATAATAATATCAACATTAATAATTAAAATCATAATCATAATGATAATATTATTAATTATAATAATAACAGTAATATTACTAATTATAATAATAGTAATACTACTACTACTTCTACTACTACTACTAATACTACTACTAACTGTAATAAGTACATACATGTAACTCCTATTTAACCAGGGTAACAACTTCAAATATTAGCTGATTTTCAAGTGCGCCTTGCATAACATAATATGTTATTAAAAGTTTAATTCGGGGTGGTTTAGTAGAATCATGGTCTCAAATAATATTTTTCCTCATCCTCCAGAAAAATGAAGCATTCTACTTACGATGGATCGGAGCAGTACATGCCAGCTGGGCATGGTGAGCATTCAGTATGACCGGTTGACCCATTGGTTGAATGACCGTAGGTACATGCCACTGGTGGTTGGTCAGTGAAGGGGCAAGCGTAGCCCGAGGGGCAAGCCGTGCAGGTTTCCTCACCGGCAAGGCTGTATTCGCCCTCAGTACAGTTTGACGTCGAGCTGATGGAGCAGCTATCACCCGCAGGGCACAGGAGGCACATCGGAATCATCTACAAGTGGAAAAAAAGGTAGAGTTATTAATACTCTCTTCCAGATGCATTAATTGAGAAGTCGTATGGGAAAGTAGGCTGATTTTGAAACAGAGAGGACTTGCAAGGCTGAGGTTGGATACAAGGAATCCCATGATTTTAAAAATTACATGCAGTGAGAAATTAACCTTGGGGAGACCAAGCCCGCATATACATGTATACTGCCTAGCATCTAATGAAAACATGTACTATAATAAAGTCATCTCGTCTCCAACAGGTAAATCAAACATATGATCATATGAAAAAGCATGTACAAAGACTTCTACCAAAATCTGGGAGAGTTACATAATCATCGCCAGTATGTATGGGAGAAGCATGGATGACTATAAGAAGTAGACTGGCCAACCAGAAGCAAACTTTCTTTCATGAATAAAATTACCTCAGGACTGTAGTATCCGCTATCACAAGGGGCCGGTGCATCACCAGGATCAAGGCAAGACATCCCCTCAGGGCACGGCGTACAGGAGTCGTTCCTGGCCGAGGAGTATGTCCCATAGGGGCACGACTGGGGGACGTTGGTGGGGTCAGGGCAGTAGAATCCGGCCGGACAGTCCGTGCACTGAAGTCCCTGGAATCAAAAGATTATAAATGGGTTAAATAATGTAGCAAATCAGAGCCCCTTGAATGTGTAATGTGTCCCCTCTTTGTTTTGGGGGGGTTAATGTGCACAGGCACGTGTTTCACAATGATTCAAGTATGACTTAGATATGCCCTTAAATTTCAGTTGCATACATTATATAACGAATCATCGCATTAGTGATATCATGGTAGGACCATCCTATTGCGTATTTATCAATAAGACTGCACGCTTCACAAAGGCTATGAACTCTAGTCTGCAGGCACAGACCCTGCTTGAAACTTTAATCAACAAGTGGGTCTTCACACAAAGACTATCAAATATTAAAGGGCCTTAAGTACACAAGTCAGTGTAGGCTTTGCATTCAGACACCTCAACTCAAGCCAAGTGAAAGGTTTGCACAGCAGACTAAAGCACCTCCTAGCTTACCTCTCCAAGACCGCTGTATGTTCCTGTAGGGCAGACCGTTGGTAGATCACCTGCTACAAGACACAGAGACCCTACAGGACAGGGTGTACAGGATGATGCCTGTTCCAGACTGAACATTCCTGTAAATTATAGACACAGAAATAGAAAGAAACTTTAGTCTCAATTTCAAATTCTGCTCTTAAGGCTAAGTTCAAGTTCTGGTATAGAAATCTAATTTTAATAGTAAATATATTCCTTTGTGTTCAATACTCTCATTACCGTGAGCGAAGATGTCATCATTATAATTAGTATTATATCCTACATGAATTAAATCCTGTATGCTGATTGGTTTAAATAGCATCATGTGACCAAACATATTCTCACTATTTTGCGATGATGTCGAAAATGAAACGCCC